>NW_005841862.1:2352004-2377891 GCF_000455745.1 Alligator sinensis | reverse complement strand
GAAAGAGTCGCTCCATGCCTAACCCCAAACGCAGTCCCTCCCTCACTGAAAGGGCTTGCGGGCTTTGAGGTTGCCAGCCCCTTAATAATGTGTAGCTCCCTGGACCAGTCTGCTAGTGCCAGCCCTTGCGTCAGCTGTGGAGACAGGGCTGTGTGGACAGTGCTTCCCAAGAGGCTGTGTGTTCTGTATCTGCAGTAAATATGGCCAGAAGCTAAGTTTTTTTCCCCCCGTCTTGTTATGTCTCATTTATTAAAAGAATTGATTGATTTAGCTTTTCACAAGAGAAATGCATTTGAGTGTAAATAATTGATCGTAATTTTGCCCGGGTGCTTCTAATGAAGACGTCACTAGTTGGCTTGTGTATTGGTTTTCTCTGATACTGGAGCTTCAGTTGATACTAGGCTGTGCAGTAACCTCTTTGGAATAGATTTGTGACTCTAGGTTTCATTTAATAAACCCATTAATCATTAGCAGTTCTGGGAAGCCTGACATGCTTTAGAACAAAAATCAGAAGCCTCTTTGGTGTGGATGCACTTCAGCACATTAGCAGCAGCCACAAATGACTTTGTACAGGGAGACAGAAGTGGCCACTCTCCTACAGATAAAGGGAATAAGTGGAAAGGCTGTAACCTCTGTTGCCTTTCCCCATATCTTGCCATCTGTACCTCCAGATGTCTGAAGGGATAAATTGCTGCTGCCACATTGTACTGCTGTATCATTGTTCTAACACAAGAGAACTATAGCAGGACACTGTGATGTGGTAGCTTTGCCCCTTAGTTCACAGTCTACTGGAATCCCCCCAGGGGTGGAATAGAACTACAGTAACTTAGGATCCTTGCAGGGTCTGTTGAAAATCACCCTTTTCCTCTATCACCTTTACCTCCTCAGTCCTCACTTTGCTTCCTGGACATATTCTTCCTACATGTCGTTCCTCCTTCTTCCTCTGTCAGTCATCTCCAATGGACTGCATTTTAATTGAATCCAGCCTCTCTTGACTGGACCCACAATTTTCCAGAGACTCGTTGCTATGATGAACCTTCCCCAGCTACTGGACCCCAATCCCAAGGACCTTCCCTTAATCCTGCTATAACGCAGTGGCACCCAACTCTGAGATGTGCCTCTTCCTAAGGAGATAGGAGGCGCAAGGGCACCTTGAATACCATAGTCTGTGTTAGAGTATTGTTGGAGGGTGCTCAAACTTTTTATTGCAGTTTTGAAAAGCAGAGGATCCTCCCTGTCCCACCATTTTTTCTCCTGCTTCTAGCAATTCTCTAGATGTGGCCCTAACTTGGATGCGTCACAGGGGTAGTGCAGGGCACTGTATCATGCCCCTTACTACAGGTTAGTTCACTTGGGACCTTATAGACCAGCTTCTGTTTCTGGTGAACCAGTCTCAGAAATGATGATTCAATAAAGCCTAGCATCAGGGCCTGGAGATAAGAAGTGTTACTAAAGTAGTGGCTACCTGCAGAAAATACATGCTGTGGTTCTGTGTTTTATATGGCAGAATTGGTGACCTAATAGCAAGTCTGGAAAGGAAACAGAAATATCACTGTCCCTTGACCCCATTTCACTGTATCAGCCATACTGACATAACAGCCACAGTAGAAGCACTCACGTTGTGGCCCTGTCAGATTCTAGTGAATCTGCAAATTCTGCTAAGTACCTGTCATCAACAATCTCAGACAGAACACAAAAAGAAGAACTTCATCAGCAGGTATAGCAATACTTTCCAATAGCCCCAATGAGGCTCTTGGCATTCCCGGGCCACTGAAAAAGACATGGCCTTATGTATGCTTGGTCAAGGGTCATATGCAAAGGATTAAGCATATTATTGCCCACCCAGCTGGTCATGTAGGGTTTCCAGAGTGCAGAAAGAGAGACAGAAAGAAGGAAAACGCAGGAGTTGCTTGCTGCGTGGTGGGCAGTATGACCTAACAGAGCGGACAACTTCTCTCTGACATTGAAGACATGCATGACAATGGTTAGGACTCTTCACCTCTCTGTGCTTTGCTTTTGCCATCTCTAAGATAGAGATAATAATACCTCTCACAGGTGCTTGAAGAGGACTAATCAAGTAATAATGGTGAAGCACTTTGACATCCATCGGTGGAAGATGCTGTTGAGCAGTATTACTGAGGAGGATGGTGATGATCTGAGGTCACCCCAGGCTTCTTCAAGAGAATTTTGCTCTAAGCATTCTTTACCTCATTACTTCTCCAGCTTTAAGGCTCAGCTTCCCCCTCATACCTCAATGGCAGAACCTCCACAGGATACCCACGTTAGAAGGGACTACCATCTGGCTGCTCTCTGATTGGCTGAAAGGGTTTCTTTTTATATGCCAGCCAGTCTCAACTAAGCCGAAGGTGATATTTTAGCATAATTTCTTTAATTCATAAGGATGCTGACTAGCAGTGACAGATGCCTCTTTGAATGATGTTGAAGCTTTGAAAAATAGTCTCAGGCCTCAGATGGAGTTAGCATAGCTGGGATCTCTGAGGAGAGCATTTAGCACCTGGGGCAGGTTGCTGCTCTTGTGAATCTCTCTGCTTCATCCGGTCCCACCTCTCAGACCCAAATCCTCACCCCCAATACCAACACACACAATACACCCACGTAAGAAGAGGCTGGTTTGTCTTTGAGAAGCCAGAACATTAGATCTGCGTTGTTTAGGACCATATCATGCCTTGCCGGCTTTCAGCATGGCTGGTGGCATTTTCTGTCCAGCCTGCTCCCTTTAAGCTGTGTATGTTCTTTGGGGGCTTCCCTGGCTCAGAGATTCTCTTCATCTCCTACCCTGGGTCATGTGAGATCTGAAGTTTATATTCCACACTACTCCTGCAGCCGTGGCATAATCCAGAGTGGACCATAGGGGTGGATGATGTGGGTGACCACCTAGGGCACTGTGGTCAGGGTGCCACTCCCTCCCCCCACATCTGTCTCAGACCCATTAACTCCCATCCCCTTTGATCTAACTTGCCATGCATTTGCATTTTCACAGACCTGCATTTTGCATATTGGCTTAAGTTTCTATTCCACCCAAGAGAGTACGCAAATACCAGCAGACTCTCCCTATGCCTGAAGAAGGGTGTTTGTGCCTGGAAGCTTGTAAAGAACAATTTTTCCAACTATTTAATAAATAGTTGGAAAATAGTTGGTCTAATAAAAAGAGATCACATTTACCCAACACACACATGTGAGCAACTCATGCTCACAGTAGTGCCCTACCCTGCCTGCCGATCCCTGCCCCAGGCAGGTGTGATGCCCAGCCCACCCCCAGCCTCCAGCCACTGCTCAGGATGTTCCAGGCCAGGTAATATGGGTGGCGGCAGCAGCGATGCCTGCCTGGCGCACCATGCCGCTCCTCCTCCCTGCTGGACTGTGCCTCATGCCCTTGCCTGCTTGCCTCTGCTGGCAGCAACACCACTGACCTGGGGGGAGGGGAAGGCACCAAAATACAAGTTTGCCCAGGGTGCCATTTTCCCTAAGGCCAGCTCTGGTGTGATCCATTAAGACCATGTGATGAGTATCTCAGGATCTGCAGCTTGTTGTGGAGAACAAGAAGCTCTGCTTATCTGGACTGGCCCAAATGGAGTTAGATAGGATAAAATAAAAATCCTAGTGGTATTTGCCTAAATCTTAAACTAAAGCTTTTGCAGTTTCAAAATGTTGAGGTAACTTTAGATTTCTTCTCCTTTTGCACCTTTTTCTCAGGGTTCCAAAGAGGGGTGAAAAGGAAGCATTGTTGGGAGAGCTGACAATGGAGACATTTTCAACATATTTTTTTCTGTTGCAAAAAGTAATTTAACTGAGATGGCAACGTCAATGAAAGATCATCTCAGGAAGGTTTGTCAGGGTCAGGAAGAGGGGAGAGAAGAAAGCAATAGCTCAGTGACTCTGATTCAGACAGAGTAGAGGCTTGAACCTGATCGTCCCACATCTTTGGAAAGCTGCTAACCCACAGCTAGAGACCTGCATCCTCAAGCTGTCTTTGTGGAGAAGTGCTATTACACATGAGCAATCAAACAGTGCTTCTCTATGGGTGTGTGACTGACTCTATAGCTCAGGGGTCAGGGTACCCAACTGGGATGTGGAAATCCCCAATCCCTGCCCTGAGGCATCTTGGAAAACAAGAACTCTCTGATGAAAAATTCAAGGTTTCCAAATGTAGTTTTCTTCTGCAGTGGGGTGAAAAAAAGGTCTTGCAAAATTCTGAATGAATGAGAGAGCACCTCATCTTAGAAGACCCAGTAGCTCAGTTGTTAGAGCACTCACCTACAGCATAGGAAATTCAGCTCTGAGACCTTGTTCTGATTGAGAGAGGCCAGTGACTTATTTGTTGAAACAATTTCCTGTCAGAAAAAGCCATTTCGATTTCCCACAAAATTCCAATTATATGATCAGTTCTAGCTATGATAACTTTTGAACTGCAGCTTACTGATTACCTTGCCCTCCTCCTTCACCTACACAGTTTCAAGCTGGTCACTTCCACATGCTGGGGCTTGATATATCATCTTACATATATAAGGTCATTTCACCACCTTTCACTGAGTTGTAGATGAGGATATATCAACCTAATACTAACAGCCACCACTGGGCTTGCTATTATCCTACCCTTCCCATTTTGCTATAAGTAGGAAGGTTTCACAAGAAGGAAGGCAAGTATATAAAAGTGTCCTGCTATGGAAAAAGGTGAAAATATCTGGAATGGTACATTATTCCATGAGCTGCCCTACTGAAGCCAAGATAGCTACTTTTATAGCAAGATTATAGTCTACAAGTATCTAGATGGAGCCCATAGCAATGAGCCTAAGTTGCAAAATTAACTTTGCCAAATTTGAGTCACAGTTTTGGCACATGGCCACTGTTAGCTGAAAGAAGAAAAATTGGTTAAAAATGTAAAGTAGCTTTTTCAAAGCAGGCTGTGGGTGGTACAGGCGCCAAGAACAGGTGTTAGAGTTGGCCCCATAGGGCTCAATTCTTGACAGATGCAGGACTAATTTGGCAAATGATTTCCCAGGCTGGCAACTTGCACAGCAACTGACAGCACATGTGACTGGGACATTTGGAAATCAGTAGCTGGAGGATCAGGTGAATGCTGCACTGCATCATCTGACAAAGAAGAAATCATTGCCAAAAGGCCCTCTGGGGACAAAGTATGCCCCCAAAAATGAGTGTTTATTGCTTGTGTTGAAAGCGTGGACAGTTCTTTATGACAACACTTTGGGCAGGCTGTTTGATTCCTGGGAGAAGGTGCAAGTCCTCGGGTGCCCAGGGTATAACATCTTGGAGCTTTTGGACCAGGGACATTTTCCTTTTCAGGTCTCAAAAAATCTAGATCAAATGTAATTCATATTCTTAGGAATAAAACATCCTTTGCTGCCTAATTTGAAATCAAAGGGAATAGGACTGCTGGCCATCTAGTATTGTGCTAACAAAGTGATGCAGCTGTTTGCAGTTCTTTCTATAGCTGTTTGCAATTCTTTGTCTTTCCAGAACCAGCCACTCCTCCAAGTGTGAGCCCATTCTGCATTGACCCATGCACTTGTGTACTGTTGTCTCTCTATATACTATGTAGCCTGTAGACAGACACAGCTCCTTCTTCCGCCTTTCATACAGCTGCCTCCAAATTCTTTTTCACAAGCCCAGCCCTTGCTTGACACTGCTGACTCTGTCACACTGTTATCACTCCCCCACCCGCTGGCTCCCCACTACTGCTGTTTCTCCAGTCCTCACACATCCTTCAGCTCCCTGCGACTCCTCTCCCTGGCTGGTGATGACTCTACTCTGCTGTTTAGCAACCAGCCCCTATTACCACTATGTACCTTCTAACGCCCCCATCAGCAAGCTGCTTCCCAGATGCTGCTGATTTCCACTCTCCCATCTTTCTTCTCTCCATTTTTTTTTTAAATCAGAAGTTTAAGGCTAGGACAAAGTTGCAACCAGAGAACACCCCATCCAGTTCCTCTGTCAAATTATGTTTCAGAATGGCGCATGACTTTGCACCAGGGCTAAGCAGGCCCTACTTAGTCCACTTGTGTGGAACTGAGGCATTCCCAAGTAGACAATTTTAAGATCTGAAGCTAAAGTCAGATTCACCCGTTGGGCTCTCATGATTAAGACACAGTGGTTTCTATTGCGAACAGCATACAAGGGAGTGATGTGACTAACATCATGTCTGACTGCTCTCAGCTCCCCAGCCTGAATGACATATTCCCCATCTACAGCTGGGTTGACTGAGGGCAGCCTTCAACATGAGTCTAGAGCAGGCTTGGATTTGTGTCCCTGGATATACGCAAGGCACCTTCACAACTTTGCCAGCACACTGGCAATTTCAGGATGTATTCATGTGGAACATGTAACAAGAGACAAATGTCCCTGCATTTCTGGAATGTCTGTCTGAGTTACAAACTGATTTAGCCTAGCCACGTTACACTAACCTGCAAAGACTGAATCAATTCAGGCTTAGGCTTTTTGAATGTCTGTCCCTAGCCTAAATGAGCCCAGAGGTGATCAGCCATGTTAGTCTGAAGTCAGGCAGAAGGTAGGGCAAGGTGGCACCTTTAGAGATTAACTGGTGCAGAGAAGCATGAGCTTTCATAGGCAACAACCTACTTCATCAGATGCAAATTCTTTCCTCTCCCATTATAAGGGAAGAAGATCAGAGCAAGGGGACCCTAGTAAGAGTGGTAAAAAGAGCGCCCATTAGATCAATAGAGATAATCAAGGCAGTTAAGATAAAGAGGCATTGGTGTTAACAACTAGTCCATATTGTAATAGGATAAAAATACACTATCCCTGCTGGACTATATAGGATGGTTAGGATAGGGATGATCCTGCCTCAGGGGGTTGGACCAAGATGACCTGTGGAGTCCTCTTCCAGCCCTACTTCTCTAAGGGTGCCTAGATACATGCAGTGAGGTTGCTCTGACATGCTATAATTACAGTGCATAGGAGCAACTTGATTAATTGTCTGCTGGAGTGTGGTAATTACCATGCTCCAGCATTATGTGTATCAGCATCCCAGCACTGAAAAATGGCATCTAGGGCACTTTAACTAAAGTTCATTCAACAAGCTTTAGTTAAAGCCCTCCTGCCACCATTTTTTCAGCACGGGGATGCTGATGCACCTGATGGTCTGGATGCTTTAGTTAGAGCAGCTCTCAGAGCTGTTCTAATTAAAGTGTCCTCCACTCCTGGAGCATGTGTATAAACACCCTGTGATTCTATAACCTTGGTTAATACAATCCAGTCTGTAGATGATTTCTGGTTCCACAGTTTTGCATTCATGTTGGGTCCTGAAGTTTTGTTTTTTAAGGATGGCTATTCTGAGGCCAGTGATGCAATGTCCAAGGAGGTTAAAGTGTTCTGTCACAGACTTGTGTGTGTTTCTGAAATTAGTATCAAATCAGTGTCCATTTATTCATTTATGCAGGGATTGTCCTGTGTGGTCCATGTAGACATCAGAGGTGCATTGGAAGCAGGTGATAGTGTGTATAATATTGATGGAGGGGTATGTGAACAAACCCTGCATATTCGGGGGTTGCTCGGTCCAGTGATGATGCAGTCTGTGTTGATGAAGGGACACAACTGGCATGTAGGTCTGAAGCAAGGCCTGGTGGCTTGGTCAGAACTAGAATTAGATACTCTGTTACTGGAAGTCCATGAGAGTTACTCCTGTGTGGGGTGGGCAGCAGAATTAGGGTGCAGACAATTAAATATCATGCCCTTTTATTTGTATTCCAGTAGAGTCCAGCAGAACTAGTCATAGACCCATTATACTAGACTCTGTACAAACACAGAACAAGGAGACAGTACAGAAAGTTTTTAAATGTAACTATAAGGTGCAAGACAATAGGTCAGCACAAGAAGTTGCGGGGGGAGTTGATGGGACAAGAGGGTACAATGAGGCAATATTGATCAGACAGTTGGAAAAGTAGCTGTCACAGCACAGTGACAGAGTTACCATGTTTAACATACTATGCAGCAGCATCAAGCATCTAGGGCAGAATCAGAACTCTGATTGGCACAAAGTCTGCCATTCATCACGTCATCCCTCACCAGTACCATTTTTGTCTCCCCTTCCCTGATGGGGTGAATGGAGCATCTTTATCATTATCACCTCTCCCCCTCAACCACTCCCCTTGTAGGATCTTTCATAGTACTTTTCCCAGCAGCTTGTATAGGGACAGAGATTCTCTTTTTGGTTTAGGCATGTGTGTCTCCATTCTATCATACATTCCTTGGCACTGATGTACCCCGAGATCCCCCAAGAGCCCATGCTTGCACCCACTCACGAGATTTTTTGCTCTTAGAATCATAGAAAATTAGGTTTGAAAGGGACCTCAGGAGGTCATCTAGTCTCCCCCTCTGTTCAAAGCAGCTCAAAGCACCATCCCCAACTAGATCATCCCAGCCAAAGCTTTGTCTACCTGGGTCTTAAAAACCTTCAAAGATGGAGATTCCACAACTTCTCTGGGTAACCTGTTCCAGTGCTTTAAAGTTTTTCCTTGTATATAACCTAAACTGCACTTGCTGCAACTTGAGACCATTGCTCTTGATTTCAAAGGGAGCTAGATTTGGACCAAATTATTAATTTTTCACCTGAGAAAGACTGATTGGGATTGGCTGAAATTGATTTTTGTCCTGGTTTCTTATTTCCCTCCTTGCAGGAATGGATATACACATACAACCATCAGGTCCGTCAGCAGCAGCTGTGCTTATCTGTGCACACCCTTTTCCCAGGCTCCCAGGTGGTACTATCTCCTTGCAAGGAAGGTGATGGCAAACAGGTGAGTCTCCTTTTCTCCATGTTAGCTATGGAGGTTGACATTCCTTGTTTATCTTTAGGACAGATACAGCATCAGCAATGGCAGTGTAACCTCCCTTTTCATTGTCCTATTAAGGTGTTCTGATTCTGTCCGAGAATCACAGTCTCTAGGGTTATTGTGGTCCGTATGGTCCATTCAGCCCTGGCTGATGAACATGTTTATTAATGCCACTGTGATGTGGACACTTATCTACTAGAGACTAAATTGGAACCAACAATTTGTTTCAAACCAAAACCAACTACCAATTGTCCCTTAGATGGTAATATTTTGCAACATTTAATGAGTTGGGTGACAGTGATCTATGAGGAGAAACCCTGTATTAACATATCCTAATGTATATGTCCCTGAACAAGAGAGAAGCTGAGCACTGGTGGCTCTTAATAGGAGATGTGGGTATGCAGGATCTCTGAGGATGAAGCTAAAGAGAGCTGATTATGAGTTTCTTTAAAAGACTTCCACCACAGAATTTGCTCCAGGATGGTTTGAGTCAGCAGTGTATCTAAAGTGCTATTATGCTAATGAAGATAATGGATAATGGATATTACTACCACTATCCCAGCAGCCCTATCTTATATTCCTTTTCTCCTGTCTCCCTGCACAGCGTTGGAGTAAAGCGAGTTCTCACATTGAGCATGTGGCCACACGTTTCTGCTTGGATACTGAAATGGTGGGCGACACGAATGAGGGCACCCAAGAGCTTGTCATCAACCCCTGTGAGAGCATGGCTATGAGTCAACGCTGGGACATGGTGATGTCCTGACCTCATGAAAGGATCCAGTAGCAACACCAGCCAACATGGCTTCAGTGGAAACAGCCAAAGCACACCAGAGAAGCTCTTGGGAGGTCAGCTGCAAAACCATTGTGGCCCTTGTTCATCGCAGAGTAGGAGGAGAATAAGAAAATAAGGACACAGGACTCCAGGTTGAAGGATGAAGGCCAGCTGTGAGGCCTGCAGCAGTTAGTGGCCTGTTGAGGTCATACATTCACTGAGTAAGAACAGCAAAAGAAATAATCCCTAAATGTCTTTCAGTAATATTGAAACCAGGGGAGAAACCTCCTGGGGAGGGGCCTGCTGAAATCAAGAGTTTACAGTATTTATTGTTTTCACTGTAAAGAAGAAAAACTGGTGGAGAAGCCTTGGAGGCTGGACATGGAGAGACAAGCATCTAGTTGGTTGTGGAGGTGGCAGAGCAGGTGGGCAAGGAAAGGAGATGTGAAGGCAAACGAAAAAGGTCACTCTGAGGAAAAACTGAAAACACCAATAAATCCTTGCACTTTTTAAAACTGATGCTGTTGAGCTAGTCTTCTGAAGACGAATGGCTAGAGAGAAGCTGTATTGCACATTATACCTTGTATATGATCCATGTACATGTCCTGTACTATATGCTGTAAAGAAAGAGGCCATGGTATCATGTGGGGATTGGGCCCAGAATTAACTTGACTGGGGGACTTTGCATCACTCTGTGCTATCCACATGTGAAGGGCTATGGCATCACTCAAAGTCCAGCCAGTTGCCGGGGCCAAACATGTGAGATGGTTAACCATATATACACAGGCCTTTCAGATGCTGTAAGGAGAGTGGTAATACTGTTATTTCTCCTTTCTGAGTGGCATGGGACATGAAATCGACCTCAACATGTTTCTCACTGTTTCAAATCTGGAATAGCTCAATTTTTCACTCTGAAGTATAAAAGTAATATTTTGGTATTTCAAGGTAACTATTGCATTTGTGTTTTCCAAATTCCTTAGTAAAGAAGCTGGTACTAGGGTCAGACACAGGTGACTGAGGGAACAAAGCTACCCCCTGTTCAGTACCAGCAAAAGTAGTATCTCCCCATGGCTTTTCTCAGGCAAAACAAAGCAGAGTGCATTGCTTCTTGAAGTACCTCTTTATCCCTCGGTGTTGAATATTGAAAGAATGGTTTGAAATTCCCATTAGCTTCATCACTGAGCAGAAACTAATGACTCATGGGATACCTCAGGGCTTTTCTCCCAAGGCCTAGACAGCAAACATGTTGTAGAGCTGATGCCTTTAAGTTCCAGGGTGCAGTCATTACTTAGAGATTGCATACCAAGATATAGGATAGGTTGTAGGGGTGGGTGAAGCAGTTAGCTGGGAGAGCAAACAGTAGAAACCCCAGAATGAGAAATGTTGAAGGGGAAACCCCAAGGTCCTTTCTGACCTTGTCTCCAATCTAGGTTCTGGCAAAGCACAGCAGGATACAGGGAGTAGGACAGGACAACAGGATGAGAATCATCAATACATTTCACAATGGGTGCTGCAAAGAACTCTGAGGGGAGTTTTTAAGACCCTTAATGACTTGAAAACCAGTGGAATTTGTGCTTCCCACTCACTTTAGCTCTTTCAGAAATCTCATGCTCCGTGCCCTTGATCTGATTGCAGACCTGTGACCTCAAGATGAACAGCCCCTTTATGCCCTGAGCCATCCAGTTCTCCCTGTGTACCTCCCTGAATATAGGATTTCTCTGCACAAGCTTCTCTCATCAGCATAGGAGGGAGTTGCATGTATAAATTACCCTGGTATCAGGGGCAGTGCCAGAATAACTATTTTTATTTACAAAAGATCCTAGGGCATAAATGCTTTTCCATTTGCCCAAGAGTTTACTAATCTAATGAAGCCACCCTGGTGTGAACCTCAAGGGCTTGCTTTATGAAAGGGCTCCAGTAAGCTGTCATTTCACAGCAGTGGATTGCATAATTTCCATTTCACAACTTTCCAATGGGAAATAATACAATTACAAATGGAATAAGGGGAAAGCAAACACAGCCCCAGTTCAGAGAGAGGTCGTAAACATTGCTGGTTACTGTGTGGTTGAGCTGGCAAATAGATAAGCATCACAGCTGCTTTACCTCCTGCAAGTAACAGACAAGATGTAATACTTTTTTATCAAACACTGTTGGATGACCGTAAAATGTGATTTTCGCTTGATCACACCTTCGCCACATTTGCACTGAGAAGCTTTGACACTATTTTGTTCCTGCTTCTTACAGTGTAAGGAAACAGAGCGCTACCTGTATACAGTTGATAGAGGGCTTTTGCACTGCAGCCTTTAGTCATTAAATGAACAGCTTGATTTTTCTAAATCTGAAGTTCTCCATCTTGACAGGTTTTCTCCAGCCTAGAACAGTGCGAACAAAGTTTGATGCATTCAGTGCATCATTTTCCATCCAAGGGTGAAAACTTCCATTTTGCTGGTAGCAAAAAACAGCTGTTTGCATGCGTGTGCGTGCACACATGCACACATAGATATGGGTGGTGTACACTTGTGTGCAGAAGTTGTGTGCACTCAGCACATAGTGATGCTTCCTGTTCCCTCTATCAGTGTAAGAAACTACCAAACAGTGCTTTGAAAACAATCTGCTCAGAGGGCCCTTGCATTTTGTGAAATCCAGGTTGTCCACACAGGCTTAATTAGCTTATTAAAATGTTCTATATTTTGGATTCCTTCTTTTATGTTTATTATTCCCCTTAAAATTTACTATGACTATTATTATTCTGCCTGCAATGAGCTGTGAACTGCAGACCCATCGATAGGGTGTCTAGATAGGCTGTAGTATTTATAACTCTGTGTCCTCAGCCCTAATGCTATTTGGTAGTTTTTTACACTGATAGAGGGAGAGTAGATAAGGCAGAAAATGAGGTTCTAATCCTGACTGGGCTTCCTGACTCACTTGGTGACCTTCAAGGAAGTCGCTTGTTCTTGCAACTCGGTGAAAGTCACCTGGAAAACTGGATTCAAAGTAGTAAACTCATGGTAGTGTACAGCTTTCTTCTGCCTTTAAAATAAGCTACAATGGCTGAAAAAGTTATACAGAAAATACAACTACAAAATATATCCATGTTCAAGTGACAACAAAGTATAGATTTTAGTTGGGGAGGGGAAAGTCACGTAGGCACACCCTAAACTATAAATTGATTCTCTTGATTTCCAGCTCTTTGTGTTCACCTTCTGCCCAGACCTCAGTGGTGTGCTTTGCTGCTAGGAGCACTGGTTGAAACATCACATTTTATGAAGCTGTGGGCAAAATGTAATGGAAAATGAACACCTAACTAAGAAATGAAGGCACTGTGCTCAGATTCAAAGGCTGATACCATCTAATCAGAAAATAGAAACGGTAAAGAGGTAGATGTCATTTGGAGGAACAGGAAGCATCACTATGTGCTGAGTGCTAATCCTGCCACTTTCCCTAATTGTAGGGGTAGGCCAGTTTGGAGCAACCGTCTTTATTTTCTTGCCTCAGTTTTCCCATTTGTAAAATGTGACTAATAGTAAACTATACCCATCTCGCAGATGTGTTGTGAGGATGAGTTAATGAATAGTGTGGTGTTTTGACCTGGCAGCACACAGAGTATTATTATCCATTTTATGTATTTTGGCAGCCACTACCTAGTCCAGCACACCAAGATAGGACCAGTGAGATCCAAAGCTAATCACATTAATCGCCACAGCCTATATAAAAGATCTAGGCTGTATTGTTGTCACAGATTAACATCCTTTATGGGTCAGGCATATAAATCACACAGATCACAGGGTTCCAGCAGGACCTACGTGTCTCATCAAACTAACCTGTGCAGCTCAATTTGTGGTTGTGTATTCAGACATAAATCTACAGGCCAAGGATTATTTGTAGAAATTATAAATCAAGTAATCTGAATAACAAACTTGAGAAGAATCATCAACTGCTAAAGGTCAATTCACAGGCAGGAAAAGATGGTAAAGCTTATCATTCTGCTGGATAAACTATTCTCTGTGAATTATTTGCCCAGCACTGATTTGACTGTTATGAGTGTTTTGTGCAAGCAGCAATCCAGCACCTGAAGAATTAATCAGTCCTGGAACATCTGCACATAAATTACAGTGATGCCCAAAAGACCAGATTCAGGAAACTTGCTCCAGATATACAGGGTGTAAATATGAGCTGAATTTCCATGCATCTGCTGTTTCCTTACTGACTAGAAGCAGCTAAGAACAGTTTAAAACACTGGTGCAGTTGGCACCTTGCACCTGCTCTCTAATTGAGTCTAATTACTATCTGGGTGAGGCCAGAGATCAGTTTAGAGTTGGGAAATATGCTGGTAAATCTGCTGCTTTCTCTCCCTTGTTTATATATTTTGTGGTAAATGACAGTTAATTCCTCTTAAGAAAATCTAAGTTGATGCTTTGTGATTCACAAGGGAAAATACGGCATGCTTGCAAAGATGTGTTTGTCTAAATCCCATTCCAAAACTCCCCTCTGCCAAACACCCATCTGATCTCATTATAAGGTAGTTGAGGGCATCAGCCGAGATAATGTCCAGTCATAAAGCAGCTTTGTACCAAAAGGGTTGCATAGGTAGGTACATCACTACCCAAGAGAGTTAAAGCTAGTTGTTACCAAAAATTACCAGAAATGACATGAATGATAACAAGAGGATGCTTCCAGATCAGGCCTGGTTCCCTGTAAATAGCTTTTAGAAGTTATAAAAACATTTATAGAAATATTTTCAGGAAAGGGGAGGGGAATCAAAAACTTAACTGGAAATGGGTTTAATTATTCTGAACAAACTTCTCCCTGGACTCTGCAACCCAATCAATCCTAGCCTTGGGCTAGCATGTGAGAACCCAAATTGATTACAAACAAAAGTGTCCTGATTAGTTCATTTCTGTTGTTCAAGCCTAGAGTTCTGCAATAAGCAAGCAGATTGTATCAAAGCCAAAAGCAGGCTAGATTTTTAACTCTCGTCTTTGTTCTAATAATCTAATGAAGTGTTTGTTTTAATATAGGGTTTACCCTGCTGGTCCTCCTTTTCACTCTTGCTACAGCACATACCTTTTGCTGTTCCATCTATAATTCGATTTCATCAGCCCTATGCTGCTTTCTATAAATGATTGGCATCTTATTAGAGATGGGTGAAGCTCAGTGGTTTGTGTCTACAAAGCTGTAACCTACATCTCAGGTAGCTCTGTCTCAGAAGTAAGGAACATCTCACCTTGCCTTTACCTACTGTGCAAGGAAATGGGTCTTATAGCAGGTGAGTGTGATATGTATATGTTTCCCACCTAACCAAAACTGAGCCCAGATTTATCCCAGCCCCCTTTAACATGATTTCTAGGCTTTTAACAAATCTCCAAACCAAGTGAAATCCACTTAATTCTGAGTCTTATGAAATCACATGTCTCCCCTTTGCCTCTAAACTCTTAAAGTTTAAGAGTTTAGAGGCTTAAAGATGTGTTGCATCACACATTAATCATGCATTACTGAGCATGTTGCAAATAGACACAATTGGAGCAATGCAAGCCCCCAAGTGCCTCCCTGAAGAGGGAGTTCTGTAGTGAATCTCCTTTCCTCAGCTTTACAGAAATTATTCAAGGCTGCTTTACTTGTGGTCAGTTTCCAGTACCTTGAAACTTATTATTTTATATTTATAGTCATACACTAAATGATAAATCTGTACTGGAGGCCCTTTAATAATTCTTGTGGCTTACGTTTATCGTCTAAGAGATGACAATTCAGCTACATAAGAGGGATTGTATACTGGGCATTTGGCCTATTTTCTCCAGCAAAAGCTTCTATTCTTTTGTAATGCTGAGTCAATGCCAGCATACTAGTATAGTCATTACTTGACGCTAGAGTATCGTTAACAGTTCTTACTTTCAAGCCAAGCTAACATGATTTAGAGAGACTATTATTAACTATACCATATCTATTACACCAGTTTTAGTTCATCTTTCTTTGTGGATTTCTGTGTGTCCAGCCATAATAGTAATCAAATGGGACCAGAAGAAAACGAGAATGGAGTTACTTGCTGAGCACACCTTTTTCAAAGCAGCCTGTAAATCCACTAGCCAAATAAAGGCCGGCTTGCAAAACAAAGGAGTGAGTTGGCTCCTTAATTACCTGTAACTGCCTTCCTTTGCCCAGTGTGGGATCAAGGTAGAATTGAGGTCTTGATATGTGCGTCAAGCCTTTGAGATTCTTATATTCCATGCTATAAATGCAATAGCAACTCACAGTCCCCAAAACTTGAAAAAATGCAGCTGGGAGGGATGGGGCTCTGTCAGGAGAAGGTTTGGGGAGGGTCAGGAAGGGAGTCTGTCTGTGAAGCAAGTATGGCTCTAAGTTCTTATAACCAGGATCAGCACTGGAATTGGGAGGGATGAGAGCCAAGTAGGAAGTTGCAGTTGGGTTTACAAGATCCAGTGCAGGCTGTGAAGGTGTTGCGGGGGGGGCACTGTAGCTGGGAGGGGAAGTTGGAAGGATTTCAGTGGGTAGGTGTAGCGATGCTGTGCTCCAGGGGTATCTGTGATGCTCCCTAGTGGCAATGCAACCCATGCCCTACTCTGCTCTGTCTCTAGGATACCCTCCCCTTCTTATCTGCCATGCCTTGATGTACTTAGTGGATCAAAAGAGAGGCTGCCTGAGGGTCCTAGAGCGAGCCTCAATCTGGCTAGCAGGTCCCTCCTGGACTCCACTGATCTCAATTCTGCCCTTAAGCTGAGCAGGCACTCTTGGTCCATCTGCATCCCAGGGTACCTGTAGCCTTAAAGGCCTCTGACCTCTTTAGCCATGCCCCTGCCTCACAGGTGTCACTGCGTTAGTCCCTCATCAGACCCTCAGCCTTCTTGGCTTCTGCCTCTACTTTCTAGCTGGGCCTTCTAGCCCAGGTCCACTGTGCTGGACCTGGTTTCTGGGCACCAGCTTCTGTCTCAGTTGCTTTAATCCTGGGGCTCCTGGCCCCATCTCTGCCCTGCCTTGGACAGTGAGCCTACTTTGGCTGTGTCTGGGCACTCTGGCCCCTACTTGGCTTCATCCCGCACTAGGCCACCATCTCCTGCTGGGCTGTAGCCTGTCTTTGGGGCTCAAGCCTATTTTGTGTCCTGGCCCCCTCAGCCCTAGGCATGCTCAAGACACTCTCATGCCCTCAGGCACTATTAGGACCTCCGTACCACCCCTGCTAGTCCCGAACCTAAAGCGCCAGTTTAAACTAAACAAAGGAACATAGCACTGTGGCTCTAACACAACTACTAGTTCCCTGGCTGTATACCAATACCCTACTCCCCTGGGTCCTAATCTTCTGCCAGCCCCAGCCTCTTGTTGTCCTCCAGCATAGCAGGATCTCAGGCGTGTTTGTCTAGAGTTGCTTGCCCCTCAGAGCAGGGACTGCATTTTGTCCATGTTGGTTTCACACTTAGCACAATGGGGCTTTGATCTGGATTGGGGCCTGTGGCCATTCCAGCAACACAAATTGTGAAACTATACCAAGTGCCACTCTCTGCCCTGCACAGGTTTAAGAGTTAAAAAGTTCCTTTATGAGGTCAGAAGACCCCTTGGTTTTGCACTGTTTCAGTTGTGGTGGTATATTAAGCACAATAAAAGCCAAGCCTTGATTTGAGCACGGTGTGTGCTTGAGCATGCACTTTCCACATTCAGTCTATGCAGCTTTGCATCCCAAACTGCTTAGTACATTTGCAGTGGATCTTTAGCTTGAAAGATCACAGCCATTGTAACTTGAAATTGATTTTCCTCTGCGGAGAGATGTTTGAAGCAAAAACCAATTTGGTTTGTATAAAGTACATTAGATATAAAAAGATATCCCTCAGAGTGCACGGGATCACCTTTGAAACTGCTCTCACCCTACCGTGAATAACAAGTTGCACAATAAAGGGAATTTCTTACAGCCGATCTGATCTCTACCCATCTGTGAGCCAGCTCTGAAATGAGATGCGCCTATTTGCTCTGATTCAGAGCTCGTGTATCATATTTCCTCATCTCGTTACAAAGACTCATGATGGCCAGTGTTGCAACCCAGAGGAGGTGCAGATTTTACCGCGATGAGCAGTTGAGACGAGCACAGCTCTGGAGCCTTTTCTGAGCTGATGGCGGGCTTGTATGCTGTTGGGAATGAGGCACTGAGTGGGCCTGTAAAGTTGCACTCGCTCTGCTGAAATAGCATGAGACAACAAGGGAGGCTAAATGGCATTCCCTACTTATCTCCCACCTTGATCTCTGCTGTTGTCCCTTAGCAGCTGCCTTCCTCTGGTTTGTCCAATATGCTGCTACAGCCACTACTACCTCCTCCTCCTTACCCCTCATTTCAGTCTCTCCATTGATTTCCTGTCTCTTAACGTATCTGAGTCAACAGTTTTGTCCTCACGTATAGCCTTCCCCAATTACATTTCTGTTCCTGACTCCCTGTGCTTTTCTCCGATCCTTCCTGCTTTCTCCTTTTTTTACTGCACTTTCTTTGTTCCGTCATGTTTCCTGCTAGCACCCCCTCATCAACCACTTCTTCCTCCTTTGATCTCACTAAGATTCCCTATGTGCTACCCTAATTCCATTTCTTGACCTTTTTTGCCCTGTGTCTTGTCTCGTGTTTGTCTCATTTAGACTTGTTGGATTTCATCTGTTTATCTGAGTGCTGAGAAAATGTAAAGCCCTATATAAATGTTTCATAATATTAATAATTCATGACCATTGTCCATAGGTATCTGAAAAGGGGTAGGCACCCAGCAGGAAGAGGAAACATTTGCTGTATTTCAAGGTCGGGGCAAGGGCACTATGAGTAAATGGATGAAATAAAGGGCCCTTAACCTAACACCTTATTGCACTGGGAAACAATGGGAGGTCCAGTTTCAAACGTGAAAAAGGCAGTTAGCTGTACTGGGATCTAAAAGGTAGCTTGCACACAGTTTGCCTGAGGCAGAAATGGATTGAAAACCAGTCTTCAGACTCCCTGTCTTGCATTTGAGCATGCCAGCCAGCTCCTATATTTATAACCTTCATTCATGTCCCTGCTGAGGCCTAGCTGAGGCTGTGAGGGGTAAAAGCTCTTTGTTAATTAGCTTGTATCTTTTCTTATAGTGGTTTGGACTTAGAGAGACATGCTAGCAGTCAGCTGCTTTTTGTGTACTGTAAATATTCTAGGGGCAAATCCAGTTCACTGAGAGTTATGCTTAAGGTAAGGACTCTGGGATCTGGCCCATGGGTTTTTTCAAGGTAAACTCAATAAGAAAACCCTTTTATTTACTTGTGAGTGGGAAAGGCACTGTATTCATAAACCCAACTCTCAGAAGCTGCCCTACGAACGAGTCTCAAACATAGCCTAAAAGACTTTCCCGTGAGATTGAATGGGCCACGGAGACATAACAGTCCTTGCCCTTTGTGCTGCTTCTGCCAGCAAAGGGTGTCACTTTTTGTGGCACTTTTCTTTTCTGTACACACCCAATCCTCTGTGAATGGGTGGGTCACAGGGAAATAACTACTGATACACAGACTCACTGCTGTGTTGCGAGGCAGTCACGGGGTGCGTCTACATGAGATGTTTATTACGGAGCTGCCTAATTAGCTCCTCAGTAAACATCTCAGTGTCTACAGATGCAGTCCTAGTAGGCCGCAGTAAGCTAATAAACTCGACAAAAGGGTAATACTTTTAAATGCAAGTACTATCCTGCTGTGGAGTTTTTACTCTGCAGCAACACACATGTAGACGCTGACACGGCTGGCTGGGGCATGAGGGCGCTTCAGTGCAGAGGATGCTTGCTAGCAAGGCTTACGCTGGAGTACCCTAATTCCCCAGCCAGCCTCTCCACAGCATGTTGAACCAGTTTGGAGCAGCCCAGGGCTGGCAGGCTGACTCCTTGGGTCCCTTGCCAGCCAAGACTGCTTCAACCCAGCTCAACATACTGTAGTCCTGGACACACGTTCCAACTGTGCCCAGAGGCAATAAACTCCGGCGTGATATGCATCAGAGTTTATTGCTTCAAATTCATGGCACATGTAGATGTGCCCACTGAGAAATGAAAAGCATAGTAGCCAATACCAGTCATATGAGTTGTCCCCTCCCACACTGCTAAGATGATAACTAGAAAAAAATGGTAAAGAAATTGTTGCACAAACGGCTAGTTTCGTGCCCCTGGAGGCTTGTCCAATCCACCTCTAGGAGAGAGTCACACACACAGAATGGGTCCAATTTCAGATTTATTGTTTGCAAACAAGTTCGACAAGGGAGCTTAATGCTCAAATCCGTGTCGACCCCAAACAGAGTCTGGGGTTCCTTTTTATAGCTAACATAAACAAAAGATTCTAACGTGTCGCGTAATTATTGGCAGCCCAAGTATTACGTCTTATAACATATGTCTAGCAGGTACGTGTTCTATGATGGTTTACATACATGTCTCATTTACATCTTAAATCTCCTCCCTGGGGCCATCTTTAAGCCCATCTCGGTCATTCTTCGGTCAGGGTTTGAGTTCTTTACATCCGCATCTTTCCCTGTGCCTCTTCTCTTATCTCTCGTAAGGAGTTATTTATTGCATCTGTTCTTGGCTATGTCTGTAGAAGTCTAGTGCTACTCGTAAATCTATCATTGGCCTATATGCCTTAGCAGAAGCAATTGTGTAGTGAAGCCAAACAGTTCTCAGCTGTGAAGCCTTTGTGTAGTGAGATGAGACATTTTTATCACGCAGCTGCTATACAAACGTTATTGCAAAATCATAATGACTAGATTATAACATATTTTTACCACAAAATGTCACCAGAGGCCTGCTGCAAAGCGCAGTGAAGCCAGTGAGAAACTCTTCCCTTTGGTTCAGCCCTCAGATCCTTTTCTATCCAGATTAACTAAGGAACATGCAGGGTTCACTGGTCACAGGCTATTCTCTGCATGGCACTTGCTATGTTTGCACATCATGGCAGCCCACCGGATGTTGTATTATTGCCTAATATAAAACAGGCCCTGGCTGGTGCATGAGACCAAAGGGTATTAGTGGGCATGATGACAAGCAAGACTTTTATGAGCCACTTCATAAAGCCAATTCCTTGGAAGTCACTGGTGCCATAATTAGATTTGAAGATAATGTGATCTTTCCTTGCCTTCGATAGCAAATCAAGGGAAAAATTAGAGCAGTTAGTTCAGTCTGGAGGAGTCAGAACTTGGCTTGTTGGCTCTACAGCACAAATGCGATAGAGGCTGATATTGGGTAGATTGGGGGTTGGGGTAGGGAATCATAGTGATCCCTCACTTATATGCCTTGAAATTGCCTCCAAGGCTTTTTGTGTGCTTAATATTAGAATTAACTAATAATGGTAGCCCCCAAATAAGGAGTAAACTATTAAATATTTTGTTATGGTGAGAAAATGAGCAAACCAGCAGGGGGAATTACTGATAGTGTCTGATTCATGTTGTCTTTATAATCCCAGCTAAAGTTTCAGCAGCCCAGGAAGATGAATTACCCACTCTAACCAGCACACAGATCAGCATGGGGTTTATTAGAAGCACACTATCATTTAACAATGTCAGGAGTATGTTTATTATTAAGCAGTACACTCTACAGTCTAAATGGAAAGCCATTATTCCTCCACAGACACCAAACAAGGTACGTTTATAATGTCGAATGGCCACTATATTGTATGCTTGCATGAACTCAAATATAGGTTCCATTTTACTGGACCTCAGGGCTCTCTTAGGTTCAGCCAGAGCCAAATAAAATACATAATTATGCTATCTAAGAGCAAAATCATATAGCAGATATTAATTTTAGTCCTACAAGTGCCCCATAAAACACTGTGCCAATTCCCACCGTGCCTCCCTCAGAAAAGGAAAAAGGATTCTGGATAGAACCCAGAAGGACTTGTTGAAAGTGACTGTATTTGGTGTGTAGTGTAAAAAAAGCAGAGAAATTCTGTACTAGACTCATAGGAAGCTATACATGTGATGGAGCTGTACTCTAATGCATGCTAATTAGCATGCATCAGAGCAGGCTTGATTAATTAAGTCTGCAAGAGTGAGGGAGCATGGTAATTAGTGCACTCCAGCAGCCTCCATGTCATGTGTATTCAGCAATCCTGCTTTTCAAAATGGTGGCTGAGGTGTTAAATACACATGACACTGCAGGTGTTATAATTAGAGCGGGTCTCAGAGCTGCTTTCTGCTCTCCTCTCCACCCCAGAGCATGTGTATAGATGACCTTATGAACTAGCTCTGGCCTAAACTTCTTCTCTTCCCCTTGTTACCTAGTTGCCTACCCACAAATCAAGTAGAAGGAAGATGAGAAGAATTTGGCCTATAGTTTGTTATGGACAGAAGTCCAAGAACTGTCTGAGGGAAAGGATGGGACCCTCCAATACCCTGATGCCTCTTGTTTGGCAGCAGGGGCAGGGTGAGAGATTTAGGGTACTACTAGTAACAGATGGTATATGTGGCAGGGCACAGTAAGACTGAAGCTAAGCAGCCAGCAGGTGCTTGATTAAGGCAGCCATTTTAGATCTCTGGATACCTATATAAAGAGCTCAGTTCCCTGCTGGTTGGGGAGGTAGTAATATCACCTGGTTGCAAGGCTGCTGGAACATCTTGGAGGTAAGGGAGGAGCTTTAGGGCATGGTTAGGAGGCTCCTAGTCCTGGTCATGACCTAAAACTGCACCCTGCCAGGAGTGGGTGGCCTGGTGGGGCTCTCAGTGGTGTGGGAGCCCCCAGGAAATGCTAAGCTAGTGATCACCCTGGTGAAAGGCAGGTAGGGGTGCCTTAACCCTAGCCCTCACCTTTGGGTGGGTTTATGTAACATCGGAGAGAGTGGGGGCCAGGCACGGCTGTGACCACCTGAGCCCTGGGGGGTGCAAGACCCCAAGGAGGGAGAGTGGGGGCCATGCATGGCTACAGCCACCTGAGCCCTGTGGGGTGCAAGACCCCAAAAGGGAAAGTTGGGGCCAGGCATGGCTATGGCCACCTGAGCCCACTGGGGAACGAAGCCCTGTGGCCCAAAGCAAAAGGGCGGTGTGGAGCCCCAAGCGAGGGGGGGCAGAGATGAGTAGCCCTGAGTGATGGGGGCGGTCTGGAATCCCTGAGTGAAGGGGGCAGAGATGGGGAGCCCCAGTGATGGGGGAGAAGAACCAGAGGGCTGAGGGCCCAGTACATTTTTATATACGTAGTGTTGCCCCCGGAAGGGGCCAGAGTAAGCTTAGACCCGGTCAGGTATTTGGGTGGCCACTACCCCGGTGAGGGTCACGGGAGAGGCCCAACAGATGGTATGTCTGCCACCCAAGGAATGGACTAGCTAAGCCTATGACCTAAGGGCCCACTCCAAGAGGGAGCACAGCAGCTTAAGTTGGTGATGCATGAAAGAGACCCTGAGAGAGAGGGTGGAGTGTGTGAGGCCCGAGTGAGAGGCGGGCAGTATGAATGTGCGTGTGACTGAGGCCTGATGGCATGGCCTAAGCTTGCTCCGGAGGTAGGCCAGGAGCACTGTAACAGCTGGATGCCATCTGTGAGGCATGGGCTGCAGTGTAGGGGAGGTTCAGAGCCGCAGATAATGCCCCCTGGCATCAGGGCATAAAATGGGCAGCCTCCCGCCTTAATTAACAACTATTAATTAATTAAGAACAAGGCATGGCAGGAAAGTCAGGGGGGAGGTGTGCCCAAAGGCAAGTGGGGAACCTAGGACTGCGGCTAGTTGGGGAGCCCCACTTTGCCACAGTATAGTAAACCTTGACAGGCACATTAAAAGACTTGCAGATTAGTGGGAACTACGTGCAAACATCTGAAGTCAGATTTTGACCTTGTGTATTCCAATGAAATGTATCTACCTTTGAGTTGGAACATAGCCATCATTTTGTTTTTACCCATTAACGTGAGTCATGTGGAAACTCTAATATCATTTGAGACCTCACTTGTACAGTGAGGGATAGAGATTTTGTCTCATTTTCAGCCCAATTTTGTAGAATAGGATCATGTGGATCTTTCAAAGAATCACTAGTTTCTGGCTGTTATCTTAACCACATAACTCTGAACCTTTTGTAATTCTCCCATTGTCCCATCTTCAAAGGGAGGAATACAGTGGCAGTTTCTTTTGTTCCATACTCTATGTCCACTTTCCATGGTTAGGGTGCCTCACTGACAGGTGATTGGTTAGATCCATGAACAAAGTATTGAACTGAGCAGAATTGGCTTTCCACACTGAAAAAATCTTCTTTTTTGCTCCCTGAGGCCTTAACAGTTGTAACTTTTACTTGTCTTCACTCCTGAGCTGCTGGGAGATGTGTTAAAATAAGATAAGCTTTCAAAAACCCAGAAGCTAAACCACAGAATGGGTTCAGGACCAGGGCAGACACTGTGGGGACACAAAAGACAACACTTGCTAGCAGGCATTTTTATTGCTCATATAAAAATATGTTGTAAATACTTATAGAAATCTGTATAATTTGACATGAACAGACATGTCATCTCATTATGCAATTTTCTCATTTAAACAACCTTGGAGGCAGAGAAAAGAAGACCCACATTCCAGTTAAGACACTAGCCTGGGAGTCTGGTGATCTGGCCTTTATTATCTCCTCTTTACCAATCTTTCTGTGTAACCTGGAGCAAATCAGTTCCAGGTTTCCCAGCATGAATTTTGGAGGGGGACTATCTGATTGGCTGAGACCCTGAAATAGATTTCAGGCATAAGGAAAACCTGCATACAGCTAGCAAATGGTGGCATGATGTCTCTTTTCTTGGTTTGGCTTGCTGAGGGCTGTTTGGTGGGTTTGTGTGCTTGGGTGTGTTCTCAGAGCAGCTGAGTGGACCGATTGCTGCTTGTGTGTGAGCAGGAGCCCTAACAAAGGGGTCTAACTAGTCCAGGCCCAGGAGAGGTATATAAGGAGACAGTCCAAGTGACTGGGGAGAAGCAAACAGGACGGTCTTCAAGCAGTTCGCTAGTCAATTCACAGGTCAGTTTGCTTCCCCTCTTCGAAGGGGAGCCTGAAAGGTAAAATTCTTTTTTTGAATATGTAATTAGGACTGACCTATGTAGTTTTATTTTAGCAGCTAAAACTCAACAGCTAGACCAAGACTTAAGCCCCTTTTTCTTTAACTAGAGGCGAGAGTGAGGGGGAGTTTGCTAGAGAGTTTGCTTGGAAATGTTCACATTCTTTCACTGCAAGCTTGCTGAGAGGAAGAGAAAAGGGAACCCTTCAGATCAAGGAACAGCAAACAGGCCAACTACAGAGGAATTAGCTAGGGAAGGTCAGCTTGGAAAGAGAGGCAGAAAGTGAGAGGGAGCAGATTAAAAGACCCAGAGACATGGCTGGAGGATGTTGCAGTGCCAGAGCTACTGCCACTTCCAGCTCTTTCTCCAGTTGCACCTCTAAGGTACCTATCCAGGCAGGATCACACACCACTGAGGCTTCCACCTTGGTCCTGGTTTGGTGCTGTGCAAGCTGTGGCACAAATTCCTTCCAGTGGGGGCGTGCCTGCAATGTGAGCAGTGCCTTCTGATGGTGTCCCTCAGGGAAAAGGCAAAAGAGCTACAGGAGGAAGTCGCAAGGCTCCAAAGCATCCTCCACCATGAGGACCTTGGCAATTCCATGCTGGAGGAAACCTCTGGCAGTCCTTCTTCCACAGTCCAGAGGTGGTGCTAGAAAAGGAAGAGGGCACGTACTCCTAGGAAGGTGGAAACTGGAAGCTTGTATCTTCTGGCAGCAAGAAGAAGTTGTCAGCCCCATGTGCAGTGGTTTTCCTGGAGAACAGATATGGAGCACTAGCAACAGAGGCAGAGGAGCACATTGCATTGGTGGAAAAGGCCAGGACACAAATCCCCAAGGTGGAAAGGATTGAGACCACTGCCACAAAGAGGAAGCGATGGGTGATAGTAATTGAAGACTCCCTTCTGTGGGGGATGGAGAGATCCATCTGCTGGCTTGACCTGCTGGTCCAGGAGGTCTACTACTTGTCTGGAGCCCGGTTCCAAGATGTCACTGAGACTCATCCAACCCTCTGACTACTACTGCAAGCTGCTCATCCATGTGGGCACCAGTGACGTTGCCAGGGGTGACCCTGAGCAGATCAAGAGTGACTACCAGGCTTTGGGTGCAAGGGTGAAGGGGACAGGAGCACAGGTGGTATTCTCCTCAATTCTTCTGGTCAAAGGGAATGGCCCAGGCAGGCATGGATGCAGCTCAATGACCCAGACAGGAGTGATCCTGCAGATCAATGCATGGCTGCACAGTTGGTGTCACCAGCAGGGATTTGGCTTCTTCAACCATGGGATGTTGTTCCAAGAAGAAGGATTGTGAGGAAA
>NW_005841862.1:2333328-2351963 GCF_000455745.1 Alligator sinensis | reverse complement strand
TTTGCAGACAGGCTTGCTAACCTAGTGAGGAGGGCTTTAAATTAGATTTGGAGGGGGATGGAGAACAAAGCCCTGAGGTAAGTGGGGAAGCAGAGGACTTGGAGGAAGCAGGAGCAGGAGGGGGCAACAGGGGAGTCCTCATTCTTCCTGAGAAACTAGGGCGATCGGCTAGTCTCCTCAGATGCTAGTCGCACAGAGCCTGGGATTCAAGCAGGAAGAATTGGAAGTCCTTGTCCAGTCAAGGAACTGTGATGTGGTTGGAATAACAGAGACTTGGTGGGCTAGCTCACATGTCTGGAGCACTGTCATGGATGGGTACAAACTGTTTAGGAAGGACTGGCAGGGGAGAAGAGGAGGAGGAGGAGTTGCACTGTATGTAAAAGAGTTGTATGATTGCTCAGAGCTCCAGTATGAAACTGGAGATAACCCAGAGACTTTCAACAGGCCTAAGATTAGAGGAGAGAGCAACCAGGGTGCTGTCATTGTGGTGGTCTTCTTTGAGACAACTACCAGAAGTTTCCAGATTGCAGGCCCTGGTTCTCATGGGGGACTTCAGTCACCCTGACATCTGCTGGGAGGGCAGTACAGCAGTGCACAGGCAATCCAGTGAGTGTTTTGGGGCAGTACTGGGGACCACTTCCTGGTGCAAGTGTTGGAGAGACCACCTACGGGCCATGCTCTTCTTGACCTACAGCTTACAAACAGGGAAGAATTAATAGATTCATAGATTGTTAGGGTCTGGAAGGGAACTTGCAAGATCATTGGTTCCAGTCCTCCTGCACTAGGCAGGAAAGACAACTGGGGCTCAGGTGACCCTAGCAAGGTGACTGTCCAGTCTCCTCTTGAAGATTTTTCAGGGTAGGGGATTGAACCACCTCTGGAGGGAGTTTGTTCCACAGTCTAGACACCCTGCCTGTGAAGAAGTTTTTCCTAGGATTGAGCCTGAAGTAGCCTTCCAGAAGTTTGTATCCATTACTCCTGTTCTTCCCCATGGGTGCCCTGGTGAACAGTTGTTCACTGAGATCTTGATGTATTCCCCTGATGTAGTGGTAAGCTGCTACCAAGTCCCCTTTCAGCCTTCTCTTCTTTAGGCTGACGAGGCCAAAGTCCCTCAGCCTCTCCTTGTATGGTTTGTCTTGAAAGTCTCTGATCATATGGGTGGCTTGTGTCTGGACCCTCTCAAGTTTTTCCACATCCTTGTTGAAGTGCAGCGCCCAGAACTGGATGCAGTATTTCAGCTGTGGTCTCAAGTGCTGAGTACAGTGGAAGAATCACTTCCTTGGCTTTACATGGGATGCAATGGTTGATGCATGCCAGAGTGGTGTTATCCCTGCTGGCTACAGCATTGCACTGACAGCTCATGTTCTTGCGATGGTCAACTATTGTCCTTAGGTCCCTTTCGGCCGTGGTGCAAGTCAAATTGTCACCACTGAGCCTGTAGGTACGTTGGGGATTATTTGCCCCTGGATGGAGCACTTTACACTTCTGAGTGTTGAACCTCATCTGGTTCCCATTTGCCCACCTCTCCAGTCTATCCAGGTCTGCCGGTATCTGCAGCCTATCTGCAAGTCTGACCATACTCCCCCATAACTTGATGTTGTCTGTGAACTTGGCCAGTGAGCTCTTCACCCACACATCCAAATAATTGATAAAGATGTTGAAAACTACCAGACCAAACATGGACCCTTAGGCACACCACTGGTCACTTCTCACCAGGACAAGACCGATCTGTGGGGGATGTAGAAGTGGATGACAAGTTGGGCAGCAGTGACCATGAGATGATTGAATTCAGGATCCTAAGGAAAGAAAGGAAGAAGAGCAGCAGAGTATGGACCCTGGATGTTAGAAAAGCAGATTTTGACTCCCTTAGGGAATTGATGGGCAGGATCCCCTGGGAGGCCAGTCTGAAGGGGAAAGGAGTTGAGGAAAGCTGGCTGTATTTTAAAGAAACTTTACTGAGGGCACAGGAACAAACCATCCTGATGTGCAGAAAGAATAGCAACTGTGGCAAGCTACAAACTTGGTTTAGCAGAGGACTCTTCCATGAGCTTAAACACAAAAAGGAAGCTTATAAGAAGTGGAATCTTGGACAAACGACTAGGGAGGAGTGTAAGAGCACTGCTTGGGCATGTAGGAATGAAGTCAGGAGGGCCAAAGCACAATTGGAGTTGCAGCTAGCAAGGGACATGAAGGGTTTCTACAAGTGTGTCAGCAATAAGAGGAAGGTCAGGGAAAGTGTGGTCCTCCCTGAATGGGGGAGGTAACCTAGTGACAAATGATGAGGAAAAGGCTGAAGTACTTACTCAATGCCTTTTTTTTACCTTGGTCTTCACAGGCAAGGTCAGCTCCCAGACTACTGCACCAAGCAACAGTTTGGGGAGAAGGTGTGCAGCCCTCAGTGGTGAAAGAACAAGTTAGGGACTGTCTAGAAAAGCTGGATGTGTACAAGTCCATGGGGCCAAATGCAATGCATCCAAGGGTGCTGAAGGAGTTGGCTAATGTGATTGCAGGGCCACCGGCCATTATCTTTGAAAACTTGTGGTAATTCTGGGAGACCCCCAAATGATTGGGAAAGGGCAAATATAGTGCCCATCTTTAAGAAGGGGAAGAAGGAGGATCCAGGGAACTACAGACCAGTCAACCTCATCTCAGTCCCTGGAAAAATCATGGAGCAGAGCCTCAAAGAAACCATTTCTAAGCACTTGGAGTAGAAGAAAGTTTTTAGGAACAGTCAGCATGGATTCATCAAGGGCAAGTCATGTCTGACCAACCTGATTGCCTTCTATGATGAGATGACTGGCTCTGTACATGTGGCGAGACCAATGTACCTTGATTTTAGCAAGGTTTTTGATATGGTCTCCCACAGCATTCTCCAAGGCAAGCTAAGGAAAGATGGGCTGGATGAATAAACTGTAAGGTGGATAGAAAGTTGGCTGGATTGTCTGGGTCAAAGGGGAGTAATCAATAGCTCAATGTCTAGCTGGCAGCCGGTATCAAGTGGAGTGCCCCAGCGGTTAGTCCTGGGGCCGGTTTTATTCAATATTTTCATTAACGATCTGGAAGATGGGATGGAATGCCTTCTCAGTAAGTTCACGGATGGCACCAAGCTCTGGGGGATAGTAGATATACTGGAGGGTAGGGCTAGGATTCAGTGTCTCCTAGACAAATTGGAGAATTGGGCTAAAAGAAACCTTATGAGGATCAATAAGGACAAGTGCAAAGTCCTTCTGACAGAAGAATTCCATGCACTGCTAAAGCCTGCAAACTGACTGGCTAAGCTGCAGCTCTGCAGAGAAGGATCTGGGGGTTACAGTGGACAATAAGATGGATATGAGTGAGCAGTGTGCCATTGTTGCCAAGAAAGCTAAGAGCATAGTGGTCTGCATTACTAGCAGTGTTGCCAGCAGATCTAGGGAAGTAATTATTCCACTCTATTCAGCACTGGTGAGGCCACATTTGGAGTTCTGTGTCCAGTTTTGGGCCCCCCACTATAGAAAGGATGTGGACAAGTTGGAGAGAGTCCAGCAGAGGGCCACAAAAATGGTTCAGGGGCTGGGATACATGACTTCTGAAGAAAGACTGCAGGGACTGGGTTTATTTTGTCTGCAGAAGAGAAGACTCAGAGGTATAGGCAGTGGAAGGCCAGGGCTAATAAGACTCAGCCCTGCCCAAATGTGGGGCAGCAGGTAGGGCTGCAAGGCAGCCTGGCCGCAGGCTCTGGATGGCTGCGGAAGGGGTGGGGAGGGACGCACACACAGCCAGGATCACAGCCAAGTGTATGGATCACTGGCTGCCCAGCGTGGCAGGGAAGTATCAATCTGTCTGTTCTGTGAAGGGGAAGAGGCTTGGGTGGGGGGCAGATCAAGACCCCCATATTGAGGGAGGGTGTGGGGCAGAGGCAGGGTCTGGGGTGAATACACCCCTGTCTCTGATTTGTCCCACCACCTGGCCTGGCCTGGGCCCCATTCACCCCAGCCTCTGCCTCTGCCCCACACACTCCTTCACCAACAAGGCCTCGATCTACCGCCCCCCTCCCTGCTCCCATGACCATTCTCCACAGACTTACCTGCTGGGCATGAGGGGGGAAAAGAGGTTGCGTGCATATGCGACATGCTCAGCCCCCCGCTCCCCCACATACAATTTTTTCTTTTTCTGCCTATGATCAGAGGGCATGTGATAGCAGCCTTTAACTACTTGAAGGGTAGTTCCAAAGAAGATGGAGTTAGACTGTGCTCAGTGGTGGCAGATGATGGAACAAAGGAGCAATGATCTAAAGTTGCAGCAAGGGAGGTTTAGGTTGAATGTTAGGAAAAACTTTTTCATTAGGAGGGTGGTGAAGCATTGGAACAGGTTATCTAGGGAGGTTGTGGGATCTCTATCCTTCAAGGTTTTTAAGGCCTGGCTTGAAAGTCTTGGCTGGGATGAGATAGTTGGGGATGGTCTTGCTTTGAGCAGGGGGCTGCACAAGATGACCTCCTGAGGTCCCTTTCAACCCTTTTTGTCTATTATTCTATGATTCAGGGTTTGGAAAATGGCCAGGAAGGTATATGTTGTACCCAAACTTCTTCAGATCATTCTCATTGACAATGGCTGGTTTGTCCATTCCTATTCACAATCCTACTTTGGTTTCTTTCAGTACACATCAGCCTGATTATCACCACCAATCAGTCTGTGTAACTATTCCCAAAATTCTTGTAAACTGTTATCCATAAAAGTAGATATGATATCATTTTGACAGGAATAATTCTCATCTAAGCACGATAAACACCTCTCACACTTTGATAGCTTGGAATTGAGCCATGCATAATCTTTACATTAATTATGTCATTACAGTTTAATTGCTGCAATTACTAGTCGCATCACTTTCTCCCAAACCATGGTTGTCATTATGGCCTTCCAGCTCAAGTAAATGCTATCACACATGTCACCAGTTTACCACCCAATAGGGGCAATATTGTCTGTTCCCCAAATGTAAAGACATGACTCAGAACTAAATATTCAGTTACCTACTGGTGTTTCATATTGTCCAGTCTAATCATAGTCTTCTCACGTTTCTACACCACAATTGACCATTTTGTTACACATGCTGGTGCTCATTTATTGTACTTTGTGAGATCTTTCATTGTACATGTGCCTTCAAGCATTATCGTATGTGGCCATATTATGAGGGTGCAAAGAAATGGTATTATCAGCCATGAACACGTTTGATACACAACCTGATTTGTCACTTGTATAGCCATTTACATCTGGGTAAAATGAATGGGTATGAAGTGTCTCCACTGTGACTTTGAGCATGCTTCACATCTCCTTTGCAGAGGTGGATGTGGGTACACAACGTGCAGTGAGGTGCAGAAGCAAGTCTCTGGATCTTAAATTTAGAACACATAGGGGGTTTTCAGTCTCGGGGATTCCCAAGAACATCATACGCTTGACTCAGCGGTCACTACATCCAACAATGAATGCCATAGAAATATAGTAATATACAGCCAATTAAAATAAGAAGCGAAGAATCACTTCAGGGGAAATGTACTGTAGGAAAGCAGAATGTGATGAACTTGTGTCAGAATCTGATATATCTACTCATGCAAGTTTCAAGATCATTTGAAACTGTAGATCTTTGTCCTAGCCATTAAAATGATTTCATAGACATTAGGGCTGGAAGGGACCTTGGAAGATCATTGAGTCCAGCCCCCTGCCTCAGGGGCAGGAAGTCAGCTGGGGTCATAGGATCCCAGCAAGATAAGCACCCAAATTTCTCTTGAAGGTGTTCAATGTAGGTGCTTGAACCACCTCTGATGGCAGGCTGTTCCAGACCTTGGGGGCTCAGACAGTAAAGAAATTCTTCCTTATGTCCAGCCTGAAACGGTCTTGCAGTAGTTTATAACCGTTCGACCTCATCATCCCTCAGGGCGCTTTGGTGAACAAATGTTCCCCCAGATACTGGTGGTCACCCCTGATAAACTTATAGGTGGCCATCAGATCACCCCTGAGCCTGCGCTTTTCCAGGCTAATGAGCCCCATAGCTCTCAGCCTGTCGTCATAAGGTCTGTTTTCCTGACCTCTGATCATGCGCGTGGCTCTCTGGACTCTCTCAAGCTTCTCCACATCCTTTTTGAATTGTGGGGCCCAAAACTGGATGCAGTACTCCAGCTGTGGCCTCACCAAGGCCAAGTACAAGGGGAGAATGACGTCCTGGGATTTCCTTGAGAAGCATCTATGGATGCAAGCCAGCGTTTGCTCGCTTTACTAGCCGCAGCATCGCATTGAAGGCTCATGTTCATGATCCCGTCAATAGGTATAGTACTTTTTAGCATCATTCTGGGCACATCTACATGTGCTATTAATGCACTTTAAGCTTACTGCACAGTAAAATAAGGCTCAGTATGCTTTCCCTGGGAGCACATCTACATGTTTGCCTGTTGTGAGCAAATTTGCTCCCAACGAGAGCAGTTCAGTGCAGGTCTACTCCTGCCTTGCTCTGCCTCCCTACAGCAGCCAGCAGGAGCTCCAGATGCCCCCAGGTGCCAGCCTCTGGCTGGCAGGGGCACTGGGGTCAGGCCTAGGCTCCAGGGGGTGGGGGGAGCTGTCCTGCCTCCAGGGCAGTTGCCTCCCAGGCCGGTGCCCCAATTGGCAGGAACAGATGCTGGGATACCATCCCCTGCCCCTGAAAGATGCCTGTTTCTCAGTGACTGCTCCTATCTGCCAACTGGAGCAAGGACTCAGAAGCAGGCAGCTACTCTGGGCAGGGAACAGTGTCCCAGCCCCCACTCTGATCTGCAATTTGCTCCTAGTCAGCTATCTACATATACGCTCTTGTGCAGTAGCTACTGTGTAGTAAATCTACCTGTGTTTACAGGTAGTAGCCAACTGCTCAGTAGACTAATTTACTGCACAGTAAACACTGCATAAGTGTAAATGGTGACACTTTACTGGGCAGTAGTTTAGTCTACTACACAGTAAAGCATCTTGTGTAGATGCACCCTCTGACATGTTGGCAGAGTGGTGGTTTAGTGCAAGGAGTACAACCTAGTTGAGCCACTTGGTGCTACCTGTGCCATAGAAGTGTTCCCTGGGAAGCTAGCATAGAATCATAGAAAATGAGAGTTGGAAGGGGCCTCAGGAGGTCATTTAGTCCAAACTCCTGCTCAAAGCAGCACCAGCCCCACCTAGTTCATCCCAGCCAAAACTTTGTCTAGCTGGGTCTTAAAAACTTCCAAGGATGGAGAGTCTACAACCTCTCTGGGTAACCTGTTTCAGTGTTGTACTACACTCTTAATGAGGGAGTTTTTCCTAATATCTAGCCTAAACTTTTCTTGCTGAAATGGAAGCATCTACTAACCCACCTCTGAAACTACTATATGGCCCATGTGGTGCATCTCTGTGCATCTGAAGTGGCACAGCACAAGGAAACACATTTCTCATTGCTCCAAACTTCTGACACCAGAACCAAATTTAGCCCAAAATGTTACAGCTGCAGGCCATCATTTTGACATTCACAGCTGTGTAAGTCAAAAGTTTCAGGATCAGCATTATATCCTTGTCAGTCTTTTTCACTGAATTAAACGTTATTTTAGATAATGTCACAGGACAAGGATGTTGCCACGGCAGGTTATTAATCCTACTGTTAGAACACCCAGAGAGAAATTGGACCAGTGTATGCTCCTTGAGGGTTCCTGGGCAACTGAATATTCTGCACTTCTGTTCCAAAGAGGGAAGGATTTGGTGATGTAAAGTACTTAGCCTTCTGTAAATTTGGCTGGTTCAATTGACAACAGCAGCCAAAAGTCAGAAAAAAACTCGCTGCCTTAAGTAGAGGAATCTTTTAAAACGCACCTTTGTGCATCAGCAGGCTTCTGATTGGCTTAAACTCATAGTGTAAATATCCTCTAATCCAATCGGCATCAAATCGTCTACTACAAGCTCCATCAACAATCATTACTGCACAACATACATCAGGCAACGAAACTTGGCATTTATCTAACACTAGGAGATCATTATCCAGTAGCAATGTTCTTTATACCATTGACATTATGTCTTAAATAAGGGTCAGCCAACCCGCTGACTGTCTAGAGCTTATTTCACTGTAGATGCTAAAATCAATATTAAATAAAAAATGTAACCTCCCAAAAACTCTTGTAATTTTCAGTGTAATGGGTTTGGGTTTTTTTTCCTTGCAATGATGAGGCTGTATGCATAGGTCTGGAAATTTCCTTACAATAGCAATCACTCTGCTGGGAGTTCTTATTGCTCTTGTTACATTCCTTTAAGTTTGCTTACACATACAAAAATTATTCAAGCAAAATCACTGCCGATCATTGTGCCAGTGGGAGTGATGTTAAAGTGGCATCCATAAGGACTCAGTTGAAGGCGTATAAACCACATTTATAGTATTCTAAAGCAGTTTGGGGAGGGGCTCATTCTTTGCATGTTTGCCTTCAAGTGCTTAGAAAGAGAGGTATCAATTACAGAACATAGGTTAGGGTCACTTTAAGTCATCCAATGATGAACATTTATGCCATGTATAACTAGCTTTTTAAAGGCACTGTTCTGTGCCAGCAGTTACCTGCTGTATAGATAATTGTAAAACAAACTCCATATTCCAGTTGACACCCTTTCTAATTACATCTCACCTTCATTAGGCTATTAAAGTGATAAATGCTAGCAATTACATCGAACCCTAGTGAAAACACTCTGTCTTTGACATGCACTGACTGCAGCATGAGTTATTTGCCCAGGAGCCCAGCAGAGCTCCACTAGCAGAGGGAAGACATGCCCAGAACAAAAAGCCGGCAAGACAAAGCTTAACTGATCATCAGAGTGCAGATGACTGGAAATTTCAGACGTGGTGTCAAACATTTTAGCTGGAATGGACTGCTCTCCTAGGAGTGAGTGGCAGGTTCTTTTCATTTTAATTAGGTCTGTGTGGAAATAAGTGAGGGGATTTGGAATATGCCTCAGAAGAGCTGGTAGGGCTGGTTTGAAGCAAAATGCAGAGGTCAGAAATCACTGGGCGCTTTCCATTCATACATCTATGTTCTCTCATGTGTCTGAACCCCTTTACATACCCAGGCTTTCATTCACATGTGTGTACTCTCCTGTGCACATGCAAGTGTTGCCACATGTGTGCTGTTGCATGCATGGCATCTAGGAAGTGCTCACCCATTTTCCATCTATTCGAATGGATTCTGTCATACCTGCACGCTTTTATACATGTGTGCACATAAATCTCATTATAAAACAAGTCATTGTTTTTTCCCATTTGAGCAGGATGTGATGCAAAGCAATTTGCTGATAAGTTTCTAGTTATGAACTTATTGCTTTGGGTATGGAAGCTCCGCATAGGATTTTCTAGATAATGGAAGCACTTGGCTCCTTATTGTCCATTATTTCCAAAACTCTTGAGTATTGGAGTTCCCTTCTGGCTAATTCTTAGAAGTGCCATCATTTAACTGACAAGACTTGCTTTCATGTTTCCAGCTAAAAATGTACAACTGGAGGAACGTAGGAGAACATAGATGACCCTGAAGTGCACCCACAATTCTTGGAAAAAAAAATCTTCTGTGTTGATGTACTGTTATGAGGTTCAAGTTTCTTCAAAATACAGGGAAGGTGAGAGAGGAGCACAAGCAAAGATGGAAGTGAGGAGGGTATGGCTTTGCAGGAGACAGCAAATGACAGCAGGACGTAGGAAGTAGGGCTGTACGAAGCTTCGGGTGGTGATTTGATCTGGAGGAGATTTGGTGGCCTAATCTTCGAATTGAAATTGAATCAGGGGACCAATGAAAAGGTCCAAATCAATTCGAAGCTCTCTGAATCTTTTCCAAAGATTCAGAGAGCTTCGATGATTCAGGCAGTCCCTGGTGGCTACAGCATGGAGCTGCAGCCGGACTCGGAGCTGGTAAGTAGGGGCTAGGGACGGGGGTTGGAGTGGGGGGAAGAGGGGACCATGGGGAGACCCCTGCCAGGCCTCATCCCTCGCCCGCTCCCACAGCCCCCACCATGGCTGCCCCATTTGCCTTAGCTCCTGGTGCTTTAAAAAAAAAAGCCCCCACTCAGCAGGTGCTGCTGGGCGTGGGGGCGATCCCTGCTACCCCACACTCTGTGGAGGGCTTTCCCATGAGCCCCCCTGATCACCCACACTCCCCCGCCAAATCGGATTAAACTGAATTGATTTGGGACAGTGATTCGAATCGCTGTCCCTCGAATCGGCCGAATCCAAAGCGAACACTAGCCGTTTTGCACAGGCCTACTAGGAAGCTGCATACAGCTTGCATAGGACTGGTGATCCAACTAATTCAGTATCCCCTTAGAAACACTGTTCAGTACCTTGCAGCTTAATAGTGTCTGAGTAGAAAAGGTGACCAAACGCTCAGCCCACATGCCAGACCAATGCAGAACACGAGAGCAGGTCATGTTCAGCGTGTGAAGAGCTCATGATCATGAGGCTGACCAGCTCGTGATCAGACAGCTTTAACGAATCAGGAGCTGCAGGAGAAGCATGGCTGCCTGGCCAGCAGACACACTCTCTTAACTGTAAATCAGCAGGCTCCTCTGGACACACTCTCTTAACTGTAAATCAGCAGCCTCCTCTGATTGGCTGAAAAGTTTATAAAAGGGACAGCACGCTAAAGCGCAGGGTCCCGGGTTCCACACAGGCCCTTGGATAGGACTGATCACCCTGTCCAGGAATCCGTGTCCCCATGGCCGAATAGTACGAATAGTCATACGAATAGTCACACTCTGGCTATTATTTCACCGAATAGTGAGCTCTCCATCCGCACGTACATCGGAAAAAGCAATTGCTATCTCCTACCTGTCATCTTTAACTACTGCTTCACCACTGTCGTTTTGTTGTGTAACCACTGTTGAAATCTTACTGTAAGTAAACGTTAAGTTCAATTTTACTATCTTCCAACTGAGTCAGTGTCCCTTTCATCCCCAGCCTGTCCGTAAGGCGGGTTGGTCATCCACCCGCCCCCCGGTTCAACTGGTAAACCGCCTGGTGAGTGCTGCGGTTGCCAACAAATTGGAGTAGAGAGCAGAGAAGAACTGGAAAGGAAAGAGACAAACATGGATGGTGCTGGACAATGATCCTTTTTTTAAGCACAATTTTGAATGCAAGTTTTTCATCTTTCCACCAAATATTCTTGGAGGGAGTAAAGGGCCAGCTGTGAAGGGCCAGCTCACAAGCCAGCAGGACCACTTGTGGAGTAAGATATGTCTTGGTGAGAAGAGCAGAATGTATTCTAGCCCAAAGTTAACTGCTTGCAAATTTGCTTTTTGATAGTCCGTGGGACTGTCAGGCTTTAAAAAGAGTTGAAAAAAAGTTCAGCCTTTTGAAGTGTCATTGTTCTGCCTCTATGTGCTCTTCACATAATGTCCCAGAAACAGGCCATTCAGGAAGACCACATCCTATTGGACAGCATGTCAAACCGGTGAGACCTGTGTCAATCTGTATGCCAGTCTCTTTCTAGCAGCTATCCCACAGAGCCTTTAAGTCCTAATATTGTTACAGTTAATGGAGAAAGTGGCCTGTTGCTTCTGAGGCCCTTGGAAGAGAAAATCCCAAATTTCATCCCACTGTCATCTGCAAATTACTTTGCACGCAGGGAATCAGCCTGAAGGTATGAAATCACTTTGACACCCCTGTGCCACATTGTCTGATGTTTAACCTTTTATTGTATGTACATCCATTTATAACAGCAGCACAGAAGCTCTCTGATTTTTAATCAAGCAGCAAATTTCATTTATATACTGATACTATGTTGTATTATTGCTGTCATCTGAGCAATCAGATGACCAGTGTGTAGGACCAAAATGACTCGCCCCTGCAGGAAAAGAAATAAGCCAACCCCAGTGGTGTGTGTGTGTGTGTGTGTGTGTGTGTGTGTGTAATTTGTAAGAATCATAGTTGTATAAGTTTTTTTACTTTGAAGTTTTACATGTTGATCAATTATTCTTTGCACCTTGGGGATGGATAGGAACAGCGGGAGTAGAGAATAATTGCTGAATGTGTTGTAAAACTTCCAAGTGAAAAACTTGTGCAACTTTGCTTCTTATAAACTTCCATGTTATGGAAGTGTAAGAGTGATGCCGTAGCTGTGATAATCCAGAAATTATGTGAGAGGCAAGAATTTCTTAGATTGGTGTATTTTACTGGCCCAGCTATGTAGCTGGGATAAAGTTAGACAAGCTTTTGAATGCGAGGCATTCTTTGCCAAGTCTCTGATTAAGGACCTGACAAAGAATGCCTTGAATTCAAAAGCTTGTCTAACTTTATCTCAACTACATAGTTGGTCCAATAAATGATATCACCCTAAGAAATTCTTGCCTCTCTCATAAACTTCAATTTTTTTGGAGTTTACACTCAACATGGTCACCAGCCAGGATCATTTCCCAATCAAGCGGACTCGAGGGTCTTGCTAACCTTCCCAAGATGGATACAGTTTGAAAAGTTCCCTCGTTTAGTACAAAGGGGCTATACGTGCATGACTTTTTTTCAAAAATATTTGAGGAAGTCTTTTTTCATGCAGCCAAATATAACACAAGCCCTTTAGTGGCTGCCCTGGCAGGAACCTATAGTTCTAGGTTCCTCGTAGTACTGCTACAGATAATGGATGTAACAAAAGAGACTTTGGTTCACAAGCAAAAGAACACGTGTCAGCAGTGTGTGCTGGAACAAACTAGGGGCTGGCCGTCCAGAGCAGCACTCTGGCTGCTTGCCAGGTTCCATCCTGCTGGATCTTTGTGCCGGCCCTAGCCTCCCTTACCCCTACCCGAGACAATTTGCTGTGCACCAAAGTGCACATGCAGGGGAGTGCTATGGGGCACAAAGCAACGGCACAAGTTTGTGCCATTGCTATTTGTGCCTCTACAGCTGCACACGGGGACCTGCCCAGAGATTTCAATATGTGGGGTCTCTTTTTGAAGAGGTCTTTCTGTCAAGGGAACAAGGTGATCCGCTCCATACGTAATAAAAATAGATAAAGAATCAGTCACAAGCAGTTTCATCACTTTTTACTGTATGTGAGCTGCCTATGAAGAGATCAAGATTTTCCTGGATTTATTTGCTATTTGCAATTGCTTGCTGAATGCTATCAATTAATACTTCTTGGTTTATGGATTTTTCAGTTTGTAAGCAACTCAACACAAGTATTTTATATTCAACATTTGAACTGTGGTGATTAGCTGGACTGAATACATTAAGGCACATGATGTATTTCTGTTCCCTGATTAAATGAATAACTTTTTAATATTTTGCAACGCTAAACATATATGAGGTATTAAAACCCTTATGCTTCATGGCATAAACCAGCCACTACTAACTTGGGATTAGGAAGAAATGTGCTTTATGAAATATTTATTGTAAAATGTCTGTGATGGAATTTCTTTCACCTTCTTCTGAGTTAGGTGCCTTATACCATGATCATTGCCATAATGACTACACTCTGAAAGTGCATTAAGCAACCTGACCACCATCTGCTATGCATTGTTTGTGCTTTTAGCCTCTCAACAGGAGGAGAAACATGTGCAGTGGAGTGTAGAGTTCTCCTTTTTGCTATTACATACCTGATACTATGCATTTGTTAGAAAGGAAAAAGTCTTTTGAACCATCTGTTCCTAGCCACTCATAGATAGCAGACAACTAAATGGACCACTTCTTCTTCATCAGATCACCTTTTGATGTTAAAACTCATTATTGTAAGTTCAGCATTTGCTTTTTGTGGCTATTCTGCAACACTTACATATATGGGTGGATCCAGGATGGTAGAGAGGGTGGGGTGCAGCCACATCCCCTTCAGTGGTGTGGTATGTATACAGTGAAAAGATGATCTAGGGTCATATTTGGACCTGACACAATCTTTTATGAAGGTTGAACATAGGCCACACAGCTGAAGGGGTGTGGCTGCACCTCCCCTCCTCACCCCCACTCCTGGATGCCAATGAGCTCTTTGAGCTTACTGGCATGTCAGCACAGCTCCAGCTGGGAGCTTCATGTATGCTGTGAGATCTGTAAACATACTGGTTGGTCATTACAGGCTCTGGCCAAAGTCCCTGCTTTGCCAAGGCTCTGGAGTTCAGGGGGTGGATATCACTGCTGTTCATTCTTACCCTCCCTTCTTCCCCCTACCTCCCTTCTGAATTCAGTGGCTGGGGAAAAGGGAATGAGCAGTCGTGGCACTCAGCACACAGCTCTGGTGCCCAGGTGCTGAACATGGCTGCTGCTGCTGCTCATCCCCTCTTTTCTCTTGCGGCTTGGTCCCTTTAAAACCAGGACCTTCCAGGTGCAGCCGGCCTGTCCAGCAGGGGTTAAGGATCGAGCCCTGCCAGCTGGTCAGGTGACAGGAAGGGGAAGGCCAGAACTATATAAACTGCAAGTGGAGAAGTCCAGAGAAGCAGCAGAGAGGGAGACTCTCGATGATTATGCAGCAACTGCAGCAGCCTCTTTGGGAAGAATATGCCATACTGTGAGACAGAAGCACAATCACGTAAAGTAAGCGGGCACTTTGCCTGTCTTATTTTTTTTAATTATTATTTTCATTATATAGCCGTAGGAGCTTATGGTTTATGTTTGATGTTAAAAAAAATGGTGGCTTGTGGCTAAGGCTATAGGGGTGGAGGCAGAGTTCCCTCTAAGGTGCACCCGTGCTCAGCCATGCACGAGTAAAAGTTTGGCCGTGCACAAACCTTTTCAGGCTGCGCACCCACCGGGACTGAAGCTGGGCTGCGGTGTGGGACACTTAGTAAAGATAAGCTCCTCCCCGAGGCGGAGGCGGGGGCTGGCGTGGGCTCCACCGGCTCTGGGGAACTTCTCCACTCCCCCGCATTGCCTAGGGGAGCGAGGACGCACATGGAGTCAGGGCCCAGGAGTGTAGTTACTTCCCCCCCACCCCCCCATCCACCTGTTTGTATGCAATATAATGTTTCTGCAAACATCCCTGCTCATATACCTCACTTGCAAGGAGGTTGGTGGAAACCTAACACAATGCATGTACTAACAAAGTGGATCCACTGAAAAATAAGAAAGAATATTCATAGAGAAGTTAGAGGAAGATTAATACTTCCTAACTGTATAGTGGCACAGAGATATTGATTTAAACTCTGACATGCATGCACTGAACCTCTTTTTCAGCACCAGTAGTGCCAGATTTTAGACAATGAGTGAAGTCAGGTCTTTGGAAGATCCTAGACACAGTCATCTCTTGACAGCTTAGATTTTTTTGCCACTTCATGCCAGTCTACTGAAACCCATAGGGACTGCAGGGCAGCAGTGGGGCTTATTTTTTCAGACCACAATACAGCGGTTCATTTTTTTCAGACTCTACCCTAGAGAACCTTATTAAAACATAACTGTAATGTAGTGGGGGGGAGGGGAGGCAAGCAGCTTGGGGCTCCATGTAATTATGTGCCCTGTATTGTTCTACCATCTGCCTTGGATTCACTTGAAGGTCACGTTTGGACCCTACCCAACCTTCTATGAAACTGTGTACTCATTTCTAATCCCTCTTACCTTGGCACATCTCCCATTAGTCTACGGAGGATGGAGGGTTTTGAATTAGTGCCAAAGGTATTTTTACCTGACTCATTCCTCTAAAGGATTAATGGACAAGCTAAGCCAAGGCAGAATTGAAGCCAGACTCTAACATTTGAATTGTGCTTGTGAGACTCAGGTTGTGTGAAGTTAGTAAGGATATGAACTTGACAACTGTATCCCCACCTGGGCTCCGCGAGTCAGGTTCCATTGCTTAGACACTGTACTGAATGCAGTGTGGCTCTCATGAGCCTTGATTCATAGACCTGACTCAACAAAATATAATGGAAGTTTCATAGTTGTTAGGGGCTGGAAAGGACCCTACAGATCATTGAGTCCAACCTCCCTGCACTTGGGCAGGAAAGACTGCTGGAGTCAAATGACTCCAGCAAGATGGGCATCAAGATGCTTTATGAAGATCACCAGGGTGGGTGACTATCACCTCCTGGAGGGAGCCTGTTCCAAACCCTCAGTACTTGACCTGTAAAGAAGTTTATTTTTTTCTTATGTCTAGCCTGAAGTGATTTTCAATCAGCTTGTGCCCATTATATCTAGTCTTCCCCTGGGAGGCCTTGGTGAATAGTTACTTCCCCAGGCCCTGATGTACTCCCCTAATATACTTATAGGCTGCCACCAAGTTCCCTCTAAGTCTTCTCTTCTCCAGGCTGAACAGTCCCAAGTCTTTCAGCCTCTCTTCATATGACCTTGTCTCTAGGCCTCTAATCATGCATGTGGACCTCCTTTGGACTCTCTCGAGCTTCTCAACACCCTTCCTGAAGTGTGGCACCCAGAACTGGACACAGTATTCCAGCTGTGGTCTCACCAAGGCCAAGTAGAGTGGGAGGATGACATCTTTAGCCTTGCTTGAAATGCCTTGGTAGATGCAAGCCAGTGTTTGATTAGCTCTGCCAGCTACAGCATCACATTGGTAGCTCATGTTCATTTTGTTGTGTATTATGACACCCAGATCTCATTCAGTTGTGATGTTGGCAAGTGTAGCACTGCTGAGCCTGTAAGTGTGTTGTGGATTATTTCTCCCCAGAAGGAGCACTTTGCATTTCTCTGTATTAAATGACATTAATGTGAGGTCTTCCTACCTTGCAAGCCTGTCTAGGTCACAGCCTGTAGTGCCAGCCTTTCCTGGAGTGTGACCACGTTCCCCCATAGTTTGGTGTCATCAGCAAACTTTGCCAGTTCACTTTTAATACCCGAATCCAAATTGTTGATGAACATGTTGAAAAGCACTGGTCCAAGTACTGAGCCCTGAGAGATGCCACTGGTCACCTCCCGCCATGGTAACTCATTCCCGTCTATCAGTACTCTCTGGGTCCTACCACAGAGCCAATTACCTAGTCACTGGACTGTGAAATAGTTGAGGCTGCATACTTCCAATTTAACCATGAGTACATCATGGGAGACCAGGTCGAAGGCCTATTTGAAATCCAAGTATATGACACCAACCTCATTTTCCCTATCCAGGTGGTGAGTTACCTGATTGTAGAAGGAGATGAAGTTGGTCTGGCATGACCTGACCATAATGAATCCATGTTGGCTATCATTCAGAATACTACCTTCTGTTAGTGATGGACTCTTTGATAATTTTTTCCAGGACTTTACCCGGGATTGAGTCCAAACTGATTGGTCTGTAATTCCCGGAGTCCTCCTTTCTCCCTTTGGCCTTCTCCCCACATTGGCCTTCTTCTCCCCTCATTGGCCTCCCCACATTGGCCTCCTTTCTCCCCACATTGGCCTTCTTCCCATCTTCTGGGACCTCTCGGAGCATGCAGTCTGAAGATCGCGCTCTGCTCTGGCCCCAGACCAAGCTGCCTCGCCACAAGATCCCACCCACTCCAGATGAGCCCCCTGCCCTGTCCTGCCATACACCCTGTCAGCCCAGCTAGGGCCAGTCTCCATGGTAACCCGAGCCTTGTGCTATCACAGCGCAGCTGGGGCTGGGGTCTCCACGGAGAGTGGCCCCAGCCATGCGGACAGGGACTGTTGGGAAATGGAGTCTGGCTGCCAGCCGGATCTGCCATTTTGCCCACACCTGAGCTAGAGCTAGATGGAGGGAAAGTTTAAGGCTTTCAAGTCTTAGCAAATATTTGCTTTTCAACAAGGTGAAAAAATGGCAGTATGCAGGTATGAAAGGCAGGGTCTGCACTGGGGAGGGGAAATAGGCCTAGGGCAGTAGCTTTGAGAGAAGAGTTAAAAGTGCCTCTCTTGAAAAACCTCTTTCATTTGTGAAGAGGACAGGGATTCTTTCTTGTTAGATAGTGGCAAAGAGGAGCCATGATGCAACTGGCTGTTTGCAACTATTTCTTCTCCTTCAAGCTAGCTTGGGTGTCCACACACTTCGCTACAGTCTGCAAAGTAAACATACCCTTTCTATGCTCATTTATGCTTACAACTCTTGCTGAAGTGCTCAATCAGGTCTAGGGCAAAATTTTTTTAGGAGATGCCCAAGAGGAGTCAAATTCTTGTTCCAAAGACGTTGGAACTATTGAACCAGCTCCAAAGCACAATGAAATTAATGATAGTTTTCCCATTAACTTCAGTAGTCTTTGAATTGGAACCTAAGAAAAAGAGCTGTTTTGATTGGACACTTAGGTAACCTGATATATTTCTGTTCTGCAATGAGACAAACATTACCCTTGTGCGGGCCGGGAACGATCCGGGCCCTTTTTCGCGCCGTGCGGGCTGTGGCCAGCAGCCCGGGCACGCTGGGTCGGAGAAAACAGGCGACGCTAGAATTAGGCACGGACGCGTAATGGTTGATTTAAGATTATTTACTTACACCGAAGATGGTCGTGGTGCAGGCAGGAAAACTTGCTTGAGTTGCAGTTACAGATAGAAAAGAAGAGAGGCGGACTAGAGTTCCTTCCCGTGATCATTCTTCTAGTCCATCCGGTTGGAGGCTCTAAACCACGAGCCCATCGTGCCAACCGAAGAAAGTACTCGAAGAAAAGAGCTCTGAATAGACTCACACGAAGTTTGCTAGGCTCTGTGGAACTTGTGCGCACAGGGAAGAGGGATACGTCGAGGATTGCGCTCGGCGACGGGGAGAGGCTAGAGGCTGGTCAGCACCCCGTTGCCCTCTTTAAAA
>NW_005841862.1:2317145-2333297 GCF_000455745.1 Alligator sinensis | reverse complement strand
CCCCAAGCCTTTTAATCCGCCAAGAAAGCCAATCGCTAGCTGCCACGTAGGAATAATTTAGAACTAGCCAATGGTGGGGCACAAATTTGAATACTAATGGCGGGAACTCCTTGCAACGTGCATTTCTGTGCTGCAACAAAGAAATGCACCCTGCAAAGAAAGCTACTGGTGGTGGGAATTCTTTTGCACCGGGGTTTTCCTCTGCAGCAGAAAACTCCACCGTGCAAAGAAGCTGCAATTTAGCGGGAACAATTTAGCAGTGCCGAAGCACTCACAAAACAAAAATCACACCCTTGGGTTGTGACAACCCTCAGACAGGTTTCAGTGTCTAACTCCTGCAATCGCACTTTCTGGATTCATTTTCCTACTGAATGCGTTCTAATCATTTACAATTGTCTCTTTAAAAAAAATATACTTCCAGGAAATCTTAGTGAATGCCTTGAAGAGCTGTAATGGCTATTAGTAGGAAATTTTAGCAGTATTCACTTCTCTTTAATTGCCAGTTTGTAATTTGCTGAAGTTGGGTAGTGACAAAAAGTCATTACCTTCTGACTTTGATTCAGTTTATAAAACCACTGAGATGGTGGGACTTCACTTCCTCATTGAATCACCAGTGCTATTCTCACTCTTGTTGACAGCAAAAAGGCTAACCCCTGAATAGGCCTTGAGAAACAAACAACTCCATTCCCCCTCACTGTGCTTTGGTGCATATTGGTGAGTGTTTGCATGGAGGCAAACCTGTTCTGCAGGTAAGAGCAGGCCCTTGAGTTCAGCACTGCCAATCTGGCTGTTCCATTGGCAGTACAAGGGACCTGGGGGTCATGGTTGACCACAAGATGAACATGAGCCTTCAATGCGATGCTGTGGCTAGTAAAGCAAGCCAAAACGCTGGCTTGCATCCATAGATGCTTCTCAAGGAAATCCCGGGACGTCATTCTCCCATTGTAGTCAGCCTTGGTGAGGCCACAGCTGGAGTACTGTGTCCAGTTTTGGGCTCCACAATTCAAAAAGGATGTGGAGAAGCTTGAGAGAGTCCAGAGAAGAGCCACGTGAAGGATCAGAGGTCAGGAAAACAGACCTTACGATGATAGGCTGAGAGCCCTGGGGCTCTTCAGCCTGGAAAAGCGCATGCTCAGGGGTGATCTGGTGGCCACCTCTAAGTTTATCAGGGGTGTTCACCAGGATCTGAGGAAACATCTGTTCACCAGAGCGCCCCAAGGGATGACAAGATCGAATAGTCACGAACTCCACCGCAACTGATTCAGGCTGGACATAAGGAAGAACTTCTTCACTGTCCGAGTCCCCAAGGTTTGGAATAAACTGCTGCCGGAGGTGGTTCAAGCACCCACTTTGAACACTTTCAAGACACATTTGGATGCTTATCTTGCTGGGATCCTATGACCCCAGCTGACTTCGTGCCCCTGAGGCAGGGGGCTGGATTCGATGATCCTCCGGGGTCCCTTCCAACCCAAATGTCTATGAAATACGCTCAATAAAACACAAGAAGAAGAATCCTTCTGAACTGTGTGTTTTACGATAATCACTTGGTATTTCATGAGTATAGAATGACTATGCTCATTAACCAAACTCCCAGAGATTTATTAAGCAGCTTGGTTAGTAAAAGAACAATTAAAGATTAACGGCTCTGTGACTGGCCTGTGCTTTTTATATACCCAGTTGTTAAAGTACAATAACATGTTTCTTAATCGTTTATCATTTTGGCGCAAAATAATTGTTTGTTATTACCATTTGTATTACAGTAGCTCCTAGAAGCCCCAGCCAGGGATCAAAGTCTTACTGTGCTGGGTACTTTGCACACACAATAAATAGACAGCCCTTGTCCCAAAGAGATTACAGATTCAGGAACTTATATTAAATAATTTTCAATTTCTATCTATGATGATGTTGTCTTTCACATTCTGTCTCCTTCTGCTTATGGCAAAGTGACAACCCAGATGTTCACTATAAAGCATCCCTGTTGCCTTTCTTGTTTTGCTGTGTTCTCCATAGCTTATAGTTAATAGGAACATCTCTAGTGTTTACGCTAGTGAGTTATATAGGAAGCAGAAAGTTCTGTCAGAGAAAATGAAGATAATGCTTTGTTCCTGGAATCTGATCCATCACACACTGTGGTATTTCCTCCTCAGTACCATTCCCTCTCGCTCACTAAAACACATATTGGGTCAAACACATTACAGTTGATTCTTCAGTTAATGGCTACTGAGGCTTGGTTTCAGTATGTTGTAACAAACTCAGTAATTGAAAATCAGGATGTAGGAATAACAGCTTCATTTTCATTTCAGCACATGCATGCTTACACACAGATACAAATGCAAAAAAAAGAGAGTTTTGCCTCTTTCGTAATAAACAGTACTTTATCCAGCATGATGGCATACTCTCATTCTACAGTAATGAGCATGGTATTCAAATAGAGAAATCTGTGTGCTGATGGTTATTTAAAGACAGGCAAGTGTCTGAGCTTCCATGTGTTTCAGAGGTGGAATACACATTTTCTAGTCCCCTCTAGGAGGAAGCAGGCTCCAGGAGTAATGCCAAGAAAGGCAAAACTCACCCAAGCCAAACTCTTTCTCTATGGATTGGTAGATCTGTTCTGTACACTGCCAGTGATAACATGGATCCTTCCTACTTTTTCACCTCTTCATGGCTCACTGAAGGTGCTGTTACAGGTTACCTTTAAACCACTCTAAAACTGGAATGCTAGGTGGTGTTACAACTACAAGTTTCAGAGCAATTGCAGGTTAAAGCTTAATGTCATCTCTGACTTGCACAACTGTGACTTGCCACTAGAGGGCCTGGTGAGTAGGGGCGTGGTCAAGATCCAGGACTAGATCCTTCCTCTGGAAAGAGGCTGGGGGGTGAAAAACAGCAATAACATGGGACATTTATACACATACATTTGTCTGCTCCGATATGTTGGAGATCCAGCACATGCACTTGTATAATAGTGAAATGTGCGCCAGTGCGCTTTGAACTAAAACACCTTCAATGTGTTTTAGTTCAAAAGCATGCCACTGCCATTTTCTCAGTGCTGACATACACTTCACTGTTTATACAAATGCATGTGCTGCAGCGCTGGGCGCTTTTCAGTTTGGGGGTGGTTAGAGATGCCATGAGCTCTGATGGTGGGATGGGACAGCACAGAGGCCTGCAGCTAGGCTTCATCCCCTGCCCCCCCGGCTGTGGATGCAGATGGCAGGTGCTGGCTCTGGGATCCGGGCACGGGGGTGGGCCAAGCTGTGCTACAGAGGAAACGCTGCAGGCTTATGCTTCTGCTCCCGCTTTGCCATCAGCCATTGCCAGCTGCAGGGTGTGTGTGTGTGTGTGTGTGTGTGTTTGTGTGTGTGTATGCGAGTGTGCATGTTTGTGTGGTGTGCAGCCCTCAACAGCTCACCAAAACTCACTAAGTGTCCCTCCAGCCCAAATTATTGCCCACCCTTGCTATAATAGCACCCTGAGCCACTGTAGGGGGAACTCAAATGGCTAGAAGTAAAGGCAGCAGCTGGTGTATCTGTTTCTCTTTTGCAGCAGCTGAGTTAGGGCAGAAATGCTTGGTTTTCTGTCAGCTTTGCTCTGTCCTAAACCTTGCTGTGTACCTTCCATCTCAGCTTTCACGTTAGTCTTTGATTGATTAGCAGACTTTGGGTGCCTTTTTCTTTTACTCCAGAAGTGTTCACTTTTTGGCTCTGTCACATTTTCTGCACTAAAAAAGGTTAGTGATGTAAATACAAAAGATTAAGGCAGTGTGGACTATCAGTTTGTCTGCCTGGTTTGATGAGAGGCTTTGCTCTTAGTCTCCCAACATGGGACTACATTAATTCCACCCACCCAGGTACAGTTCAGCCTTTCCCTCCCTGCATCCATTGTGTCCTCAGGCTTATGCTGCTGTGCCTTGTCACTGCCCACACACGCTCCTCGACCTTTAGGATGTATTGAAATGATCTTTCATTTTCCAGTCCTTTACTGGATGAATTGACTTCCAGGGACCTGGGAGAGTAGGTCGTTTATTCCATTCCTTCTTAGAAAATGCCTGAGAATTGTATTGCACTTTTATACCCCAGTTCCACAGATATGCTCTGCTGCCAGGCCAGCTAGTGAGAGTTACATTAAATCTCGCAGGGCTCCGTGTTGGGTCACAGAAGAAGAAAGGCTTAAATATCTGTTTTTTCCAAGTTGAGAAACCAAAGGTAGACTATGCAGTACGGTTATGCTAGTACATGAAAATGTAATCACTGGCCCAGTTTGAAGGATGGAAGATTTTCTTAATCCGCTGTAAAAATATAAATAACACAGGGAAAAAAATCAAAATTATTTGAAATGTCTCTGAGAAGTGTCAAAAATGTTTGCATGGGGCAATGTGCCATTTTCTGCTGTGATAGTCTTATCCCCCTATATATGCTGAACCCCTAGGTATTTGGTTTATCTATTTAAGGTATTTAATTAATACCTCAGATAAGGTACTGATCATTCTAGTACCTAGGAACTGATAATGCGTAGCTGAGAGAGAACTGCATTATCAAAATCCACCATGCAGCTCTAAGAGCAGAATTTTACCCTGACAAAAGAATCCAGCATTTGAACTAATTCAAACTTGTTCTTGTGTGCAGCCTAAGAATCCCTACTGGTTAAAAACATAATGAAAATAAGATAGAGTGAGGAATTAGACTTGCAGCCATATTAATTTGAAACACATGAGCCTATAATGACAGGATGAAGAATCAAAGCCAGTGCACACACCACTTCTTTTCTTTGGCAGAGCATGGACATAGGTTGGTTTAGTGTCATAGGGTTTCACAGTTGGTCCTTCTAATGTTTGTTCTTGAAACGTGCAGTATTGGGGATAAACCCTTGTGCACAGAAGGGGCACTTTTACATGTGCTTGGTGCGGTGCGGGGGAAGTGCTTTAATTAGAGCAGCTCCTGCACTGTGTCATGTATCAGTGTCCCTGCACTTCAAAATGGGGGGGGGAGCACTAACTATAGCTTGTTGAACAATATTTAAAGTGTCGCCATTTTGAAGTGTGGATGCTGATACACAAGTTGTGGAGGCTGCTGAAGCACGCTACTTAGTATGCTCCAGTAGATTTGATTAATCGGAGCAGCCTCCCTGTCATCTACAGGCACCCTAGGTTTTTAGCTACTAGTGTAGCAGAATCTAGGGTAAATTGTTCTGCAGTTGCATAAATAGGGTCTGATACAAGGGATTTGTACCCAAGCTGCTGTGCTACTGACTCGCATGTTAGGATGAACAGGACCTTAAAATAATGAAGTTTAATTCCTGACCATCAGTTCTTCTTTGTCTGAGATCTCAATAAGATCTCAGACAAAGAAGATCTCAGGTAAAGTGTTGGCCATGACGGCTCAAGAATTCAGCCTGGGGTCTGGACTTTTTACACCATGGAGTAAAAAGGCGTCTTAGCTAATAATTGAATTGGAAACAACTGAGATATTTGGACTGAGAGGTGAAATGGAAAAGGCAGGAGTGAAGGAACTTCTGAAGACTGTTGAAACCCTTGCATTAACTAATAGGGTGCCTGGGCATAGCATCACTTCCCATTTGCTTTTAATGGATTTAGTTTTTCCTCCGTAATCTTTCCATTAGGTGCTGTTGGAGGCAAAAAGGACCGAGTGGCCCACTCTGGTTGACTTATCTTCAGCGTAAACCCCTAACCAAAACCTGGGAAGTTAATCTATCTCTCCTGGGTGCTTGACTGAACAGCACATCCCTACTTGCAAAGCACTACACTGAGTTGAAGGGATTAAAGCAAAACATTGAGAGGGTGAGGAAATAAGTTTGAGTGAGCCAGCAGCTAATAAATTACCCACACTTCTAAGGGAGGACTCTTCCCTATAGGGATCTGAGCCATAATCCACACTTGTGTCCTCTTGCTAGAGCTCAATGAACCAATAAGCTCTTCCCTTCTCTATTGCACCCTGCTCAGTTTGTTGTCCGAGATGAGCAGAGTCCCAAATATGGGCAGATCACTCTTATCTCTAAAGAACACACTGATCTGGAGTCTCTATTCCCAGCCTCTATCACAGCACTGGAGCTGAGTTGGGGGCCATCACTGGAGTCCCTTGCTGGTGCCTATAGTTGCAGTTCAATCAGTCCCAGTGTTGCTGTATGCATCTGCACCATGTTGAATCTTCAGAAGTAGAAGGGTAATACACAGGACCCTCAGGTAGGCTTTGCCACCAGGGATGTTCTCTTGGCAGGGGCCTTTCCCCTGGCTCTCTGCCTCTTTCAGCCTTGCCTAGACGCAGCTTGGAGTGGTTGTCCAAGAGATTTCGTCACCAGAGTGACCCTTTGCTCCATGGACAAATAGTGTGATTTTTTTTTTTTTTATTGCATCATCAGGGATCTGTGTTTTCCATTTCCCATGGGAAAATGGAGTAAACCACGGATTTTACCTTTTAGCGGAGGCAAACACGGATTTCTCATTTTACTGGAGAAACCCATGGATTTTGCAGTTTTACAACAAGCTCTCTGCAGGCTGGCAAATTTCCAGCCTACAGGGGGCTGGGAGGGAGTGGGAGGAGGGCGGTCAAGCAGGCGGTGCACACATGGCCACCAGGCAGCCTGGAGGGGTGGGGAATTGAGGCCCTCATAGGGTGGGAGGGAGTTGAGCAGGGCTGGGCCAGGGATGCTGCCCAGCTGGGCAGTGCCTGGGGGTTGGAGCCTGGGGATGCAATGTGCAGCTGCAGGATCCTGGTGGGAGTGGGATGGGGCCATGTGCAGCTCATCCAAGGTGGGGGGGCGGCAGCTCCCTACTGCTGCATGCACTCCCAGGGGAGCAGGGGGCACCCGCACCCCCCAGATCTATGTGTGGGGTGGGGGTGAAGTGGGATTCCCACTGCAGGCTCAAGCATGGGGGGCACTCTGCTCCCTGCTGCTGCGTGCACTCCCAGGGGGCTAGGGTGCAACTGTGCCTCCCAGATCTGGATGCAGTGTGGGGGCTGTGTGCTGACCACTTCAGGCTCATGCTTCCCCACCCTACTACCGTCCCCCAGGGCCTCCAAAGCTCAGTGTGTGTGACCCAGCACTGCAGGGAACAGCGAAGCTGTGCAAGAAGCTGCCTGCCCCCGCAAGCTCCATGCTGCCTGAGTCAGCTGTGTGTAACCCTGTGTTGCAACCCCTGCTGCAGCTGTTCAGGCAGGGGGGCGCCTTGCAGAGCCTGCAGTGGCAGGCAGCTTCCTGCATGGTTCCGCTGTCCCCTGCAGCACCAGGTCGCACACACTGGGCTGCGGAGGCACCAAGCGAGGGCAGCAGGGCGGGAGCCCACAGCAGGCAACGCGCACCCCCCACTCCAGGCACAGACGTGGGGGGCACAGGTCCATCCTGCCTCCTGTGAGTGCGTGCTGCAATGGAGAGTGGCCCCCCCAACCAAACCTGCAGGCAGCAGGGGAGGAGCCGGGCTCCACTCCACTGCAGCAGTCACCGCCTCCTGCCAGGGCTATGGGACTGCCGACTCGGGTCCCTGGCCCCGTAGCCCTGAAAGCTGGGAGCCCCCTCCAGCAGGGCTGGGGGAGCAGGAGCTGGGGGGAAGGGGCACCAGCAGGGCTGGGGAGTTGTGGAGGGGAGTGAGGGGCAGAAGGGCTGGGGGGGATGAGGGGCACCAACAGAGCCAGGGGGCTGTGGGGAGGGAGTGAGGGCCACCAGCAGGGCTGGGGGACTGTGGGTGGGGGAGTAAGGGGCACTAGCAGGGCCAGAGTGGTTGTGGGGTGCCCTTTCATTTTAATAACAGATTTGGGGGGTTTTATCAGACAATTTGCAATAATTTTTTTTTTTTTTTGTAATCAGGGAAAACCAGGATTCCTGCTCATCATCCTTTAGGAGGAAAAGCTTTGTTGCCTCAAACTCAATGCTTAACTCTTCTTTAACCAAAACGTCCCTCACCTGTCATTTATCTGAACTGTAGATGAAGGCTGACCCATCTTGTCACTAGCAGAAGCTGGAATAAAGCTTTCTCCCCTCTAGAGCCTCTGTCCATCTCCTTCTAAGCTGCTTTCCCTGATCACCAAAAAGTGTCAACAGTGAGATCCTTCCTTTCTAGTGCTTCATGCCACAGGGTTTACACCCTACTCTATCTTGGCAGGATCCTTACCCATGTGTCATCAGCTATATCCTCTAGGTGACCTTAATTCTGGGGCGCACAATCCAGCAAAGTGACTAAAATGAAATTCTCTTCTGTCCCTTAACTGTTATTTATTTTGACACTTCATCCCAAGTGAACCACAAAGCTATTTGGATACAAAATCTCCTGATTGCTTCATGCTTCTGTCTTGACTGCAGCCTTTAGCAGTGTAATTGGCTGGATTACATAAGCGGCTAGATTATACGTTCTAGTCAAATCTGCTTCTACCAGCTGCCTGCATGATTTTCTCGAAGGCAAAGTCCACCCTCATGAGGTATTAATGAGCTTGGGCAAGGTTTTCCTCTTGGTTACACTCCTGTAACTCCATTGAAATGAGGTGTGCTGCGTGAATATAGCCAAGGGAAGAACTTGACCCTGCTTCCTTGCTGTGGGCATTGCACTATTTTTAACTTGTGTCAGTTAGGTGAGCAAGCTTGAATGTAAATTTACCATACAAAAGCCTCTGGATATAAAGTCATTAGTACAAATGAACTAACAGGCTGACAGTATTTTCTGGAAGTACCTGACCCTATCAGTGGGGAGTGATGGTGCTGAGAGAAGCTAAAATGGGCTCTTTTGCTTCAGTGAGGCAAGTGGTTTATTAGATCTAGGTTGGATCAAGGCAAGAGTAGTTCTCCGGTGAGAGAGAAGATCAAGAATATGGGCTGAGCGTTCCACGGGGAGGAGCTCCAGTGGTGGCCACACCCAGAGAGACAGTCTGAGTTGAACTCTGTTTTCTTTTGTTGCTAATTTCTGCACTAATAAAACCACCAAGGGGTCAAGTTTGGTTGCTACATAACATTTACAAGAATGTTTTGAGAGGATCATCTGCTTGCACACTCCCTGTTGGATTCCAATTTGTCCTGCTTATTAAACAAAGTTGATCCAAATGCTTGTCTTTGCAGCTTCATTTATTCCCTGGAAGTATTTTATGACTTTTAACTTCCCCATTAACACTTCTAATTGACACTGGTAGGGCACTTGCCTGGTTGCCTTTATCAGAGATTGGCAGAGAGCATTAGCATGAGTGAATCATGACTGCTGTCCTCAGCAGTAAAACCTGTAATGGTTAATGACAGTGGAACTTGGCCTGAATATCACCCCATTGAAACAACTGGAACAAGTATGAGCCTCTCTGTTAAAGCAGGAAAATCCTTAATCAGAAAAAGTGCCATGGCTCCAGGCCTATTTACACCTCTATCCTCTTCCTGGTCTCTGGGCATGTGTACATGTGAATTTAAGCAAGCTTGAATTTAATCCACATTAAGCTAATGCACATTGTGTTTTTTTGGCAGGTGTCTACACATGGTGTGACTTGGAACTAACTTTAGTCCCAGGTCAGTGAAGCCCTGCCATGTGCCCCCTGTGGCCACCAGAGGGAGATGCAGCCTCTGGACACACGGCTGCCAGCACTTGCCAGTGATGTTGAAGCCAGAGCCAGTTGCCAGCACCTGGCAGCCATTTTGCAAGTGCACCCTCTGCACTGTGACCTCTGGGCTGACTCTTCCTGTGTCAGAACAGCAGCATGTGCCAGCTCTGCTCCTGCCACGGCTGTGCTTACCAGCCCTGCTTGCTCCAGCTCCTGGCTCTGGTGCCCAAAGACCGAGTCCCCCCGCTCCTCAGGGCTGCAACAACCATCCTGCTCACCCACCACCATTCTGTGTGCCTGCTGCTTGGCCATTTAGTGCCACCCTATCTTCCCCTACCTGCTCCAGCTGCCTGCTGGACAACTGGTACATTGCCTTCTAGTGCCACCGTGCAGCTGCTCCCACCTGCTCCACTGACCTCAGGCTCCAGGATGCCATTTCTGGGACCACCGTCATCCTCCTGTCCCAACAGCCCATCACCTCTCAGCCCACTCTGCCAGCCAGCACTGGTGGCAGTGTGTTGTGCTGCAGGAATGGGATGATGACCGTGTCATCCGACATGTTCCAGATGACCTGGGACACCTTTGAAGACCTACTGTGCCAGCTTCTGCCCCACGTGGAGTGCTAGGACCCAGAGAAGGCCCCAGCCATTCCCACCAACACCTACCTTCCCTGCCACCCCCCCCACCCTTGCCCATCCCCCCCAGCGCTGTTCCAGAACATTCATGTTTGTAACTAAAACCTTTATTACCCTCACACTCCCACCCCATTCCCCCCACCTCCCCCCTCAACCAACAGAGTCCCCTCCACCCTCCCTCCCCAACCCTCCTCCCAAACTGAAAACTATATACAGCAGTCTCACTCTTTTTCCGAGTCCCAGACTGGGGGGCTGTGGGGTGGTGGATTCCAGGATGCAGAGTCTGGTGGCAGACAGCCAGCACCCTGGCTATAGACAGTTCCCTTGTGGGTCGGAGGGCTGTGGCAAACGCCAGGGGCTCCTGTGGGCAGGAAGTAGTGGAGGCCCTCCTCCGAGGCCCAGGCAGAGGTCTATTGCTGGGAGAGAGGGGGTGGGACCCAGGGGCCCTGACTGGCCAGTTGCTGCTGGAGCAGCTCCACATAGTGCTGCTCCAGGGCCTCCAGCCAGGCCCAGTGCACTTACTGCACCTGGTACCAGGCCTCCTTGTGAGAGGCCTCTGGAGCAATGTCCTCATCCCTCCAGGCCAGCTCCCATACCTCCCATGCCTGCTGCTGTGCCTGCTCCCACACTGTCCAGTTCTCAACTGCCACCACCTGCCACTGTAGCAGGAAGGTCTGGTACATCACTGGTGCCTGGTGCGTCACTGGTGCAGCCAGTGTATCCCAAGCAGCTCCAGTGGTGACTGGCAGTGACCCTGCTGTGGCACTCCTGCAACCTCTCCCCTGTTCCATATGTTGACCCTGCAGAGGCAAGGGACAGAAGGGTTTGTGCAAGTTTACGACATTGCAGAGATAAGATGCTTTTCACCAGAGGCCCTGCGCTGCCTGGCCTCAGATCAGAGGTTGGCCATGCATGGGTGCCCAGGGACCATGGTAACCTCTCTGGGCAGGGTTGGGGCTAGGCAGCCATCAGACAAACCCCCCCAGCCCCACTTGCTCCCCTGGAGCTGGCGGGCCACTGGCCACAGGCAGCCTGGCTCCCCTGCCCCCTTCCCAGGGTGGGCTAGGCTGCTGGCAGAAGCTGCTGCCCCCTCCCACATGCCAATTGCTCTGCTGCACTGCTGCCCAACCCATGGCGCCCAGACTTGGGGCATGCGGGGCTCCCAGACAACTGGGGTGAGGGGCTGGCCATGCCCCTATCCTCCCCACAGGGTGCCTCTCCAGGGAGGCGCCTCCGAGCCGCCCCCCCTATGCTGTTGCTGCTCCCCGAGTATATCCCTGCTGCGTGTGCCCCAGGTGGTACAAGATGAGCTGTTTGTGCAGGTGGAGTGCTGCTGAAGTCACTAAGTGCTGCTGCTGATCCTGCTGGTGCCCTGGCACACCTGTGCTCCTGGTTTGGGACCCTAAGTGGTGACAGTGTGAGGGGCAAGCCTGAGTTTCCCTGCAACCTCCACCACTGCCTTGAGGGCCACCTGTCACAGCACTACATGTCCCTGCCCCCCACTGCTGAGGACAACATCACTGCCAGCATCAACACCTTCCTTGGCACATGAGAGGCCTGTGTCCACCCAGCTGTGGGGACAAAGGCTGCTGAGTAAAGTTTTGAACTGTATCCTGCCTCTCTGCATGTGGGGGTGGGGGTGGGGGGAAACACCTGGGGCCAGGGGAGTGCAGGCACTCTAGGCAGGGAGCAATGGCAGGGGCAGGGGCAGGGCTGGGGACTGGGAGGTCCCTCCCCCAGTGCAGGACTTACCATGTGTCCAAGGCTGGCAAGGCTGGTGGCTCAGTGCAGGGCTCCCTGTCAGCAATGGCATCCGGCTGTGCCCGGTGTCAGCAGCCTGTGGTGAGTGGCAGGCTGGTGCCCGGCCAGGTCCCCTGCCCAGGGAGGACCTGGCACTGCTGGCAGCCAGTGGTGTCATGGCTGGCCACTCCTTCTGGTGGCCTGTGGAGCTGGGCCAGGGGTGAGGGAGCCTCTAAGCAGGGCTCCCCAAGCTGCCAGTGAATACAGCAACTGGGGAGGTGGGCAGGGCAGGGCACTAAAGGCCTGAGATCCCCTCCTTCAGTGACAGGTCACTGGAGGCCTCATGGTGGGGTGCAGATGAGGGAAGGCCACCCTTGCTGGTGGCACTTGCAGGGGTGCAGCATGGTTTCTGGGGCACAAAAATGTGGGTCAGCTCCTGCATGAAGGGCATGGTTTTTCTGGGCATGACTGGACCAATGATTGAAGTCAGTCCTGGCCACCCACTGTGCCTGCAAGACCTTGGCCTACATGTGGCATTACCACACTGTCCAGGAGTGGCCTCACACATGCATCCTGGCTGAAATGGCCTCATAAATGTGGGTGTTCAAGTGCCCACCCTGAGTGAACTGCTTCTACATGTCGACCCCTCCCCAGAGCACCACAAGGGGTGGATCTCCTTGTGGGTCCAGTTGGGGCCCTGGGCACTTGGGATGGGTAGGCATGCAGGCGGGGCCAGGGCTTGATGGGGACGATGTGCTGGACATGTTCCCCATGCTGGCTGTCTAGGCTCCTGTGCAGTTGTCCCTGCAATGCTGGCCCTGGAGGACTGCCAGCAGCATCCAGTACAGAGGCATGGGCAGGGACAGTGAGTTGCACGGCAGAGGCACTTCACCTCAGTGCCTACAAAGAGACAGAGCTGGGGATGAGCAAGAGTAGGGAGCAGGTGCTGGCCCTGCTGCCATAGAAAGCAGGTCCAGCAGCCCTGGGGGGATCTCAGAGCTGGTCAAGGGATGCAGCAGACTGCAAACCTTTGCAACACTCTTCTGTGGCCAAAGAGCAGCTCCAGCTAGGGGACAGGACAGGCAGAGGCTGCCTTGGTCCTGTCTAGGGGGGCACATGGGCCTGTTGGATTCCTGTACACAGCAAGAGGCTTGCCCAGGCTCCTGGGGTGTGTGCCCCAAGGCATAAAATGTCTGGAGGCTTTTAAAGCCTGCAGCTAGGGGCTGCCAAAGAGCAGCCCAGCCCCGGAGAAAAGGCAGCCAGCCAGGAGCCCTGAGGCTGGGCTCTAGCCAGCCCCCTGGTGGCTGCAGACCCAGCATTGAAGTCCCTGCATTAACGTGCATTAATGTTTCTACACGTTAATCCACTTTAACTAATCACACCTAAATTTGGTACCTGCTTCATACAGGTATCAAATGTAGGCACAATTAGTCTAAAATCACCATTTTTGAAGTGTATTAAGGGCACACTTGTGTAGATGTGTGCCCTTAATGCACCTTAAATTAGACTAAAGTGCATTAAATGCCCATGTGTAGACACACCCACTGAGTACGTTCCCCTCATGTGGTGGGGATATTGTGCCTTTGCTTTTGGCGTGAAATTCTGCAGTTCTCTCACTTAACTTGAGCCCTGGGGTATAGTACGCTGTTCATCAATACTTCCTCCATTAGGTTTGACTGAGTTTGCACACCTCGGGTGCATCCCCATGACCAGCATGTGTGGTTTGTGGTGCTGCAAACCCATCTACGGTGCCACAAACTGCACATGCTGCATGTGCACATATTTGCTGCATTGCTAAGCATGGCAGTTTTGTTCAACACTGGGAGATCCCAGTGTAAAAAAAAAATGCATTAAAAAAAAAAAAAAGCAGTGTGGTGCAGGTGGCTGCAGGGTACGCCACTCAAAACTGGATCCTGGCTGGCCAGAGCTAAACTCTGGCTGCCAGCCAGATTCTGCACACCTGGATCACCACCACTGCTGCCCTGGGAGGCCCTTAGGGCCCCAGGCAAGGCTGCTGGGGCCAGCCCGGGTGCTGGCCCCAGCCTCCCCTACCCCACCCGGGGCAATTTGCTGCACACCAGAGCATGCATGCAGAGGTGTGTCCAGGGATAACTTGTAGCAGCACAAATATGTGCCGCTGCTATCTGCCGCCAGGGAAATGCACATTCCCACTTGGGGGGACGTGTCACCCTTCCTGTTCTTCTTTCGGGAGCATGTGTAAGACTGCTCAAGACAAAAGACTTATTTTACAGTAGGAATAAAGCATAGGGAGGTTGGGAGAAGGAGGACTTGAAAAACAAGGAGTGTATAGACTTCTTTTTTGCCTAAAGACAGTTGTCTTCTCTTGATGGTTTTCTCCAGGTTTCTCCCCACATAACAATAAGAGCATAAAAGTGGTAGTCCTTCTGAAACATTCCCCCTTTGAAATGACCCTAAGTTTGTATGTGTCCATACCTAAAATCTCAATCTGGTTCTCCCAAACAGCTCTATTTTGTTTTGAGTCTTCCTCTTTAAACTGGCATGGTTCTTTTTGTAAATTGCTTTAGTTCTTTTCTGTGTTCCCAGATGATGGCTCTTCTGGACAAAATGAGAGCTTAAGGCTCAGGAGGAGATCAAGCAAGCATTCTCAGAGCCAGTGGCTCTGCCATTGTCCCTTAAGAGCCCTCAGGTAATTTGCTAAGGGGAAGTTTAATTTGAGCGGTTAATTCTTTTCTTACTTGTTTTTTTCCTGACAGCCACCATTAAGTTAAACCAGTATATTCATACAATAAACATCCCAATAGCAAGACCAGCATACAGTATTTGCAAATGATTACAGAACACCTCCAAATTTGTCGCAAACAGAATTTGACCAAACACAGTGGGCGTATCTACATGAGATGCTATGTCGCCATGACGCTGATGCTACTGTGCAGTAGTAATGAGCTACTGTGCAGCAGCTTGTGTAGTAGCTTGTTGCTACTGCACAGTAGGGTGAGAAATGACTCATGCGCTGCTTGGACTGCGCAGTCAAGGGCATGCGTAGATGCTCCCAGTGTTACCCAGATTACAGGTAGCCTTGTGGGTAGGCTGATAAGCGACAGAAACAGGTCAACCGCCCAACCTTTTATTTGCTTGCACCTTTTATTTGCTTTGCTTTTATTTTTTTAAATATGAAAACAAACATTTATTCCAAAGTCTATCTGGCTACCCATGACAGCACAACATAGGTTTTCATCTATACCAGCTGAGAAGACTTGAGAGGTGGGAGGACGGTGGCATGCAGATTGGCAACAGGTCTTCTTGAATTTGCTGAGTTCTCCAAATTTCCCTCCAGCCTATGCCCAATATTTCAAGATGTCTCTTTAATATTCTAATTAATGATCTCTGTTTGTTTTTATTTAACTTTCTTTGTTTCATTGAAACTTTTGGAACTGGACTGAACCAGAGCTCTTGTGAACTTGGAAGGTGTCATTTAGTTGGGATTTATATCCTTGGGACAGAAAGAGGGAGGGTTTCTTGTGCCCTCTCTTTCCCCATAGTGGAATGCGGTTCCTGTTTCTTCTTTACCTTAGATTACGGTCTTCTCTGACAAGGCTGTTTTTGTTTTTATAAATTATCTAGGCATTTTAACAAAAATATATCAATTATAGCAAAAGAATATTTAATACATTTGGTTACATCAATAACTACTATTTTAAGGTAAGGCTATGATATAGTGTATGCAGATTAATTTAATGCATGGTCTTTCCTTATCTCCTTTCAGGCCTTGTGCTGTGTTTAATTGTTTGATGGCTTCCTTTACTTGCTGACCAAGTTAGCTGTCACATCTGCAAAGGTTCACACTATGGTAACTCAGAAACAAGCTTTGGGGCCTTCTGCTTAGCAACACTTCTGCAGCTTAGTCGAAGCCCCTTGAAAATGGCCAAGGCTGGGAAGAACAACAGCTGGCAAGAAGGACCCTGTAGTGACTGCAGCAGTCACACATACTCAACACCAGATCCAAGAGTTTGTAAAGGGAGGTGTGGGAGCAGTAGCCAGCACTGTAGGAGTGGCTGCACCCCCATTCCCAGGTTCTCACCCCAACTGTGATGGGGAGGCCACCACTCTGGAACAGCCAGATGGAGACTTTTTCAAGTCCCAGAATCAGGTAAGAATATTTCAGCTCCCATTCAGCTCCCTCTCCCTTCCATAGATTCATAGATTCATAGATGCTAGGGTTGGAAGGGACCTCAATAGATCATTGAGTCCGACCCCCTGCATAAGCAGGAAAGAGT
>NW_005841862.1:2298436-2316132 GCF_000455745.1 Alligator sinensis | reverse complement strand
TTGTCCTGCCGGGCTCTCACAAATGTGAGCCTTGATAATTTTTTCAAAGACTTTGCCAAGGATGGAGGTGAGACTGACTGGTCTATAGTTGCCCAGGTCCTCCTTCCTCCCCTTTTTGAAAATGGGGACCACGTTGGCCCTTTTCCAGTCCTCCGGGACTTGGCCCGTGCGCCACGAGCTTTCAAATATTCCCGCCAGTGGCTCTGCAATGATGTCGGCCAGTGCCTTCAGTACCCTCGGATGGAGCTCATCCGGGCCTGCCGACTTAAAGGCATCCATTTCTTCCAAATGACTCTGCACCATCTCAGGGTCTACGCATGGAAGTCTGGCGCCTTGCTGCTGCCTCTCTACAACCCCAGTGAGAGACTCGTCGTGCCCCTCGCTTAGGAACACTGAGGCAAAGAACTCGTTGAGGAGTTCAGCCTTCCCTTCCCTTCCTGCTCAGAGGCACCCCTCTCTCCCATTCCCCTCCTTGCCCTCTTTAGTTATTCCTCTGGGATTAGGAAGTCGAAACCTGTCTACCACCAGCACTGTCCAAGGAGCTCCTGCCTTGCTTTAGCCAGGGCTGTAAGAAGCAGCTCTGTGGGAATCTATGCTGGGCCAGAAATAGTGGCAGCAGGTTTTCCCTCCCAGTGCCTACTCCTGGTCTGGCAGGGAACCCCCAGGATACTGAGTAGAGAAGAAGCATCTGCTATGGCTACCACCGCCCTCAGCTGAACCTAGTTCCCCATGCAGCCTGGCTGGAGTGAGGCAGAAGCCGCTCTAACACTCCCCGCACTCTCTGGTCAGCTGGGTGAGGGGCAGTGGCAGCAGCTGGCAGGGAAAATTTCAGTGTTAGTATGACTCCATGAGAACCAGATTTTCAGTTTCATGATAAATAGAAAAAACATTTAAAAATATTACTCACAAAATAGAGGGTAGTACCCTCTTCTCTTTCTTCTAGAAGCAGACTCTAACCATAAGATCCTAGCTTGGAAACGCATGAACTCCATTGATTTGTACAGAACCAGGGAGCCAATAATGTGGCTAAAATCCAGGTACAATCATTTGCAATCCACATCCTCAGCATTCCTATCTCTTGAATAGGCTGTACCACAACAATGTATGTCCACACAAGACATTTTAGACACGTGAAATGAAAGGTACCAGCACTCCAGCTCTTAGCTCATGATTGAGGCCATGCATCCTCTACCAGCTAGCCAAGAAATTGCATGGCTTTGGACCTACTTCTGACCCTGTACATCCCAGAGCCTTGCAAGTGCTAGAGTTGCTCTGTGACAAAGGCTACCCCAACACACTAATTGTTTTGTGTGGGTAGAAACAAGTCTCTAACCCTATATTTAATTGTGAAATTAGCAAATTGTACTGTTCTGATGAGTTTCATAGTCTCCATAGCATTGATTCTGTTCCGTGATTGCATGGTTCAGGTAAGCAAGCAGCACAATGTAACCTACAAATTGTAAATTTGATTGTAATACCCACAGTCTACCCGTGTAGAAAAGTTACAAAAGAATCGTAATAAGGAAAATGTTAAATGCACCGCGGAATTTATACAGCTAGTCAACAAAAAGTGAATTGATAATTATGAACTGCACAGTGTTTGTAAAAAAAAAGTTTGTGAAATGATCTGCAGGCCAAAAATTATTGGTTAAATTAATTCATAAATCATTCTGAAAACAGATAAATGTGAGAATGCTGCAATCTGTTCATAAACAGCAAGAAAGTAGAAATAAATTAACTATTGCCGGTTATTTACTGGGAAAGCTAGCAGTAAGGCAGCACCATGTCTTTAATATTTGAATGGTTATTTCTGTAAACATGAAGGACTGGAATTTTATTCAAACTCTGAAGAAAATGATGGTTCACACCACTCTGTTTCTAGAGCAGGAACCAGATTTTCAGTTTTGTGGGAACTTGAGTTCAGTGTCCCATTCCTTGCCCCATTCTTGGATGGAGGGAAAAAAATCTCATAAAATCAAATTTTGGTGGGGGTAGGACGGAAATGTAGGTTTATTGAAATGATTCATTATTTCAACTCTGAAACTCTTCCTAGTTTTGACACTTAATTTTAGTAAATTAAAAGAAACTCTGAAATTATATGTTGTTTTCAAATGAAAAATTAGTGTGCCAAAATTGTTGAAATGGAATTTTCCATAGTAGGAAAATGTTCTTTTAATTTGTTTCCATGAGGAAATGTCACTGAAATTGATATACTTTAACAGCACATTTTACTTTCCACAAACTGGCATTTTCTGAAGGAAAAGTGTTCTATCAGAAAATTTCCAAACAGTTCTAGTGTTATCTACAGCATATGGTCAAATTTCAGCACAAGGCCCCTCCATGCCATTTTTATTTTAAAAGCAGTCCATCACATTCAGAATTCAGTGGATATTGTTCCTGGAAACATAATGGCATGATATGTCCCCAAGGGGTTACTTTTTTCATGCCAAATTCTACCTGTAGTTGCAATTGGATCTAGTTCAAATATTGTTGTACACTTTCATTAGGCCCTGTTAAGTAGTTTCAAATTTCATCCAAAAAGTAGTTGCACTTGATTAATGAGAAAAGTAATTAAGTCATTATGTACACAATGCTAAATGCTGACATCCTTGCTTAGTTCTCATGCAGGTATATTCCTGAATAAGAACTAAGTACAAACTGATCGTGGAGCAGGACTTTATGATCTGCCCACTAGTTTGTGCAGTTAGAAAAGTTTGTGTTTACTGTAGCAATACTGTCATAAATGTGAAAGCAAAAAGGATGAGCACAGACAGCAATTTGCCTATAAATAGTACTTATAGATTATTCATAGTCTTCCTGCATCTAAAGTAGAGGAGGCGAATAAGTGGTAACATGAGACAGGTATACAGAATAATGCAGGGGCTGGTAAAATTGATTGATGTCTGTCTTTTTCTTTTTCGCATCCAGCCTTATAATATAAGAGCAATGGAATACCCAATGAAAGTGACTGGTTTGGGCAGAGTTATGTTTTTTCCCATCTGAAAAGTGAAGAAAAATATTCCTGGGCATTTCTGGCCAGGTTCAGAGGGAGTTTTACAAAAATAAAGTATCACCCCCACCACTTTATTTCACTTTAGAAAAATCTCTCTCCTGCCCCCTCCCCTGTTTTTCAGGGAATGGAGGAGGGAAAAATTGAAAGTGTGAATGAAAATATTTCTTCCTCAGAGAGAGAAATTTCTTTTCATTTATTTTCAGTAAAAAGTCATTTTCTATGGAAGAACTCCTGACAGAAAACTTCCACAGAGCTAAAAATGCCCTCCTGTTCTTCTGCTAGTGGCAATACCATATGTAATCTCACCTTCCAGACAGGAAAAATAACAACAATGATCAATCGCATGAATAATCTGAAAGAGAAAAAATATGACATAACAGTCTTACCAAAGAAATGACATTGTTCTGGTGTTCATCATAAATGGGAAGAAATAGCATTTACAGATAAGAACACAGGGTTTGTCTTACAGGATTAGGCCACTGGTCCATCAAATCTATTCTCCCTAGCAGAGCCCAATATCCAGTGAGGCAAAACACCTTAATTCAGGAAGCCAAATGTGCATTTAGGAGGAAAATTCCTACCTGGCTTTGCAGTAATCACATTATCACCAGAAGTGTAATACGTATTTCATTATTTTTACCAAATAGAATGATACCTAGTACATCTATCGGCTCTTAACCTGAGGAGCTCAAGGTGCTTTACAAACATTAATTAATTAATTCTCGATGTTGATCACAATATAGATGTTTTAAATGAACTGTCTATTACCATAGAAAGGTTAAATGAAATATTCAAGGTCACCGAATAATTCAGTGGAAAAGCTGAGACTCAGACCCAGGACTTACAGCTCCCTGATCTAACCACTAGATACACTGTCAGACCCTGAAATCTTTACTCTACCTTCATTAAATCTTTTTCCCTCCACAAAGACTCTCATTTGCACCAGATCCTGAGCTGTTGCAAACTTGCTTTTCATTTCGTTGAGAGTTGCAAGTTTGGCCCCTCTCAGCACATGGGAGTCTCAATGTCAGTGGGAGTTTTACCCAAGCAAGGACTGAATAGCTGCTCTGAATCCTAAAAGTAGTCATTTTCCCCATGCAATGCAGAAATCATAGTTGACAGCATAGAAAGGATAATGAGACAAAGTATATTTTGCGCTTCCATGATGCCCACAATCTCAAAGATCTTTATAATCATTAATTAATGATGTTCATTAATTAGTTCAGTACCTCGCTCAGAGGTAGATTGTAGTAGTGGCTCCATTTTGTAAAGGGAAAAACCAAGGCAGAGAGAGGTCAAGTCAACTAAGGCCAAACAGGAAGTCAATATCGGAACAACACTTAAATCTCCTGATTCACAGTTCTGTGTTTTCTAGACATAAGCACTTCCAACTCTCCGATTTCTTCTACGTACCATAGACAAATAATGGCAAGTAATCCAAATGCTCATTAGCAGAAACAAATCTCTCTTTGTAGGATTTTAAAGCCACTCTGAAAATGGACACATCAATATAACCCTCCATAGAAAAGCTGACAATCACAAAATGGTGTCATGCTGCAATAACTGAAATCCCCTGCCAGGCTGCTGATGGTGCTTTCTAATCAACTTTGCAATGAATATTCTTAAATCATGTTAATCCACCATTTAAGCAGAGATATCGGTTCCAGACAATGAATCACAATACCTGGAGGGGAATATACCTGCCGCTTCCCCAGAGAGCAGGTGATTAACAGAGCACACATGCTGTCAGATGAGCTAGCAGCAGTGGCGTTTATCACCTCGGAGCTCCTTGCCTCGGATGAGGAAAGTCATGCTTCCTGCTTTTGGTACAATCAGCTTTTATTTATGTGGTGCTAATGTAAAAGCATTCTTAAAGGAAAATGGCACCTGTTTTGCTCTTTGGGGTAAATTCTGCTCAGTTGCACAGATGTGTGTCTCACTGAACGTGGCTAAATGCTGGACTGATACCATGGCTTTCCTGAAAAAAATGACAACCCTCTAAAAATTCATGAGGTAAGAAATAGTCATGAGTGAGCAAATTTTTTTAGAGAATTCATGACCCTTAGTGCTGGTCTGAATGGTAATGAGGAGGCTGAAATATCAGCCTTACATTGTTTGCCTCATTCTTTTCAATGTTCTCCTTCTCTTGCGCTTCTAGAGTCCAGCAGGTATGGAGAGCCCTGAAATGCCATGCCAAAGGGATACAAGGTTCCTTGGGTGAATTTGATATCTTTTATTAGACTAACCCAAATAGTTGCAGAATAGTTATTAAGCAAGCTTAAGTTCTGGGCTTGAGGAAGTTTGCTTCAACCTAAACCCCTTCACCCAGCAAGGACACTCATCCAGAGAGGTAGATCGCACGTTTGAAAGAGCCACCTGGATACCACGTGAAGAACTGCTGCAGTACGGAAGAAAACCCCCCACAAATTGCACACCGCTGGTTATGACGTATCACCCCTCCCTTGAACCTGTACAGAAAATCCTCAAAAAATTGCAATCCATACTAGAAAGAGACCCTATTCTTAAAAAGATCTTCCCAGAGCTGCCCATCCTAGCCTTCAAACAAGCACCGAACCTCGCCAACCTCATCACCAGAAGCAAACTTCCTCAAGCCCAGAACACACCAAAAGGATCCAGACCGTGCCAGGACAAGAAATGCAAAACCTGCCAACACATCTCCACCACCCCCACTATTACTACACCCCACAACAGAGCCATCAGCATCCCAGGATCTTACAGCTGCACCTGCAGAAATGTAATATACCTCATCCAATGCACCAAATGCCCTGATGGAAGATATGTAGGAGAGACCAGACAACAACTGCACACCAGAATGAATGCACACCGGAAATCCATCAAAGACAGAAATACCCAATTACCGGTGGGTGCACATTTCTCACAGGAGGGCCACTCTCCCTCCAATCTCTCAGTCCTGATCCTCAAGGGAAACTTACACAACACTCCCCAGAGACGAGCCTATGAGCTCCATTTCATCAACCTGCTGGATACTAGAGATCAGGGAATAAACATAGACATTAGATTTTTGATACATTACAATCTGCCTGGCAACTGACTCCCCAGCCCAGCCCAGCCCCTGGCTTCTTCACTTTTCATTCCATTCAAGAAGAGCACGTACCAACTGCTGCAGCTTCCTTAGCCTGACGAAGGGTTTTTGAACCCGAAAGCTTGCTTAATAACTATTCTCCAACCATTTGGGTTGGTCTAATAAAAGATATCAAATTCACCCAAGGAACCTTGTCTGTCTATGTCCTTAGACCAACACGGCTACAACCTACACCCATGCCAAAGGGATCGCATCCCAAACAGGAGGAACCTGTTCCAATGGGATTTCTGCAATCTAGCAGCTCCCGCAATTTGGATAAGCTTGGGGAAAGGATCTGAATATCAGAGGAGCTTTCCATGTTGAACCCCAACTCTGAACATTTCAAGGTTTATTCATCACTACTAACTACAATATTAACTATAATAGCTCGAATTTGTCTCGGACGGCCAGGGCCGACTCGAGTTACGTTCGTACGTCAGGGTGGGCTGGTGAATGGAGAGGCAGACACAACTTATTGGTTGTAAAAAACTTTACTCACGCCGCTTGCAATCACGATGCAGGTGGTCCGGTCGTTGGAACAACCACACGAGTTGTTCCAGCTGGCGGGGCCCAAGCCAGTTAATCCGTCCGCAATTCGAAGCTGGCGGGGAAAGGGGTACATCGGGGTTGCGCTCGGTGACGGGAAGAAAGATCGATAGGTGATCAGTCTATCGATCGGCAGCCGCAAGTCAGATAACTTCAGAGGCACTCTGCAGCGTGCTCAAAGCTCTTCGACTTGGCCGGAAGTCGCACGGAATTTTAAACGGCCAGCGAGCCAATTACTAGCCGCCACGTGTGAATAATTTAGCACTGGCCAATAGCGGGGCACAAATTTACATCCAAATAGCGGGAACTCTTTGCACTGTGCATTTCTGTGCTGCAAAGAAGAAATGCATCTTGCAAAGGAAACTGTAAATTGGCGGGAACTCTTTCCTGTACGCAGGTGCTCAATTGCAGCAGAACACTCTGCCATGCAAAGGAGCTCTCATGTGGCCAGGAAATTCCATAGTGCCGAGGCACCAAAAATCACTGGGTTGTGACAGAATTAACTACAGTAGCTTGACTACTTATGCTGCAGTTACTGCTGTGGCTGAAGCCGCTGTAGACATGTCTAACTAGCTTTAGACTAACTGATCTGCATACTGTTATCAAGATGCCTGCAGCAACAGAGAGCTCAGGGCAAGCTAACTATCTGAGTATTTAGCCCTGACATTCAAATCAAGGTTTCCTTCCCTTGGGCTCCCTGAAACCTGAGGATTCCCCTATATCACTGGTCACATTTTACCGCCTTGGCTTCAGGCTTTGCTATTATGGGTTCCATTTCTAGAAAGCTTTGCTCATATAAGCAACTCTTCCTCACTCGAGCAATCCCACAAAAAGTAAACTGGACTTACAGCTATGGGTAGAAAAAAAATTGAGAGAAATCTTTACAGCCAAGTACAGATAGTCACAAAATCCAAGGCAGAATCAGTTCAATCTTTGCAGGTTCATCTAAACTGTGTAGATTGAACTGATAAGCAAGTGAACAGACATCATTTTTTACTCTGGAAATGCAGCCACGTGACTGCAGTGGGCCAGGCCAGAAGCTGGGGGGTGCTAGAGCATGCAGGCCTGCTCAGCTGGAGCAGACAAGCTTAAGGCACAGGTAGCCTGCCCACCCTGCGAGGGGTGTTGGTGGGGGAGGTGCAAAGCAGTCTGGGATGCTGGGGGACTGTGAGTTAATTTGAATCTGGAGGAGATCTGGGACAGAAGTTCAATAAACCAATTTAACCTAAATCAGTTAAGTCTGATACTACATCCATCCAGATTTATCTTAAACCGGTTTTGGACATTCTGAAAGTGGTTTATGTGCACTGAATTTCTGTTGTGTTACAGATTTGAACCAGTTTCCAATCACTTATACTGGTTTATGTGTATTTTCTGCCCCTAGCCTAAGTCTTAATCGATACTAACTTAAAATACCTGTTTTTCATGTTACATCAAGAAGAACGATGCATAACCATAGACTCTCTGTGGTGAGTCCACCCCTCAGTGCCTTATCCCATGACAACCTCTCCACTGCCTGGTGAAGCCATGAGGAAAACAGCTTATGTGAAAGCCAAGCAGCGGTGAACACACACCACTTTCCTGTAACAATGGCTGCATCTGAAACCACAACTACACAAGCTCAACCATTAATTTGTGTAGAAGTGCAAACAGGTTGCTGCAGATGTCAAATAGGAGAGGGGTGTACTTCAGGCCCAGTTTGGCATTGCTGTATTTCATAGATTTCATAGTTGTTAGGGCTGGAAGGGACCTCAGAAGATCATCAAGTCCAGCCCCCTGCCCCAGGGGCAGGAAGTCAGCTAGGGTCAAAGGATCCCAGCAAAATAAACATAGTATCGTTTGCTCTTGGCCTTGAACTGAGGTTCACCCAGGATGTGTTTACTCAAGGAGGAGAAAAACCGGCTGTATAAAGGAGAGCTGGAATGGAACTGAAAACAGTGCATCTGTTACCTTTCTGGTTGTGGCTGGATAGCTTCACTGGAGGCACTGCAGGTAAAACATCGCTTTGCTATTTTATTTATTAAAAGATAAGGTAGGAAAATACAAGTATTAGTATTGAAACAGCATCACTGACACATTGAAAGGGATTTTTCTTGGGGAGATAGAATAAATTACCTGGCCCAATCCTTTAGGTACACTGTTACCTGGACGAAAAGCAAAGATGAGTTTGCCTTCCTGTAAGGAGTCTTCATGCTAACGTGATAAGATGTCAGAAGTAATTGGATCTAGTGGGAGTGGAGACCCTCAGAGGAAGAGAACTTTATACAGTGACTGTAGGCTGTAGTTAAATGATGCAGAAAAAAGGTAACTATGCTGTATATGCAAGATGAAGGAGATTCACATTCATGAATAACCAGAAAGGAATTCTTTTTAGACTGTTAGGTGTAGAAGACCCTGTCAGGATAAGGACATGGGAGGTGCTCTTGCTTCTTGATCAGGCAGAGGATTCTTGAGTTATTTTGCTGCTTTGCTACTGATTTGCTGTGTCACCTTGGGCAAATTACTTTTAAAAAATCCCTGGCTCTTTTTCTTTTTTTAAAAGAAGAAATCTGTATGCTTCACTATCTCATAGGAGCATGGTGAAGGTAATTCATTGATGTTGATAAAGTGCTTCGAGATCCTTGCCTGACAGGCTCACCAAGAGAAAAAGGACTTACACTACCACAGCAAGTAGTGCATGCCTTAGTCAAGGTTAAATGTGAAGCTGCATAGAGGATTTGGCAGTGTTGGTTCTCTGGAATTTTAATAATGTGTGAGGTTAAATTGCAGTGTCTAACCTCCTCCCCCAAGATACAGAAGTTGGCTGGGCCAACATTTGTTGGAAATGATTTGAGAAGACTGAAAAGAAAAACATTCTCAAAGATATGAAACACAAACATGTTCTTCATTGGCTTATTTCTACTTATGACTCAACGGACAATGGCAGAAAAGGCTACTGAATATTGATGTGTATAATATTACACGAAAAGCCTCGCCTTCACCATGTGCAGATAACCAGCACTACCTGACATCACCGAGTAACTCATAACAATACTAGCTGGTTGCCTTTCATGTGGGTCAGGGCTGGAGCTGGATGAAATGCACACTCTTGTCAATGGGTTTTGCAGTGGTTCAGTGAACATCAGGTAGTCTTGGCAGTCTTGGGTTCGCATGCCAGTCCTGGGTTCTCCACCAGGATTTTCTGATGGGAGTGTGTAGGAGTGAGCCTGTTTCTCTTTCTATTTCCCCAAAGCTTGACCCATTCTTTCTTGTCCTCTCCAGTTGTGCCGATATTGATTTCCCCTTCTCCCATCCTGACTTCTTATCCCAGTCCCAGTCTCCTTTGTCTCCTACTTCCAGTTGAGTCATGGACAACTTTCCAAAGGTGGTCCATTGCAATAATTAGAAAGAATGACATTGTGCAATCTTTTGCTAGCAGGAGGGGAAACAGTGGGAAAATTAAAGAGGAGGTGAGAGAAACAAGCAGGGAAAGCTAAAAGGTACCAAATAAAAAGTTAGTTATAATTCTATTTTTAACTTGGGTTGTGGTAACAGCTTAAAGAAACTCTGAGAAAATGTATGTCTAAGCCCTTCTGAGTAATAGCATCTTTCCCGTATGACAAAGAGGGAAACAATGTCTTGCTGTCCATGTCAGTTGGTGTTTCAAAATCTCACCAGTGTTATACATTGCCCCCTCCAAAAGAAAAGATTCAGTCAGAAGGGCTCTTCCTAGCACTTGTGGAATAAAACTTCCTTATGCAAGGGCTAGCACAAGGACAATGCACCACTCAAATCACACTAAAACCCTTAGTATTCAATTCACTGTGACACCACAACCAGCACAGTCACTTTAAGTGACTCAAGTCCATGTACAGGGATTGTAAGGTGGTAACAAGTCAGAAAGGCAATAGTTGGTGCCTGCTCTGCAAAGGTGTAGATACCTGCCCCTGGGAGGTCAGGGCAATAGTGACTCAGGAGGTGAGTGCATGTTCCCGTACCATGGAATTCAAGCGGAACTGCATGATTAACTGCAATAGATATATAAGTGAGAGCAATAGATATGTAAGTGAAAGTAATACAGCACAAGGGTCTGTATAGACTCTGTGAGCAAGGGTGAATTTCAGCCACACAGAGCAAGAGCTTGCATGCCTGTACATGTGCATGCTTATTGGCTAAGTACAAACTTTCAAAAAGCTCGAGGCGGAATCAATCTAAGTTATGTAGTTCTCTGTAAGCGGCATAGTTTACATCGGTAGTATGTCTGCAAAGCTGATGAAGTTATTCTGCAGGGGGAAGGTAGCTAAGTGCATTGTTTTCTTCACTCTGGTTGCTAAATTATTCCTGATGTGTTAAACAGTGTAATTAAACACACACGCACGCGCTAAAAACTCTTGTTGTTCTCCGTCAGGAGAGAGAGAGAGAGAGAGAGTGTCAGCCCCAGCCTTCAAGCTCTGTTAGTTTTAATTTGAGTTGTGGAATTAGTAATCAGTTTTGCTGGAACACTGTTGCAGGAAATAGATCTTTGCATGCAAGGGGCTCAGGCACAGTTTCAAATGAGTATTTGTTAAGGAGAAACCATTCCCTTGTCATGTTATGGTACATTACGTAAGATTTATTTCTATTGTATTAAAAAATGCAAGCCCAAAGGGAATGTTCTTTTTTCATGTTGGCTGAGGGTGATTTCTGAATTTCATCTGATTCCTTTTACCCAAAATTGCCTCCTTTAATTAAAATAAGACATGACAAGCCTTGTCTTTCCAAGGCTACTATTACAGGTCCTAAGAGACATGGCATAAGGCCAAGTGACTTTAACAATCAAACAGGGTGTTACCCTTATACAGAACAAGGAAGTTTTAACTGCAGTTTTAATAAGTTTAAGTAATGTCTTCAATGTACATGTTGACACACAGACAATCAGGAGGCAAGCGCTCATTTCAGTGTCAGCCCCTCATTCAGAAAATGATGGGAGCTCCTTGAACCCCTGTGGATGATAAGTAGAAGGCACTTTCATTTGTCAAAAGGGGAATAATAAGATCCACTGGTTGGAAGCTGAAACTAGGAATATTCATTCTTGAAATGAAACATAGTGAATATAATTAAGCATTAGAGCAACTTACCTAGGGACATGGATTCTCTATCTGCTGCAGTTTGCCAAATGAGAGATTCAGTAGCTCAAAGAGTAGCTGTGGACTGGATGCAGGAATGACTGGTCAAAGTCCTGTGGTCTTTCATGCAGGAGGAGATCAGTGATCCCTTCTGGCCTTAAAAATCAATAGTTTCTCTGCTCAAAGTGATGAGTATGAAAACAAAATGTGGTTAATTCATAATGTAGATGACAGGAATGGATTTAGAGGCAAGGTTGGATGCATTTTTCTGAGAGGACTCAGAGGGATGTTAGCACCTTTTAGAGAAGAGTGGCACAGCTTAGGTGAAACCAAAACTACACTGAGGCTAAAAATCTGTCTCAGTAATCTGGGATGGCAAAACCCTTGAGGTCCCATGAAGAACCAGAGTTTTAGCATTCTTTTATGCTCCTCTCTCATTTTGTATATTCTAACTGACTGCTCTTTAAATAATGAAGAGTCCCCAAGTAATGGAGTATTCGTGGGTTTGCATCAGACTCCAGCGTGCTTGCGGGTGCACCTGTGTGCATGCCTGTGACTTTGAAAAAGACATGGGATCAGTGAAAACAAAGATCTGTAAATGCTGTTTTTACAACGAATAGCATAGATGGGAACAAATTACATTATGGCTCGAGCATATGGGAGTCTACAAATCCTGATTTATCTCCCCTCATCTGCAAGTATAGTGAGGAACAGGGTTGGAGAATCGAGCAAGAACCAATGAAGGATCCATGTTTACCTATGGATTCACAACCAGACAACTTATCTTCTGAGGCTTTTCTCAAATCCCTCTTCCTCACTTTTGAAACATGGTCTACTGTGTTCTTTGTCAAACGTAACAGGGAAGGGGTCCAGTGCTAGAGCTATTACTCCTTGAACTCTTCACTGTTAGCAACTTGCTCAGTGCTGTGCCACTGCTGTGCACGTCCAGAAGTGGGCAAAATTCCTCTCTATGGTGACAGGGTTTGCCCTTTGTAAGCATCATTCATGTTACTGCAACAAAGGAAATGTCACACTGCAGTGCGAGTAGGAGCTATTCCCCACAGAGAGTTGCTCTTTGGATATTTTCTACATGAGCAAAGACTTTCCTGGTTGTTCTGGACCCAAGCAACTCACTCAAAGGAATGTCCCCAGATTTGGGTAGCAGGTTGCAAAATCCAGGTATGGATCTACACGTCACAGTTGAGTCAAGTCAGAGATTGAATCACAGAATCTAAATGCCCCTGGTTTTGGAGTAAGTAATGTTATTCCTGAGTTCAGTCAAGGAGCTGTAGTCAATGTTTAGGAATAGATTAACTGTATTAACAAATACGTTAAAGAAGAGGGATGTAGCAGGGAGCCAGCTTGACCATACAGCTACTCAGAAACCTTGTTTCTAACTAACTGTCCACAACCAGTTTTCTTCCATCAAGTTGGTTACATCTGTACAAACTTTTTCTAGGGTCAGTTTCTTAGAAATATTTGTCAAATGCAGATTTGGATCTATGTCCAAATTCTGCAGCCCAGTCTATTCACTCCATGCTGGTTATTTGAGAACACGATCCAAATTTCCATACAAGTTAATGAGAATCTGTCCATGTCTGTCAATGCGTTTTGGAACAGACTCTGAGAAAAGACGCTACCAGGGAAGCGTGTCTCTTGGTGAGCAGTCTCAGCACAGGCAGGTGTAGCAAAGGCAGGTGCATCTGGGGGTGTCCTGAGCAAACAAAGGTTCAAACATTTTCAGTGAGCAAACAAAAATGAAAGTAAATAACCACAACACTGCCCTGCATGCAAAGAAACCAACAGCTACAGGACTTAGGGAACCATTACAACTACCTGTGATCACCTTGCTGTAGCAGGGTTGGAGTGTTGTAGCCAGAATGATTCAGGAAATATGCAAGAAGCAAGGTTTCTATTTTTGTAATATCCTTTATCAGGCCAAATGTATAGTTGGGAGAGTTGTCAGACAGGCTTTTGGGCACAGTGTGCCTTTCCCCTTGTCTGGGCAGACCTGAGGAAGGGCACTTTATGCTTCAAAGTCTGGCTCACAACTCTCCCAACTGTATGGTTGGTCTAGTAAAAAATATCATTGAAATACAAAAAACAAAACCCTTGCCTCTGTCATCATCTTGGCTTTTTTATTCCCCCTCCCTGCCTTCCTCCCAAGAACAATTTTCCTTTCCCTTTCTTGTGCACATTCCCTTGCCCCGACTCACCCCAGTCTCACTTATGCTACCTAGGTTATTCAGTCTTAGCTCAGTGTTTCCAAGATCACTTGCCCTTCCTGTCCCTAGAGAAGACTTAAAATTGAATGTAAACCAATGGCATCATGGGTTTAAAGATAAATCAGCTGGGATTTGACTGCTTCTCTTTTCCCCGGGCATTTCCAGCTAATGAGGATGTTGTCACCTTCGCTGCCTGCAACCTTGTCAGTAGCTGCTACAGAATCTTCCCTCTCCCTGGGTGCTTGGAGGGCAGCATTTCAGATTTGGCAATTAATAGCAGTCAACACTGTTTCTCCTTCACAGGATTAAGAACATGATGCTAGCCCCTGGCCCACAGCGCAAGCTAGTGGGCACCTGGCAGACAAGGGAGAGGCCTGGGAGCCCACAGAACCTCAAGAAATTAAACAACCAGGACTTCAACCACCTGAGAAGCTACTACCTGAGCAAAGGGCAGCTATTTGAAGATGGCACCTTTCCAGCACATGCCAGTTCCATTGGCCCCCAACTGCTCCCTGAAGACACACTGCATCGTATAACGTGGAGGAGACCAATTGTGAGTTGTTACTCATGATGGGTTTTAGTAGCTCTGGTTTGTAATAGGAATGCTAAAATCAGTGTAAATAGACAGATGTTTCATTTTATATGTTGCCTGTTAGCTGCACCCATGAGTGAGGAGCTGTGCACAGCAGTCCTGACCTGAGAAGGACTAATCATTGTGTCTCAAGAACTGTGCTCCAGAGTTGGTGGGAGAAGGTGTTTAATGTGACATCTTCTGCAAGAGTGCTGTATATGTTCTCCTCCACTGGCCATTTTGGAAATCCTCAATGCCTGCTTTTTAAATAATGGAGGGTCCAGAGCCTGGAGCCTTGAGGGTAGGTGTCCTCAGGATTCACTCTTCTAAAGAGAAGAGAGATGGTGCCAAATCGTTAAACTACTCACTAAGGAAGGTAGAAACCTGGGCTCTAGGCTCCCCTCATCCTGAGGGGATTCAAAGCCACATCTCCCCCATTCCAGGGGAGTACCCTAACCATCAGGTTATTATAGTTTGAGGGTCACCCTCATTGCCTTGAAGATGAGCCACTAGGAAGCCCACAATGCAGGATGTATGGAGCCAGAAGGAAAGCAAGCAAAAGGGAGCATGCCTCTATCACTTAGTGGTTTGAGTACTCAGCTGTGATCTTACTCTCAGGCTTATTTCTGATGTTCTTCAGTGACTGTTTGATGCAGCAGGCATTCACAGTCCTGAGAAGAGGGACCTCACCTCCGAGACGAGTGTCCTAACTACTAAACTACACATGCAGGCTCCCTATTGCTTTCTCTCCCTGGCCTTATGGTTCTTCCTTTATTGGCTTCCCAGGGATACAGCTTCAGTGGAAATGGTGGAGGCTGACTCCACCCAAGCTATTTTGGAGCCTCATTGTTAGATGTTTGAATCACCTAGATGTGAGGAAGGCCTATAACCTAGGTCTTCCACTTATTTGGTGAGTGCTCTTACCACTAGGCTATTACATGGAGGGTAGGTGGCAGCATCATCTCGTGCTCCTACACCAACCATATTTTGGAATGGAAATGCTCATGGCCCTCGCAGCTTGTGCCTGACTCAATGCTGTTGATATGCAATGAGCATTCTCAGACCTTGCCTCATGAATTTGGAAGAGTCGAAGGACTGCTCTGCCTTGTGGTAGGCTCTCAGTGTTACTTAAGTGGGAGCTAGGCTTAGCTGTTCAGTTGCTCAGTGTCAAGAGTCTAAGGTTAGGCACGTAGGGAAATGTACAGTCCAAAATGTAGGTGCCAAATGACTTCACTGACCTAATGGGTTTTGCAGCCCCCTCAGGCGGGGTTCTTCTCATTGGTGAAGCTGGGCAGTTCTGCCTCCTGGGTGAAGGTGGCTCTGGGGGAAGCTGAGTCAGCAGCACGATGGCTTCCCCAGTCACCCCCTTTAGTTATTCTACTGGTTCTTCTGGACTACTTTTTTGGACATAGGTGTTTAAATTTCACTTAAGTCCTACCTAAATCTCTTCTCTGGACCTCACCCATAGCTTCCAGTTATTTAAATGACAGATAACAATTATAGCTGCTGTTCTTGTTTTAATAAAGCAGTTGAGGAGCAAGCTTGTTTCTATTTTACCTTGTGTCTTGTCAAGAAAATTGCCAATTACCTTCAGAATCTGGGCTCTTTATATCTGGCAGTAATACACAAAGCAGAAAGAAAACAACCTGATTTTCACACACCAGGCAAGTTAGAAACAGCTTGTTTTGACTTGTAAAGTGAGCCAATTTGATATGGGAGTCCCTGAGGGGGAGTGAAACAGGAGAACGGAGGCATCATTTAAAATGTCACTCTTCTTGATTGTGCAGTAGCTGCAGTTTGACAATAGACGGGAACATCGTAGGCCATGTTTTCAGAACCGACCTATGCTTTTACATGAAAAGTGTGTGAAATAATATGCATCTGCAAAACTGTATGCATGCATGTTTTGCATGTGCCACCTCAAATATTATTATTGTAGGCAAGGCTGAGAGAATTGAATGAAGCAGGGGTCCCATAGAGAAAACAGTGTGTGAGCATGTAATTAGAGACGCTGTCATAATCAGAACTATGCAATTAACTGATCTTTCAGCTTACCAGCAATTCTAAAAAGTGGAAGAAAAAATGAGTTTCATTCTGAATGAAGCACTGTACTCTGCAGCAGAGCTCTTTAATTAAAAAAAAAAATTGGAGGAAAGTTCTAAATAAAAGGTAGGTGCAAGCTGAAAAAAGTAAAGTGTTCCCACTTTAAAATGTTAAAACATTCTGACTTTTGCTACATGAGCAGTTCAGTAAAACCTGTGAAATGTTTCAGTGTTTCCAAAATTGCCTTTTTTGACAGGAAAAATGTTTCCACAAAAACAATCAGTGCAACTCTAATTGTAATGGCATACAAAAGGGATCTGAATTAAGGTTCTACAGTCAGCCAGAATTCTAATGGCCTAAAGTGGCTGAGTGCTTGAGTTTGCAACATTAATAACATCAAAGCATAAAGCTGTTATGCATACCTGTGAATGCATGTGTGTACACACACAAACACTCATCACTAATGTTGCACCTGCAGATGGATCGCTGGTTCAAGGATTGAACGCTTAAGTCACCTCAATTCCAATCAGTGAGCTGCAGTAGAGATCATTCTCCAATTGAGGGATTGCTGATGACACTTAGGGCACAGACAGAAGTTATGTTTGTTGCACAATTGGCCCCTTGAAAGTGCTGTACATCCAGGCCCTGACAGAAGTGCATGGCTGCAGAATGCTTTAAAAGTGCCTGATTGTGGGACAGATTAACCCTCATTTAATGAGGATTCAGATAAAGGTGCTCCAAAGCAGAGCACTTTCATTAACTTCTGGTTGTCTGTGCCCCCAGGGCTGTCTTCAGAATGGGAGGGGGGAGGGGAAGGGAAGGGAGGGAGCTCCGTCTGGGGTTTCCATCTGGGGTGGATTGGAGCCCCCCTGAGGGATAATATTGTCTGTCAGTGTGTATCATTTTTCAATACACTGTGCTCAAAATCACAGCCCACTGAGTCTAACAAACACTTTTACAGATGATTGTGCCAGAAAAGACCATGCTAGGGTCAGACTCTGATACATTTCCTTATGTTGATACGTTTCCTTATGTGCCTTACGTTACATTTCCTTACTCCACATGTTGTCCATGGACTTCGTTACACATTTAGGCACCGTTCAGCAGGGGT
>NW_005841862.1:2245312-2298419 GCF_000455745.1 Alligator sinensis | reverse complement strand
GTTTAAAGTAAGATAGGATGCAACAAATGGCTGTGTCTGGCACCTAGAAGGGCTGGGCAAGGAATGGATGAGGACACCAGTGATGAGAACTGCATATTTCTGTGTGACACTCAGTGGGTGCATCTACACATGTACTTTAATGTGCATTAGCCTATTTTAATGTTCATTAAAGCATCAGTAAAAACCCTGTGCTATTTAGTTAATGAACATTAAAATAGGCTAATGTGCATTGGGTGCCTATACTCGTACATTGAGGCTGCTCTGATGAGCTGTAATTACAACCCGTCGGAGCAGATTCGATTAATCAAGCCGCTCTAATTAAAGCACCCCCACTGCCTCCCAAAGCATGTGTATACATGCCCATTAAGCATCACTTAAAAACTGTGCACTTTAGTTAATGCGCATTATGACATTTTCTTAGTACCACACAATAGAGGGTGCCTATACACGAGTGCAGAGGCTGCTCTGACACACTGTAATTATAGCATGTCAGAGCAGATTTGATAAATTGGGTTTGCTGGAGCGTGGTAATTACTGTGCTCCAGCCAGCCTCCATGTCATGTGTATCAGCATCCCCATGCTTCAAAATGGTGATGGGGGCGCTGTATCTAGAGCTCATTTGATGAGCTTTAGATGAAGTGCTCCAGACGCCATTTTGAAGTGAGATGGACAGGAGCTTTAATTAGGGTGGCTCTTGGAGCCGCTCTAATTAAAGTGCTCCCCCCACCCCACTGGAGCATGTGTATATATGCCTGAAGGTATTAAATCTAATGCGCATTAACTAAAGTGTGGTAATGCATGCGTAGATGTACCCATTTATGTAATTCAGGTTTCTTCTGGCCATATCAGTCCAGATGCATGGGGCCTGAATGCATTTGGTAGTGAAGACTCCTGAGAGGATTTTCTTTCTGTGCCAGAAAGCCCCGGGAAGGGAGGGGAAGAAGGAAAATGTGGAATGAGTTTGGCAGCCACCACAGAGAATTTTTCAGAGAAGGGGACTTGGGGAGAGGTTGCTTGAACAAAAACCTGGGCTGCAGCCGCACCACCAGGTCTTACTGGGTCCTTTTTAAATTCTGCTCCCTCTGAGATGCAGCATGTCAAAGGACTAAGCATAAGAATAAACCCTGAGCAAATGTGGCAGTTGGATTTAAGCTCCCCCCCACCCTCTCCCCAGTTGGAGATCAGTGTTTAATTTGAGACATTTTGAGCAGTTCATATGAAATATGAGAAACAAGCAAGTGGCAAGGGTTGCAGCTGTTCAGCGGTTCTTTTAGTTTAGCAAGCTATTTTCTGGGGTGAAGGGAAGTTGCTTATCCAGCTGTAGACCCCAACAGTTTTCATAGCTTTGGTATTTTATGGGCGTTGCAAGGGCGTGGAGCTCTAGGACCCTGCTCAATATTCCTGTTTGCCCAAAATAAAAATCAATTCCATTTTTTGTTTGTTTCATTTAATCAGCCTAATTGAATGGAAGCAGCATTTCCAGCTGTGACAGTTTCACAGAAAGGTTTCTTAGCCTCTTCAGCTGATTGAAACAGAGTGCATCTACACATGCAATCAATGCAACATGATAAACTTTGGATCAGTTTGCACCAGAATACACTGCTCCCAGGCACAGCATCTACATGTGCGCCTGGAGCAGCAGCACTTTGAGCCAAGGCAGAGCAGCCCTGGGTTAGCAGCTGACTTGGGGGGTCAGCCCCAGGCTCTGGGTGGTGGTGTGAGGTAGGAGAGGGGATGGCTGGGGCACAAGAGTGCCAAAACCGCAGAGCTGTGTGGCAGATCCCCAGAGCCTGCTGCCAGCACAGAATGGGCAATGCCTTATGGCAAGAAAGAACTAGCTTGCATAATTGTCCATTCACTTCTGTGAATGCTCCCCCATGTCCCACACCCCCTGCTCCACACACCCACCCTCTGCTCCTCACGCCGGGGGGGGGCTGGGGCCTGGGGGTACAGGGCAGTGGGTTGGGAGAGGGGCATTAGCAGGGATGGGGGGTGGGAAACTGTGGGTTTGGAGTGAGGGGCACCAGCAGAGCCAGGGGGCTGTTTTCTACTTAAAGTATTTACTGGGTGGGGACCGGGCACTGTTGTTTACAAATGGGTCTTGGAACAAAACAGGTCGAGAACCACTGATATAGGAGAACCTGGATTTTGAGTAGAACAGAGGTGAGGAGTTGATGTAACATTACTGACCTCTCTGTTTACCAAAGAGGGGTGTAACCTTTGAGAGAAACTCCCACAACAAGCAGAAGTATAGGATTTTAGACGTCTTAAGCTGTGCATATAGTAGACAATATATTGTTAATCAGAGCCAAGTAGTAATGCTCTATTTGCTTTCACTATTTGATGTTTTCTTTGTGCCACCCAATTCAGGCTAAAAACCCCAGCCATGTAAATATTTAGATAGAGGGAAGTGTCTTTTTCACTTATCAAGTGCTTATTTGGATGGCAGTTCTTTTTCCAGAATAAACCATCTCTGGTGGTCCCTGTTTCTTAATGGCTGACCACCTCACAATCTCTATCCTGGGAAATGCTAGAGAATTACTAGTGCTGCCATTTTACAGGTTTTATTTAGGGAAGTTAGGCCTACCCTGAGTTATAACAGATCACTAAAGTTATGGGAGTGCAAATAATTTACACGTGGATAAAGAAGGTAAAAGGCTTTATACCCTGCATCAGCTGTTCCATGTCAGCTCATGTGCCTCCTCTTAGTGAAAGCAGACCTGTAGCAACTTACCGCTCTTTCAGTGATGGCCACTAACTGCATTTTGCTTTCCAACCTGCCTTTGGTTAAGAGCATGGCCACAGGAAGGTATTGTAGAGCAGCTGATGCACAGTGAATCCTCAGTCCCTTTTACTTCTTGGTAAAGTGCTTGTATGTCCATACTCTAGATCAGTGGTTCTCAACTTTGTTTGTACCAGGACTCATTTGTAAACATTGATGGCCAGTCTTGACCCAGTGCCCCTCGCTCCTGACCTGCTGCCCCCTGCCCTCAGGCTCGAGCCCCCGCTGTGTGTGGGGCAGGGGTTGGATGTGTAGGGTGGGGCATGGGGGGGCCCCAAGAAGCCCTTTGCAGGCTGGAACTCTGCCAGGCTGCATGGGAAAAGCCACCGTTTCCTAGGTTCTTCTCCTTTTAAAGGAGAATCCATTTTTAAAGTTTGTTCACAGCCCTTTCATATATTCTTGCAACCCACTTTTGGGTCATGACCCATGGGTTGAGAAACTCTGCTCTAGTTCACACAGTAAGTCCATCATAAAGTAGAGAATGGAACCAGTGTCTTCCCAGACTAGAAGCCTATGTAGTGAACACATAATCTTTGCAGAAGTACTGCTCCCTGTAGTTATTCCTATAGACTAGGGGTGGGAAATTATTTGAGCCCAAGGGCCACATAGGGAGTTTTGATGAGCGGGCACAGGCCAAGCCAGCACCCTACCCCCTCTCCCATGCTGCAATGCACAAAAACTCCCTACAGGGCTTTGGGTGGGTGAGGAACAGTGCTGGGGAGCAAGATGGGTGGGTGAGGCTGGGATCATGGGGCAGTGACAGCTTCGGGCTGGGGCCTAGGCTGAGGCATAATCTGCTCCCTGCATGCCCTGTCCTGTGGGGGAATGGGGGGTGTATGGGTGTGTAGAGGGGCCTTGTGTGTATGAAAAGGGGGGGGGGGAACGCTCCCTGGCTTCTAGGTCTCAGGAGCCAGCCAGGGATGAGGGGAGGGAGGGGGATGCAGGGAGCATGTGCAACGGACCTTGTCCAGACAGTGCAGTCCATAGCTGCCCCCATGGTGCTCCACATGGGGCTGAGCCCTGCCTGAGGAAGCCTGTGCCTTCCCACAAAGCCAGCCCTGACCCCAGCCCCGGCCAGTGTGCAGCTTCTGGCAGGGCTGTTCCTGCTGTGACTGCAACCAGCTGGGTGCTGCTCTGCTCCCCTTGCCTGTAGTGGGAACTGCCTAGCTGAATCTTCCCCTCCTCCCCTCCACAGTGGTGTAGCAGGGACAGGAGCAGAAGCTGCCGCTGAAGGCAAGGGGAGCGGAGCAACACACGGCCAGCTGCAGCCACACCAGGAGCACCCCAATGGATGTTGTGCATGCTGGCCAGGGCCTGGCTGGTGGGACTGTTCAACTCCCTTCACCTCCAGCGGCTGCTCCTCCTCTTGCTCCTGCCCTTGCTGTGCAGATCTGGCTGAGCAGGCGGGAACCTTCAACTAGGTGGCTCCTGCCCCAGTGCATGGGCCTCCAGCTCCTGGCCACCTTTCACCTGCTCCATCTACCCACGGCTGGCTGCTCATTGCGCTGGGTGGGCAGAGACAGTGGAAGGCAGCTGGGAGCTGCAACCAAAGCCCAGCATGCCAAGGCAGGATCTGCCTGGCTGAAGCTCCCCCCAGTTGCAGTGGCACAACAGAGGCAAGAGCAGGAGGAGGAGCTGCAACTGGAGGCAAGGGGAACAGAACAGCCCCACCAGCACAAGCCCCAGCCAGTGCACACAGCTTCCAGCAGGGCTGTTCCTGGTGTGGCTGCAGCTGATCGGGTGCTGTTCTGCTCCCCTTGCCTCCAGCAGTGGCTCCTCCTCCTGCTCCTGCCCCTGCTGCGCCACTCTGGGTGGGCCAATGGGAGAGGAGCTTCAGCCCAGTGGCTCCTGTTGGAGGCAAAGGGAGCAGAGCAGCACCAGGAACAGCCCCTCCAGAAGCTGCATGTGCTAGTCAGGGCCTGGGTCGAAGGACATGGGGGGGAGCACGGCCCGGGCTGCCCCACTGGGAGTGGTGGGGCTCGGCCCCATGTGGAGAGATGTGGGGGCAGCTGCCGGGTGGATCCAATCAGTTGGAGGGCAGGATCTGTCCTGTAGGCTATATTTTGCCACCCCTGCTATAGACTTATAGGACATATAGACTTAAAGGTTAGCTATTCTTGGTATTATTAGTATTGTATATCTGTGTGCTTGATACCTTATAAATACACTGATGGGCAAGTTCAGGGCCAGGTTTCAGTCTCAGCTGAAATCTAGAGTAACACCGTTAAAGGCAAGAAGGTCTGCTGGATTAATATCTGTGTGACTGGGTGCATCTACACACAAAGTTTACTTCGGAGTTGCCTAATTAGCTCTGCAGTAAACATCTCCATGTCTACACATGCACCCTTATTAAGGCACATGAAACTAATAAAATCCAGAGCAGGCTAGTACTTGTAAATGTAAGTACTAGCCTGCTCCAGAGTTTTTTCATGCGCAGCAGCACAGGTGTAGACACTGCCCAGCTGGCTGGGGCATGAGGGTGCTTCAGGGCAGGGGCTGCAGGCCAGCTAGCCCTACACTGAAGCACTCTCATACCCCACCCAGCTCCTCCACAGTACATTGAGCCTGGTTGGAGCAGCCGAGGGCTGCTGCCAGCCAGGGCTGCTCCGACCAGGCTCAATGTGCTGTGCACAAATAAATTCCAGAACAATATATCCCAGAGTTTTTTGCTCCTGGGTTCACATTCAAACCCCACACCCACCCTGGAGTTTATTCTTGTGCATTAATTGTACATGTACCTACTGAGAGCAAAATTTGGCCATCAGTCAATATAAACCTCCATAGTGACTTGAATGGAATTTGGAGCCGAGCCCTTAAATAGGTAGCCCAACAAATCAGAACAGAGCATGATGGGAAGCAGGCAGGGAACTGGACGGAGAGGAACAACAGTAAAGAAAGGAAAGAGCATACTGGTGATAGAAAAGCTGGCAGGAATTGAAGTGTAGGCTCCACCTTTTCCAAAACTGTCCCCTCAGAAAATGCCAGCTCTTACCTTTCATACAGAAAAAGAATATAGCAGTTTCTCTGTCGCAAAGAACTCAGATAGAACCCAGCAGGTTAGATTGTTTTTGACACTATAGATTTCTATATGAAACCTCTGATTTTATCTTGTGAACCATGGGTAGGTGTTTGGACACCTAACTGTGCTGCTATTATATGGCAATTTCCAATACCCTTAAAAGGATCTCCTGGCACCCCAGACTGCCACAGCATCCTGGTTGAGAATCACTGCTACGGGATGTCATTGTCTAGCTTTCTTTTTTTATTGAGAAAATCAAAGAGAAGTGTCAGTTTGTCCCAATGTGGAACAAAAATAAATTCTGACACTTTTAAATGTTTTATGGAATAGATTTTTTGTTTTCCTGCCAGACCTGAAAAAAAAAATCTGTCCAGCTATATTGTTTGCTTGGCTGTTATGATGATTTGCCAGGTTTTTCAATAATCCCTCTAAAACATATTTCATTTCTGCTTTATTCCTGCTTACAAATGGATGCATTGACATTATGTCCTTTTTTCCTCTTCTAGTGCGTAGAGAGGGACCAGATTTTCAAACGGCCTCAATGTCCAGAGCTCTCCTAGCGATATTTTTCACTTTACTTCAGCACCCAAACATGCACCCTATGTGGTGAGATCTTTTGCAAAACCTACTCAATTTATGTCTTGATGTTGCCCAATTTAAGTCAGTGAGATTTTTGCCCTTGTATTCAGTGGGAGCTGGACTACACACTTGCTGCCTACAGATCTCCTCTGAAAATTTAGCCCTTGATGCATCGTACTATATAGGGAGAGTGCAGTGGTGGCTGTCATCTTGATCACTGCCATCCCGATACATTTTTCTGACTGCTGTTTGCTACCTAATCCTTTTTGCTTCAGGTGAGGGTAGCTAAATGTCTGTAAATTGTATGGACAGTCTGTAAAAAAAAAACAACAAAAAAAGACTAAAACACACGTCTGTGAAGTCCATAAAAATGAGTTGTCCATAAAAAAAACTAAGAAACTGTGAGCTTGATTGAAATCTATCCTTGGTATGAGGCTAGGTGCAAGTACTGATGGACAGACAGAGCAGAGCAGCGTAGAGCAGCACCATCATGTCTGAGCTTGAGTGAAGCTTGACGCTTGCTGGAAGCTCAATATCAGGGCTTTGTGGCCTACAGGAATCTATGTTGCACCCTTCCCCATTGCCACAGGCTGCTTCTGTCTCCTATTGGCTATTGCATGTCAACATAAAGTAGGATACTTGGTCTGCTTTGTCTGGAATCCCGTCAACAGCTCTTCAGCAGAACAGTGTCGGGCCAATATTTATATTTATTTTATATGCATATATGTGGTTTACAAGCAATGGTCTGTAGCATAGCCAAAGCTGTCAGGAATCTACAGTCATCATTACGCTGCAACGTTATGGCCACTCAGAACTTTGTGACAACAATGGGGGGAAGAACAAGAGTCACAAACACTGTTACAGGGAAGATAAATGTACCCATGTGAATGTGAAAGGGCAGCAGCAGTGCACCAAGATATATTAGGGAAAGTGGGGAGCCTAGGGTACCAGTCACCGGTATCTGCACTGGCACCATTTGCCATTGGTTCGCCTGAAATGGCTTCATGTGTCATCCCCCCCACAAGAGAACTTTTAATGGGATTCTAGGGGGTGTCTATTACTATGAACCTACTTCACAAAACTGACGTGGCTCTCACAGCTTTGTGAGTCATGTCATATGCAGGTTTCATGTTGTCAAATCAAACATGCGAGAAGGAATGCCAGTCCTGCTTCATGAAGAGCTGCTAAATGATTTTTCTTGCCCCAGCTGTCAGGTGTTGCTTCTGCCTTTTGCCTCTATGTTTGCTTAGCCATATTTATTTGCTGCTGCATTTGGGACTTAATTCCATTTCAAAGCAGACTGTTACACAGCAGAGAGGTGTTACAAGGGTTACTTGTACAGAAGGCTCAGAGATATAGTTGAGTGAGCATCTTTCTACCAAGAAATACAAAGATGTGATGCAATTATGTGACATTTGTTAGAGTACAGCATGCAAGCATGACACATTTATGTGTGCAGGGCTGGGTTCAGAGGCTTTTAATTTTTAATTACTCAGACAGAAGTCTTCTATCTAAATAAGGACTGAATTAAAGAAAAATCAGTAAGAATGCAGGAATTTGGCAGACAGAAAATAAGCTCTCTCTCTGTAGCTTCATCAACAGAAATGATGCAAAACATTTCAGACAGTTCTATATTAGTGGCATGTCAATCACAAAAGACTCAGAGGTTTGATCTGGAAAAGCATGGCTACATCTGGATACTGATCCAGATCATTTGAGCATGTTTTTCTCTCTCAACAGGGAAAGAAAAGCACGTAGACACACCTCTTTTTTCCCTTGAGCTAACCTTCCCCTGAGTACCAAGAACCCTGAAGCTATTCTTTCCCTTCCCACCAGCCCTTCCAAAAGACCATGGTTTGATAGAGATGTTCAAACCTGGACAACATGGTGAAAAGGGAGGCATGAGAACCTGAAGAGAAGGTTGTGGGAAGTCAGAATGCCTTTGGATGTCAAGGTGTGTAGACCATAATCATGGCTCCCGTGGAAAACAGCATCACAGATTAACAAAGAGAAGCCTAAGTATCTCCTTTCCTGTAAATGGTAGGCAGCATGTTATAGTAGAGAGATTCAAGGTCTTTTTCCCTCTTCATGTAGCTTCAGAGGGCTGTTTTTGGCCAGGAAAGTTGTGGTGATGATTTTCAAAGTGCTGGAAGAGCATTCACTAATTCATCTGAAATATTTGTCTGAGCAGCATTTGAACTTTTGTATGCCTCCATCAAGCAGAGTGCCAAAGCTTGTGTAGTTCAAACATTAATCTTTTTACACAGTCATGATTGTTGGATTAATATCACTGGGAGGTAGCAAATAATGACCTCCTGGGATATCGGTTGAAAAGTTACAGAAGAAAGACTACAAGTGACAGGAATGTGCATGAGTGGTAGATACTCATACTGCCCTTTGCTTTTTCCTTCATTCAGGAGATACAACACAATCCCCGTTTAATCATGGAGGGTGTTAGCAGATTTGATATTGTTCAAGGAGAAAAGATAGGTAAGATCTAAGTGACAAGCATGGAGCAATAGATTGCGGTCCTTTGCTTCTGCTGTTATCTGAGTACTTGGTGTATTTCACTCCACACACACTCAAACCCACAGAGAACACAGGTATAACTATGCTATGTGTATTCTACAATCATTTATACATGGTCTATGGTTCAAGTCCCTTTGAAATCAAAATGACACCCATTGTTGCTATCTATTTACCTCTAGGTGTAGAAAGAGAGGCCTAGTTGAGGCCCAATAGAAAGTAACATTCAGTGGATCAACTTCACCTCAGTGTAAGAATTTGCTACTTCATTTGGCTTTGGGACTGTAAAGTCCTTGTCTAGCAACTTTCAACTTTTTCTTTTCAGGGTCTTCACTTTTACCATCCCTCATAACTAAGCTTACCATAAGGAAATCTGAGATATCCAGGACATTCACATTCATAGTTTCATAGTTTCATAGTTTTAGGGTCGGAAGGGACCTAATAGATCTTCTAGCCCGCCCCCCCGCCAGGGCAGGAGAACAACCCAAAAAACAAACAAACCCTAAAAACAAAAACGGGACTCAAATGAGTCCAGCCAGGTAAGTATCCAGCCTCTTCTTAAAGATCCCCAGGGTAGGGGCCAGCACCACCTCCCTTGGAAGTTGGTTCCAGCTCCTAGCCGCCCTAACTGTGAAGTAGTTTTTTCGGATGTCCAATCTGTACCTCCTCTCCATCAACTTGTGCCCGTTACTCCTTGTTATGCCAGCGGGGGCTAGGGGAAACAGCGTCTCCCCCAAACGCTTCTGGTTCCCCCTAGTGAGTTTATAGACTGTCACCAGGTCCCCCCTCAGCCTTCTCTTGTGGAGGCTGAATAGGTTCAGGTCCCGCAGTCTCTCACTGTAGGGTCTGCCCTGTTGTCCCCGGATCATGCGGGTGGCCCTCCTCTGGACCCTCTCCATGTTGTCCACATCCCTCCTGAAATGGGGCGCACAGAACTGGACACAATACTCCAGCTGCGGCCTGACCAGCATCGCATAGAGGGGGAGGATCACCTCCCTGGCTCTACTCGAGATGCACCTGTGGATGCACGACAAGGTCCTGTTAGCCCTGCCAACCATGACCTCGCATTGTCGGCCCATGTTCATCTTGGAGTCAATAATGACACCAAGATCCCTTTCCGCCTCCGTGCTCTCAAGTAGGGAGTTCCCCATCGTATAAGTGTGCTGCTGGTTCCTACTACCCAAGTGCAGCACCCTGCACTTGTCTGTATTGAAACACATCCTGTTCCTGTTTGCCCACCCCTGTAACCTATCCAGATCCTTCTGCAATCTCTCTCTCCCTGCTAGCGTGCTCACCTCCCCCCAAATTTTGGTGTCATCAGCGAATTTAAACAGGTTGCTTTCCACCCCAGGACATCTGGGACATCGCCCCCCGCCCCTTCCCCATGCTGTCACAAGTTGGTAGGGGTGAGGCAGCATGCCAGGCAAGCAGCAGTGCCTGCCTGCACGGTGCTTTGCACCACTCTGACTCCTGGACAGACTGTGCCCTGCGCCCCTGCATTTTTGATACACCCATTATAATTGCGAACAGCCAGCTGGGACCAGCCTCTGAAATCTGGGGCTGTCCTGGCTAAACTGGGACATATGGTCACACTACTTATAATTATCTTCATTTTCCTTGCAATGGGTATCTGTCTTTATCTTGCTACAATTCCACACATTTCTGCCATCCAGAAATCACGTCTCATTTTGGGAGCCACTATTTATTGCTTTTGAAAGAAATAGCACTGTCACCAAGTTGGTCCTCCCAGCTCAGGGCCTGGCGGTGGCTACACACCATTTATACTCCTTGTAGGTCTTAGGATACTCACACAAGGTAAGGAGCATATTTGTGGAAACCAAGTGGCTCCCTACAACTCCTTCATGGCAGGCAGATACCATGATGGGTGCAGTCTATAAAACAAGTGGTTCTCAACCTTTTTAGACTTAAGGCACCCTTTGTTAGTGTCAAGGCACCCCTCATTAGACTCAAGTCATCCTTTGGAACATGCCAGCTCTTAGTTGATTTTTGACTTCACAAAGATAATAGAACAATTTCTCCTGCAAAGAATTCAGAAAGATCACAGCAGATCAGAATGCCTTTAACACTGGGGTTTCCTTTTGAAATCTCTGAATTTGTCTTGTGAATCATTTTGCCACACCTAGCAGTGAATCACTGCTATAAACTTAAACAGAGAGAAGGATTCATAGATTCTAGGGTCGGAAGGGACCTCAATGGGCCATCTAGTCTGACCCCCTGCCCCTGGCAGGCAAGAAAAGGGTCACCAAACCTGGGATCATGTGATCCCAGTCAGGTGCCTGTCCAGGCGCCTCTTGAAGACCCCCAAGGTTGGGGTGAGCACCACCTCCCTTGGGAGCCCACTCCAGATCCTGGCAACCCTGACTGTGAAGAACTTAAATAGGATAAATAGGAACATAGTCCATGAGGTCTTTGAATTTGGGGCAGTGCTGTCATTCATGCTTGTTTCTATTTTGTCCAAACTGTTTTTGACATTCTATAGTAACCCTGTTCCCAAAAGCAAAACATTAGAAAGAGACAGATCTTGGTAAGGGAGAGGAGACCATGAGGCAGCAAGTGTGATTGCTTTGTTGTTTCTTGTCTCCTTGAAGGTGACTGCTGGGTTCTGGCTGCCCTGGGGTCTTTGACATTGCAGAAGCACTTTCTGGAAAATGTTCTCCCAAAGGATCAAGAATTCCAAAACAACTATGCTGGGATTTTCCACTTCCGGGTAGGTCACATGTTTGTTAGTGGCATTGCTCCAATGTACTTGTCTGGAGAGTACAAGTGATTGTGAACTACAACCCTAATCCTAAGCACCCTAGACCTTTGGAGTGTTCCACAGCAGACCCTTGCTCAGAATTTTGTCAAAGGCTATGATTTTCTAGTAGGCTAACACACTTTCTGTAATCCAGATCCTTCCATGCTTCAGGGTATTGGTATTCTGGTTCTGAGCATTATAGTTTGTGCTAAGGGTGACCGAACAAGCTAAAAGTGTTCTGATTAATTAGTGTACGTGCATATTTAACACGGAATTCTTGTATCTTCTTTAAATCTGTCCCACTGGTTCTCACTGGGCGCGTCTACACGTGCACCATTACTGTGCAGTAACTTAGGTTACTCAGTTAACCGGACTCAGGAGTAAATTTGCTACTTGCATGATGCAGGTAGCAAATTTACTCCTGAGTAGCTACTTCGCAGTAAGGCATATGTAGACACCTCACTGTGCAGTACCCCTGTTTGTGTGCACTGACTTGGGAGTAACTTTACTCCCAAGTCGGTGCACACACAGCATTACTATGCTGTAATGCCTACACATGTAGATGCCAGTCTAAAAACCACTTACTGCACAGTAAATGCACGTGTAGACATGCCCACTGATCAGTAAAGCTGGATTCACTATCTATTTGACCTTTTTCAAGCTTTCTTTGTTCAGCATCTTCACCTTGCACTGACATCCAACAGACAGGAGACATCGGCCGTTTGAAATTGCTCTGCTTCTGACATTTTAAAAGTAGGCCAGATTCTAAGCCTCCCACAACTAGGTGAATATGTGACTCTCTAGTGTGTACCCTGACTCCCCTCTAAGGCTGAGTATGGTGCATGGTGTGTAATGCATGAGCTGTTTTTAGAGGAGTTATCATAAAATGGAGGCTTTACAAAACCAAACATCTCATAATCCAAATACTAAACCACAGAGGGAGAAGAACCATTACATATCACCTTGTCCATTCCTCACAGCCGATGCATTTTGTCTTAAATACATCCTGTTACTTTTGTGCAATCTAACATAACTAATTCTAGCAGTTGGGTGTACACCGCTTCTCTTGAGAGTGTACGCTACAGTCTAACTACTTACTGTACAGGAGAACTATCCTGATATTTCATCTAAATCTTACTATATTCCATTGCTCCTGGTAATGCCAGGTGTTTCAGGCTCATTCCCAACATGCAGAGGTGCAAGATAAACCAGCTGGTCATACATTAAAATGAAGCAAATGAGACTTTCTTTCATAAGAGCCTCAAAAGGATTATTTAGGAGAAATCCTTAAATCTCAAGCTGTATAAATACATTATAGCATTTGAAAATGTTTTCTCTGTCCTCTCACCTGCAGATAATACATCTGCTTCTATTTTTCCTGTAACAAGCAACCAAGAAAACAAACTGAATGAAAATTCCTCTTCAGCAGTACCCTTCAATTATTCCATCAAGGATATTTTAGTGCTGTCCCCAGCTCTCAGTTCCAGGCAACATCACTAACAAGCTTTCAGGTTTTCATACGCTGATATGAATCACATTTTATTTTCCTATATTGTTTTGTTCCTTTTCAGCGTTCTTCACTTTACAAACTGTGGGCCCAGTCCTATCAGCTGCTGAGGGTTTACTATAAAATGCTGAACCTGGTCAACTCCTAATATGGTTATCAGGAGTGAAGGAAGCTCAGCGCCATATGAATATGAGATTCCATGGATCGGATCTATCCCTGGAGTACCTGCACTGAAGTTAATTGAGTTCCTTCAGTGATAACTTAATTCTTAGGGTGCACACGAATCGCTTTGTCCACCACATGAATTGGTACCTCTGGGGTAGAACACAGCAGCCATGGTAACACTGCACTGCAGCAGTTCAGAGATGCAAAAGTATTCTTTCTCCTTCTGAAAGATTTGGAAGAACAAAGGTGGAATGGTTCTACCTAAGATGAAGACCAGTCATGACACTGGGGGTAGAGTCCCTGATCCTGTGAAAAGGTTGCTGGGATCTCTAATGAATACAAGTGATCAAAGCCTCAGCTTCAGGGCTCATTCAAAAGGCACCTTCCAAAAACTACCATGGCCCATAACCCTGTCTACCACAGGAATTGAAACTCAGAGGATTTTCATCTCTGCTATTCTTGGCATCCAGTTGCCAGCTGGTTAGTAAAATAAAAGTCATAAAAGCAATGTCATTTTTTTAAAATCAGGAGACCGCCTTCCTGATTTTATTGATTAAGGAAACCAGTGGGTGTCAAGAGCTGTCTTCCTTGCATGCAGCCTCAACAGGACCCTTCCCTGTCCCATTCAGTATAATTCCCTCAGCTGAAGTCCTGAGGCAAACCTCCAACATCTTGCTAAGCCTGAGTCATTGGTCCTGTATGTGTTCAGAGGAAGTGCTCCCCTTCTTTGATCACCAGTGCCACTTCCAGCAGCATGCCAGGGTTTGCCCGGGTGTTCATATTCAAGTGCTGGCTCCACTGTGGGTGAACTGTCTAAGTTTGTGTGCTCTGACAAGCCCAAACAGGCATGTCTATTGGAGCCTCAGCAGCCCTCTTTATCCAAGCGTAAAAAATGCAATTCTAAAGTCAGAAGGTCTCCTAGACTGTACTAATCTCCAAACAGAGGCAAGAGTCACGTTGTAGTTTGAACTTTACTCTTGACTTATGGAAAATCTCCAATATCTGGATTCAAATTGCACTAATCCCCAGACACAGCGCATTGTTTGTACTCTGGAAATATGTTTGCTTGTTATGTTTACACATGAGGTGCTGTGTGAAGGTGTGGCTAAATTGCAAACCTAAATCCTTTACACCTATGCTTCCCGCTTTGTGAAGTTGGCTATTGGACTAAGCTTTCCTTACTGAGCCAGTACTCTCCACTCTGGAAGAAAAGGGCATTTTCATTTAGAAGGACAGCAGTTTAGATTTCATAAGTACTCTCCCATTTTTGACTTTCCCTATACATATAAGCCTAAACTACAGACAGGCTAAATCTAAGGCCTCGTATACAATCCATCTCTCTCCAGATTTCAGTGATTCAGAGATAACCAGTATTCTAAACAGCCCTGGCTTTCATGTTATAAAATATGAACCCACTTCTTCGTCCTGTATTTAGCCTAAAAAAATGGGTGGTTTGGTGTCAGGCAGACTGAGACAAATTATCTATCCCTCCTTTTCATTTAAAATCGCTGAGCAAGTTGGTCACTGAGGGTTTCAAGTGCAAATAGCAATACTGTTTTAATAGAACAAGTCATCTTTGTATTTTTCATTCTCCAAAGCCACAGTTATTCTGAGCTAACTCTACCCCAGCAAAACATCACTGAAGTCCTTAGCAGTAAAACAGCTCTGAATGTGGCTTCCTATGATTGCAAAGTCATGCTGCACTGCATTAATCTGCTAATGACTCCTTTAGATTTTTCCCCACTGATCTCTCTCCTTATCTCCCTCCTTGAAATGTTTCATCAGCTGGATCAGTCAGAAGAACACCTGTTCTGCCCAGCTGCTGAAGTGGCCAGTCACTTCTTTTCCATCTATCAAGCAGATGGATAATAGCCCAACGTCATGCTTTTTCTCCCTCCCTCACTGTTCTCTATATGGCCATTACAGATCATATAAAAGTTTACAGAGAGCTATATCTAAGCAGGTTTTAGACTCAGGAGGATAGAAATAGAAGAAAAATCCAGAGGCTGGAACTTGATGGAAGGCGTCTCCGACCAAAAGGTGTCCACAAGAGAAGACCCAGACAGCTGAGTTGTGAGATTTGCCATTTTGTCTAGACACTTGAGTTTTTTGTTTCTCTGAAATACCTGCTGTAGTCCAATTATTATTGATACCCACCTCCTAACATGTCTATAGCATTTTTCATCCAACAGGATCCCAGAGTACTTGATGTCCCCATGTGACTTCACCTGCCATTGAAAGGCAGTCACCTTTAAAATGAAACTCAGCAGCTTGTTTAACCGTGCGCAGCAACAGTCCAAAACAGTTGAGGAGAGGAAGCAAAGACATTACACACATCCCTGGTTTAGATTCACTCTCAGGCTATTTCTGGAGACTGTTGTTTGGAAAGAGTATTTATTCTTAAAATAGGTTCATTCTTTTATTTTTTTTCAGTTCTGGCATTTTGGAGACTGGGTGGATGTGGTGATAGATGACAAGCTGCCTTTCCTTAATGACGAATACCTGTTTGTCCACCCTCGGACGAGAAATGAATTCTGGCCCTCCCTCCTAGAAAAAGCATATGCCAAGTAAATATACTCAAGGTGTATTTTTCTTTTCCACTGCAGAGTCCTTCATTTATGTGGGTATATGCTGCAACTGCTGCTATGGATAAAATATCCTGTGTAGCACTGCTTGGGATCAGTCACTGCTTCTGAGTGCTGGATATGTAATAAATAGAAGCTGCATATACAGGGAGCCAACACTGTCTGAAGACTGTAGACCTTGGACTGAAGACACAAAGTTCCCTGCATCAGTTCTGGGCTTTTGCGTGCTAGCTGGAGTTTAGAGCAGTAACACAGTAAGGTTAAAAACCTTCTCTGACTGTCCCTGACCTAAGGAGCATTATGATCCAATGAATAGGGCATTGGTTGGAAACTTGGCAGACTTGGGTTTTACTGGTATTTCCCTCTTCACACCTGAACTGATTTCATATTAGGCAAGTCACCTTACCTCTCCTTCCTTCCCTCCCATGTTTGTTTTTGTTTTAGGTTATAAGCTGTTCAGGGCGGGGGCTGTGTTTGCACAGTGCCTGACACAAAAGAGGCCCTTCCTTAGTTGAGGTCTTTAGGTGGTATCATCAGTGGCAAAAAAACCCAGTCCCTGCTGACAGCCATGTGTTCACATTCACAATTGTGGCAGCAACCAGAAGTCACCACTTCTGCTTTGTCCTGGATGCTCAGCTGTGTTCCTGCACTGCTGGGCACCATCATATTAGCAATAATTAGAAGTATAGTTATGAGTAGGAACTGAATTTTGGACTTTTGGCACCAAAGACATTGTCCTTTATTAACTGAGCTAAAGAAGAATTATTGGGCGCATCCAGATGAGTGCACATATGTGTTGTGTGGTGCCTCAAAGCTGCTTGAGGCACTGCAAATCACACACGGCACATGCGCACCCGTTTGCTGCACTGCTAATTTGCAGCCTGGCAGCAAAATTTGACACTGCTGTCAAAAAAAGCTGCATCAAATAAAAGCACTGTGGTACATGTGGCATCAGCATGCACCTCCAGAAACAGAGCCTGGCCATTCAGAGCCACACTTTGGCTGCTGACCAGGCTCCAAGCAGCCAGGTTAGACTCACTACTGCCCCAAGAGGCCCCCAAGTCCCTAGGTAAGGCTGCTGGGGCCAGCACAGGTGCTGGTCCCAGCCTCCCGTACCCTAATTGTCCCTGCCCAGGACAATTTGGTATGTGCTGGAGCACACATACAGGGGCATGGCCTTGGGCACAAAGCAGCAGTACAAATAGGTGCCACTGCTATTTGTGTCTCAGCAAATGCACACTCCTGCATATGCATGCTTGGCTAGATGCACCCATTATGGGTAAGTTATAGGCTGGGGCCAGTAATTAGAAGACAGGACATAAAGCAAACCTGTGTATAACATAGGGTTTCTCAACTGCGATGTTGCAACACCCTGGGGTGCTGCAAGATCATGTTAAGGGTGCCATGGCACCCAGCCCCGCTGCAAGGAGTTAAGCATCTGCTCCTCCTCCTGCCTAGCCCCAGGCATCTCAGTGCCTCATGAATAAGCAATGCTTGTGGCTGCTTCCCACCCCCAGCAGCTCGCATGCTGGTCACCTGCATGTTCCAAGCAGCTTGCTCAGCCATGGATGGGTTAACCAGTGTGGGGCTGTGGGATTGTGCTTTTCAGCCTGCGTTGAACCTCAACTCCTCCCATGCTTCCAGGACTGGCAGGAGTGGTTGCAGGAGCAGGTGGCTCTGGGCTCTAGTCTCCAGCATGCAAGTTCCTGGAGGAGTGACTACAACTGTGATGGCCATACTTGTTCCCTCAGGTGCAGACCACCTAAGCCACATGGTGGAAGATGGGGGTGCAATGTACTACCTCCTCCTTGTGTCCCAGGGTTGGGAGGTTCTCATTAGCATAACTCTACATCCCAAAGATTTCTGTAAGAGGGTTGACCCATCTGGGCCCCATTTTTACCAGCAAGATTAGTTTTTGGGAGTCTTTTTAGTGCGTTCAAGTGTCAACTGGTGCAGTAGCAACAAATTCCTCACACATTTTATTCTTTTGCAAAATTTGGAGAAGCAAAATTTGGGAAAGATCAGTGATTCTCAGTGCACGTAATGCAGCACCCTGGGTACTATGAGATCCTTTTAAGGGTGCCACAAGGTGCGAGGAAGTAACCACTGTAATATATGCACATGCTTTTGAAATGGGGTGCTGCTTCCATAGAAGTTACCAAGGGGTGCTTTGAATCTAAAAAGGTTGGGAACTATTGGCATAACACATACACACACAGCACTAAACATAACCTCTGCATTTTAGTAAATTTATTAGAGGATAAGCAAGTGTTAAAGCATTTGTGAGACTCAGAAATAGAAGACTTTCTGTCATGCTATATCTCAGAAAAGTTGACTAAGTTGCCGGTCCCACTTTGCTGGGTAAGTTTTCAATTACAGAGTGAACTGAGCCTATATTACATTAAAATTGCAACAGATGCTGTTTATGAGATTTCCATTTGAGAAGGTTTTTCCCTGCATACATGGTAAATTCCTTTAATCAGTGTAGGACAAGGACATTGCTTAAAAATACAATTAGCCTCAAATTTCATTTTCTGATTCTCCAGTTTATTAAGTACAGTGTACCCTGTGGTTTTTAATGACATGCCATACCTGCTCTAAGCACAGTGCATTTTAACTCATATTCTTTGCAGTTTCAGTAAAAGCTTGTGGCACGCAGCATGAGGCTAGCATATAGCACAGTGTATTCTGACTCAGGCGATCACAGGTCTGTGTCTGCTTCTGGCCTGCTGAGTGACATAGATAAATCACTTCACTACTGAAGGGCTCAATTTCCTCATTTGTAAAATGGGGATAATCATATCAGATTGCTTTGCTTTGGAAACTATTACTGGGAAAGAGCAAAAGGGTGTCCCTCATATGATCTTGAGAGAGCACCGGTGGTGAAATACCTTTTTTATTGCATGGCTGCTCAGTTGCCAACGTGAAATCAGCAGTGGTCTAAATTCAGTTTCTAGAGCTGAAATGGAACTGGAGTAGAGCACAGAGCCACTGCTAGCATTCCTGTCATGGAAAAAAATCAGTCTTTGCTTGATCTGTGCAATAGCCCTGTTCATATTTTATGCTTGTGATTCAAATCATTCTTCCCTCTATTGCCTGATTCCACTGGTTGTGCAGTCTGATACATCTGCAAAGCTAAAGAAACTGCTCTTCAGTTCAAGTGGCAAGACCATTAGTTTTGGTCCTTACAGTCCCAGATTTCATCCCAAGGAAATCTACTGTATCTAGGGCTAAGTACAGACAGTGAAAAAGCCCGAGGCTGAATTGATTCAATCTTTGTAGATTGGTCTATACTACGTAGATTGAACTGATAAACAAGTGAACAGACATTCACTTTTGATTCCAGAAATGTAGCCACATGCCTGCAGTGGCTGAGGCCAGAAGCTGGGAACCACTAGAGCACAATTCCCTACTGGGTTGGGCAGACAGCTTGGGCCAAGGGTAGCCTGCCCACCCTGCAAAGGGGGGGAGGGGGGCTTTGGGGGAGGTGTAAAGCATCCTGGGATTCTGGGGGACTGAGTTAACTTGAATCTAGAGGAGATCTGGGACAGAATTTCAATAAAACGATTTAACCTAAATCAGTTAAGTCTGATACTACATCCATCCAGGTTTATCTTAAACCAGTTTTGGCCAGTTTTAAAGTGGTTTATGTATACTGAACTTCTGTTGTTTACAGATAGGAACCAGTTTCCGATCACTTATACTGGGTTATGTGTAACTTATGTCTCTAGCCTAGGTGTGCACATATCCCTTCCTCCTGACACAATGCCTTTGTAACATGCTTATGTACTCAGAGAGCTTTAAATAGGAATTCATTTAGTTAACTTACTCTGTGCATCACTGATTAAGATGGACTATATGGACAAATACATTTCCCTTCTATTCAGGTTACGAGGCTCCTATCAGAACTTGCACTGGGGTTACATTTCAGAAGCTTTAGTGGACTTCACAGGGGGAGTCCAACTGCACCTTGATTTGCCTGCCTCCATTCCTAAGCTGGAGGAGGTACTGAAAGCAGCTGACAAATCATGTTGCCTGATGGGCTGTACCACACCTGGAAAGGTAAGTACAAGGTCAATCTTCCTTGCTTTTACTATATCTGTATGAGGGTAGCATCTCTGAAGGACTTCCTGTACAACAGAAACTCTCAGAGGTGGTCTGTATATGTCTGTATTATGTCTCTATGGGTCTTATGGTTCTCTCTGGCTCTCAGTCTAATTACAGTGATGAGTATCACCAGAGAGGCTCTCCCTACCTAAATGAAAGGCTGAGATACTTAGACAGAAAAACCAGATGCTGAAGTCCAGAAGAAATTTTATGGATCCAAAGTACTTAATAGGCCTGTGCGAAGTGGCTAGTATTCACTTTGGATTCGGCCAATTCGGGGGACAGTGATTCCGTTTGGTGTTTTGAATCACTATCCTGAATCAACTCGGTTGAATCTGATTCAGAGATTGGGCTGCTGCCAAATCGGCTGAATCTCTGAATCGGCCCTATCCCCCACCCACTCGCTCTCAATGGCTGCCCTGCTCAGCCCCAGCTCCCAGCTCTTTGAAAAAAAAACAAACCCACTCATTGGCTCCTGCCTGGCAGAGGGGTAATCCCCTCTGCCCCCACCACTCCACGCCACATGGGGGGCTCTGTCATGAGCCCCCCAACCCTCACCCACTCTCCCAGCCCCCCCATGGTTGCCCTGCCCAGCCCCAGCTCTGGCCCTTTAAAAAAAAAAACCAACCAAAAACCATAGACTCACTGACTCCTGCCCAGCAGGGGGGTGATCCCCACTGCCCCGTGCTGCTTGGGGGGGGATCTTCCACGAACCCCTAGAAGCCCTGAGGCTGCTGCAGCAGCCAGTGAACCCAGAGTTTTTGGGGTTTTTTTAAAGGGCCAGGAGCTGCAGCAGGTGGGGGAGCCATGGAGAGGGGCTGGGAGAGCGGGCAGGAGTCAGTGGGCGCTCAGGGGAGTTGGGGGAGCAGGCGGGGGCTGGGGCCAGGCAAGGGTCCCCCCATGGTCCCCTTCCCCTAGCCCTCTCTCCCCCGCCCCCTACTTACCAGCATGGAGTCTGGGTCCAGCTCTTTGCTGCAGCCAATTGCCAAAGCTCTCTAAATCTTTTCCAAATCAATTCAGAGAGCTTTGAATCAATTTGACATTTTAATTGGTCTCCTGATTTGATTTGGATTCGGAGATTCAGCCACTGAATCGGGCTGAATCTCCTCTGAATCAAATCAGCACCTGAAGCTTTGCACGGCCCTAGTGCTTAACCTGTAAATTTGGTTTATAAATACTGTTCCTAGATAGCTCCTGATCAAGCCTTAGACCCCTTGTACCAGGGTAAATTTGGATCAGTGACTTTGGGACCACAATTACAACTCAGTTTCTAGGAAAGGAGGACAAAAAAGAAAGTATTTGGAGGTGCTATTTGATATTGACTAATATTTCAATTAATAGAATCTACAGTTAAAGGCTAAATAAGGCAAGTTCTTCAAAGCCTGAAAATGCATTCAGAGTTATGAGGAAATGATGTAATGCTGCTTTTTGGGCCAGTCATGTTCTGGTAGGGGCATCACAAAAGGATTCACAATGTCTGCTGGCAGGCTGCTAAGAGACTCCTGCAGATTTATACAGAACATGCAGAGTTCCAACCAAACATGTGCCATGCACTCTTTACTGCCTAGTTCACTAGAGGATAGAAGTCTACTACTGCCAAGCAGATAATGGAAGGATCCCTTCACTTCAAGCAGTACAGACCTCTAATGAGCTGTAAGACCTCTACTACTATCAATGACCAAGTTGCTCCAAGTCTGGACCATTAAGAGATTTGCAGTTGCACAATGCCCTCACTATTTCATTAAGGTTTTGGGACATGCGTATGGCTATAGCGTGACCTATTGCAGCTGAGATTCTGATGTAAACCAAAAGTTGGTCCCTTTTTTTTTTCCTTTTCTTTCCTTCAAATAAATCAAATATCAGTTATGCGCATGGATGAATAGATTCTTGCTAGTCCTTCAGAGGGCTAAAGACTGTGCTATTTTCTTTTCAGCAGTCACTTGGAAACACAGAATGGAAGAATGGACTTGTGAAAGGCCATGCCTACACTGTGACAGGGGCCAGAGAGGTAAGCATTGTAATCCTTCCTCAATCCCCAGTCCTGTCTACATTAGTAGTTGTTCTTCTAGTCTACTCTGGACTACTTCAATAGATTTTAAAATCAGAAGAGACCTTTACAGTCCTCTAGTGTACCCCCCCATACAACACCAGACCACGGTGCTCACTGCAAGGACTGTGTGTGAAATTCAGTCTTTCTACAGTCTCTGATTCTATGAGCACGTAAACATGTGCAAATACAGCAGCTGGAATTAATATGCAATACGTCGCTGAGGCTTGCAAACACCGACACTATTAAAGTGGTGCAAAAGCACTGAGCCCGCTTTAAAGTGTTGTGCACACACACCTTTGATTTTGTCTACGCACGGCCTAGTACTCTAGAGTAAACTCTCCCAGGCATGTGTCTACACGTGCAGGGATGCAGGAGCTGATTTGCTGGTCCTAGGAGCAGACTGCTCCTGCTCCCTGCAGCCCTGCACTGGGCCCCTGCAGCAGCCAGGGGGAACTCTCTCTGGGCTCCCCCTGGGTGCTGGCCCAGGAGCTGGGACATTGCTCCCTGTCCTCGGGAAATGCGTGCTGCCAGGGTGGGCTCTGCTTCTGGAGCCCGGGAGGGGACAACATCTCCCTGCTGCAGCAGCAGGGAGCTCCCAGTCCCTGCTCTGTGATCATGGGGCTGGGACTGAGAGAGCCTTATCTCCCAGTGCCAGCTCTATGGTTGGGGGGCCTGGGCTGGGAGATTTTTATCTCCCAGCCCCAGCTCCATGGTCGCGGGGCCAGCGCTGGGTGATCCTTATCTCCCAGTGCCATCTCCACGACCACAGAGCTTGCACTAAAACAAAATTTGAGGGAATTTCCATTCCACCAAAAAAACCTAAAAAACAAAAAAAACTTTTAATCTCGTCTTGGAATAAGATAAAAGTCATTATGGCATAACATCAAGATTCTTTCAGTGCTGGATAAAATAAATGACTTTTTCTTACATTTTAAGGTTTTTATTCATGTGCATCTCCCCTCCTGCCCCAATATTAATAATACCTGACTAGGGGAAAAGCCCATTTTGGGGCAAAGATACACTCCACCAGTTCAGTCCAAAAGATTCATTTCAGACAGCATTTTTGCTTTTGCAGCAAGGTCAGAGCTATCTTGTGGAGCAGTTGCTCATGGTCAGATTGGTATGGACTGTGGGGTTTTTCTTGCCTTCCTCTGTAACAGAGGGTGTATCCCTCTACCCAGGATCTCGAGTATATATTGACAACATTTCTTAGAAGCAGGACATTGACTGCCATGGTTCTCCTACTTCACCTGTGGCAGGTTAGGGTGTTAGGTTTGTGTTGTGTCAGGGTTGATGGTAGAGTTTAGATTATGGTTTGTATGGGATGGTTTGGATAGAGATAATCCTGCTTCAGACAGGGATTGGACTAGATGATGCGTGAAGGTCCCTTCTAACCCTACTTCTCTTCTCTCTGTGGATGTGTTGACGGGGACAAAACAAATGGGGAAGCCAGACAATGACTTAACTTCCGCTGGAGCCTGTTGTCCAGCTGTGACTTTCAGAGGGAGATTTGCCATGCCCTTTACTCCAGAATCTCAAAGCACTTCGCAAAGGGATTTGTTTTCCTCACCCAAGTGACAGTCCCCCTCTAGCACCCCAGCCCAAGCCTGCCTTCCCAGGAAAGGACTTTTGGTTCTGTAGCAACAGGTCAGAGCAACCAAAGACCTAAGTATCATTCCTAGCTCCAGTCACTCCTTTCCTCAGGGAGAAAATGCTCTGAGTCACTCGACAGTGACTCTTGGATGATTGAAGAGTTGACCGAATGGGCTCCAGAGTAATCCCTATCCGGCTACCACAGATAAAGGGGAACTGTTATGATCTTGAGCTCTGTGAAGTAGAGGAGTAAAAGGGAGATGAGCAGGGGTGGGAATACCACTGCTACTGCTTTGTATGTGTTGGGGAAGCACAATATCAAAATCACTGGCAATGCGTAGAGGGTGCACTCCCTGAGATTGGCAGTGCATGCTCTGAGATTGACTGCTGCTGCCATGGTCAGTGGTGCCTGGGGGCGGTTGCCACTCGCCACCCCCCCCACTCCACCAGTGGCATCTGTGGGTGGTTGCCAATTGCCAGTCGGCACTTGCCACTTCCCTCCCACTCACCACCAACATTGCCGTGGTCACCTCCAGGAGCTCCCCACTTGCCACTGACATGCCTCCGCTGCCAACACTGCCGCTGCTGCCTGCAGATGGTTGCCGTGCCCCCAGCCTCAGGAGGCATGCAACATTCATGATCAAAATGGTGACTATAGTATAGAAAGGTGAAGAGTCAGGGGATGTAATTTGGCGAAGTTCCCCTAAAGCAGCAGTTCTGAACCAGGGGTACATGTACCCCCAGGGGATACACATGAAGCCTCATCAGGGGGTACATAAGATATATTTCATACATTATCTAACACAGGTCGAAGGGCCTAAATAAAATTAATTTCCCATTGCAAGGTGGTACGTTAAGTCTTACTCTGAGACCAAGGGGTAAGTCAAGTGAAAAAGGTTCAGAACTGCTGCCCTAAAGCAAATCAAACGATATAGATTTACAGCAACCAAGGAAGGATCTCAGCCTGTCTAGGGATTAGAGAGCAAACCCAAGAGCCAGAAAACCTGAGCAGCTGTTCCCAGCTCTACTCCTGACTTCCTGTGCAAACACAGACAAACTGTTAATCTGCCAGTTTCTAGCACATGCAAGAGAAAAATGCTGCCTATTTACCTCTCTCACAGGAGCACTGCCGAGGAGAGGAGTGGGGTATCATCTTTGGAAAGCTTGTAAGGAAACTGTCCCTGTTTTTTGTGGAAAGTTTTCTGCCTGTACTGAGCATTCATAACCTCCAGTAACTCCCTGAGTCTATGATGAAAGTTAAAGGCAACGCAGAAGGCCTAGTTCCCCTATCACTTGTCAAGTTTACTGCCACTGACTTCAGCACTGTTACTCCTGAGTTAAGCCAGCGAAAACAGGAGAATCAAGCCCAGGAACTCCAGTTCCTGAAGAAGAAAAAGTCTACCCCCTTAGCAGGAAATACTGAGCTCAAAAGAATCAGGGATTGGATTTCAAGTTTACAGTGAGTTTACAAACACCACAAATAGACCAAGAGAAAAATCCCCAGTCTCCTCCTCTAAGTATCACTCCCATTTCCATATGCTTTATCTCGGCCTTGTACTACAAAATCTTTGACTTGACTAGCTCAGAAATGCCAATTGTATGGAATTAGTAACTGCATTTTCCTATTTGTGTCACAGTACTAGATGGCAAGTCACTGACTGCTTGTCTCTGTATTAGCTCAGTGCTTATTGTGCTACAGGAGGAATGGTCATGATTTTCTCTTATGCTTCATTTTTCTACCACACAGCAAGGAGGCATTGATTTTTAGCTGCTGCCAAATTAGGTCAAGAGTTAAATCAGTCCTCAGAGGTGCAAAGGTGTGTTATCCATCTCTGCATATCCTGATCGTGGAAAGCTATGACTCCTTGGCTTTTTGTTCTTTTCCTTTACAGATACCTTACAAGAATGGCTCAGAACACATAATCAGACTGTGGAATCCTTGGGGTCATGGGGAATGGAAAGGACCATGGAGCGATGGGTATGGATTTAAAGATTTAATCTTGTCCAAAGGCTAGATTTATTGCCAGAGTGGGCCACCCGAAATCCATCAGATGAAAGCCCCACTTGCAAAGCTATCTCCCACAGAAATCCAACTGAGGACTAAAAACATGAATGTGATGTTACTTTTATACGTGCTCCTAGCTGCATCTAGTTCAGCCATCCCTTTGTCTCTAGCAACCAACTTTTACTGTGGATAACTACAGGTCTGGTTATCTACTGTCTCTATCTGAAGTAGGCTCTGAACATGCTCTTGAGCATTTATCTGATATTTAATACTTCCATCCTGTATAGGATTAATTTCTGTGCTGCTGAACAAGGGTGTCTATGTAAATTTATCCTGCTGCAATATTACATTGGGTGCTATCTCTGTAATGTTGAATCTTGAAGGGGGAAGAGCTAGCAAGAGGGCCATTAATGAGGGCACAAATCCATTGGTCATCTGTCGATAGCTAGCCAGTGGGACAGGTTTTTATGTAATTGAATGGGAGGAAAGAGGATGGGCCCCAGAGGCAATGTAAAAGCATAGAGCTTCCATTTGTATAACCGTAGTCTTGAATGGATCTTCTGGGTCCTGCACAGATCTCAAGGAGTTTCTAGGTTTTGCAAGCTGGCCCTCCTGCTTGCTCTACTTGGGTATCCATCCTCCCTTCTGAGAGTAAAAATTATCTAGAGAAAATCCCATGGCTTTGTTGAGCTATTGAAAACTATCTGTACTGAGACCAAGCTGAATCTAGCTCTTGTGATTTCTGTTTCTGACTGAAGCTGGTGTTTTCTGAGTGAAGAGCTGTACAGGTGCCACTATAATATTGTGATTTAATAACAACAATTCTGCTCTCCTCTGGTGCTAACAATGCTAATAACTTCTCTGCTGAGAAAATAAGCCTGGTACTTAATGTCTGTATGGGCTGGTGGGAATGTAATGTGTGATGCAGATATGTTTGAGCCCGGGATAATAGCTATCTACTCAAGACAGCATTTCCCACTTTTTGGAAGGGTGAACTATAATCCTAGCTATAATTGAAATTTCGCTGGAGCACGCTTACAGGTAAACTGCATAAATCAATAAATTATTGATTCATGCTCTGTTTATTTATCTTACGCTCTGCAGAAAATACAATTATCACTTAATTATAAAACTGCTGTTTGGAAATAACACAACCGACTGGCTAATGTGCTCTCTGCATGGCAAGAGCACCGAGAGATAATATCAGCATTAAAAATGTTAAGCCTCAGTAGCTCACTAAACATTCAGATATTAAGGTGTATGTTCAGGAAGGTGGAAAATGGGACGCAGAACTTTCCACTTCTAGGTGGCTATTCAAATGTCTTTGCTGCACATCATTGCAGTGCTGTTGCCTAGCCTGTGAAAAACAAAGTGGTGGTTCCAGTTCAGTTCCCAGTGGACAGCTGTCCACAGTAGCTCAATGATGAGTTTAAATAGATGGGCCAACAGCCAGGTAGGCCTGAAATGCAGGAACACCCTCCAATTCTCTGTAACTAATTCTGCCATGGTTGAGGGAAAAAAGCAGCCTTGCAAGTGGAAGTAAAGTCAATCAAATGCTTTTTTAACTGTAAAATTGCCTTTTCAACAATACACCTTTTTAACAAAGTTGCACCCAAAACCCCCTTATTTCTCTGTGTATGTGTGTGTATAATACAGTTGAATGTAGGATGGCCTAAAAAATGTTTTTTTTAATATATATACCACATTTCTGTAATATACACACAGACATATATTACAGAAATGGCCTAATTTTATTTATAGAGATATATCTATATAGATATAACAGAAATGAGGTGTACATATATTTGTCAAAAATATCCCTACACTTTTAGTCCATCATATGTCCAACAATTCATCATTTTTGTGTTTTTCAACAAAAACCTGTGAAAAGTGAAAGAAAAGATTGGATACAAATGTTTTTTCTTGATTTTTTTAAAGGTGGGGAATGGGTTGAAAACTCACCATTCCTGTGTTGACTCAAAGGAGAAACTCCCATACCGTCTGGGGGCCGGGTAGAGTATAGCAATGCAAGTTCTTGTTACAGCTCTTGGGGTGTGTTCTTTTAGGCAAGATCCTAGAAACTAGTTGTTCTGAACTCAACATGGTGCTGAGGCCAGAAAGATGACTTTATGCAACTTTTCTGCCTCCTTGGCATATATTTCCATGTGTAAAAAGGTAAGTTATTAATCATGGATTGTTTGTGTCATTATCATGTATGCTAAATAGGGGGAGGTCCCTCAGTAGACAGGAAGATGATTTGGGTATGGATAGGTGGAGAAATAGTCGTCAATATGAAAATGCATGAAAAGCATTACATATCTTTAATTGTTGCTTACTGTTCTGTTCCCTTTCCCAGTTCTGCCGAATGGAATCGAGTTCCAACTGAACAAAGGAGAGCTCTCTGTGAAGAGAAGGACGATGGGGAGTTTTGGTATTTTCCCATTAATGGTTTTGTCTTCTGGGGTTTCTATTCTTGTTTCTTTTAGAACCAGGGTGGGAGATGAAAGGAGCATATTCACTTCCTCTGCTTTCAGTCACCCTATGCTAGACATTTTACCAATGCATCTTTGGATTAGTCCTTGGGGTAAGCACTGTATTTAATGAACTAAATATGAGAGGAGAACCGGTGAATATTGGCATAAAAGCCACGTTCAGATGAGCGCGGCTGCATGGTATGTGGTGCTATAGACACGTCTGTGGCACCACATACTGTGCGTTCAGTTGCTCTCCGTACTGCAAGGGAGCAGCATGTGTGTGTGGGGGGGGTTGTTGGCCAGGCTTTGTGCAGCAGGCTTACCATTGCTGCAGCCCCGGGAGGGCCCCAAGACCTCAGGTAAGACTGTTCGGGCCAGCCCACCGGGAGGGCCCCAAGACCTCAGGTAAGACTGGCCGGGCCAGCCCCCTGTGGGTCCCAGCCTCCCCTACCCCACCCAGGGTAACTTGCCACGCACCAGAGGCTGTGTGGCACAGGCATTCCCCAAGGACAAGTATCAGTAGCACAAGTGCACCACTGCTAGCTTTCCCCAGAGAACTAAACATCTACACATATGTGGACGTGCCCAAAGTGTTCATCCAGCATCATCAAGGATGTCAGTGGCAGATTTGGGAGTTGAAACTACTTCCCTGACCTCCTATCCATTGCTTAACCATTGGACCATGTACGCCCCCACAAGACGTTGACTTGTTAGACAATATATGTAAAATCTCAGTGAGAGTAATAGAGAATTTGGGTAGGCAGCTGCCCAGCCATCAGGGCTTGGGGTCCTCCTGGTTAGTCCAGGTGAGCTCCTAACTCTTATGTATATTGTCAGTTTGGGGTATAATTTTGGCACAACTTATCCTTATGCATAAAACCTTTAGCCACCAGGAAGTCTCCTTCATGCCGACTTGCATGGTCAGACTCACAGCATGGCCAGGAAGTAGGATGACCATGGGCTGGTGCTAGGGAGAGTTTGCATACTTGCAGGCTGGCATGCAATAGTGATGTGGACTAGACAGGTACTGAGAAGTGAAATGTGGAAAGGCCTGTGCTGGAGAACTAGAGACTGCAGTGTGTATATGACCTGAAATGTGGTGTGTTGACAGGAGCTCATGGAGCCTATAGAAATGTCTCACATTCTCCTTTCTGCAAAGGAACTGCTTTACAACCCCTACTTTTTTTTCCCCTCATCAATGCAAACATGATCTTTATAAGTAGTTCCATACTCATAGTCCTTATTGATTTTAAACATATGTTTACATCATGTGAGTTCAATTATAGCATCTGGGCTTTAGATAGTAGAACGTAGTGATCAACCCATTGCACAAGGTGTCACCAAGGTCAACTGGAGCCTGTGGCATGACATTTCAGCCCTGGTTACATATTCACTTTTGAGCACAGTGAGTGTGAACATTGATAACCAGCTGATGCATGATACTGGAATGTAAAACTTTTTTTCAGGATGTCATGTCAAGATTTTAGAAACCAATTTTCCAGCGTGTGTATTTGCAATAGTACACCAACATTTCTGGACTTTGGGGATCAGCATAATACAACATGGTTCATGGACACACATGCAAGTCAGTGGATTCGAGGACTCAGCGCAGGTGGAAGCAAGCCTCAGAATGGTAATAAACAGGGATCCTGGTTTTCTCTCTTTAAAAATAGCAAATTCTCTAATTAAAAAACCCAAAACTCGTGTTTTTCTGTGATTGATATGAAACCCCACTCTCTATATAGGTATCAGTTGAACACAATGTTTTATTTATATATTTACAATTTTAAAGCAATTTGGAAGCCTACCAGTTCCTCAATCACTATAATAAAATAAATGCTAAATACCTATATATTTTGGCATTAGATTTTAAGTTTTTTATCATGGAAAATCAGAGCTTCCCCTGCCCCCTTTGCTCACAAGGACACAGTTCCAGTTGTGGCTGTCCCCCCCACAGGTGCTTTGTGGCTCTGAGCAGCCCTGATATGCTGGTGCCCTGCCCATGCCATTGCCCCTCACTCCCCACCCACAGTCCCTTGGCCCGGCTGGTGCCCCTCCCCACCTACACTCAATGCCCCCACCCCAATCCCAGCCCTGCTGGAGAGGACCCCCAGCTGCCAGGGCTACAGGGCCAGGGACCCAGGTCCTCAGCCCCTTGTCCCCACCACATCAGTGCCTGAGCCCTGGCTGCCACCCACTAGAGGTGGCTGCTGCAGTGGAGCACAGAGTGCAGAGCCTGAGTTCTCCTCCCCAACATGCAGTACAGCTGGAGCAGAGGCTGTTGTGTGGGAGGTGGGCACAGGCTGCCTGCTGCGGGCTCAGGCTCCTCACCCAGCTGCCTTCCCCTGGGAGCCTCCACAGTACAGCAGGTGGGACTCAGTGTGGCAGGACAGAGCAGGGCTGGGCAGAGAAGCTTGGTGCCACTACTGGGAGCTCCACACCACCCTGGTGAGACACCCCCTGCCCACCTGGCAACAGTAGGGAGCACAACTCCATGCCACTGCCCCTGCTGCTGCCAGATGAGCAGTGGGTGCTTTGCCAGGATAGCACAGGGGTCATGGCAGTGACAGTGAGTCAAGCTTCCCTAATCTGCTCTGCCCTCCAGATTAATATATATGATTATCTATGATCCATAGATAATCATATATATCTCATATATCATATGAGATAATCATAGAGTCATAGATCCATCTATGAATCTATGAATCTATGCTGGGCCAGGTCCTGCCCGCGAGACTGCGGAGGTCCTGGGGTGGGGGGGCAGCAGGGTGGGGAGCCCTGAGCCCACAGCAGCCAGCCTGCATCTACATGTGCCTCCCATGCCCCCCCCCGAAATGTGCTCAGTGGCAGGGAGCCAGCTTCCCCCCCTCCCTCCCGGATGAGCTGCCTGCAGCTCTGTCTTATGCCATGACCAGGCCCTGCGGCCATGCATTTTAGTCTCAGGCCCCAAGATCCATGCGCCACCTGGGCTAGACAATGGCCCCAGCTCTACCAAACTCCTTCCTTCCCTCCCTCCCTCACTATGAGGACCTCAGTCCTTCCCCACTCTACTCTACCAAACTTACCTGTAGGGAGTTGCTCTCCAGGTTGCCTGGCAGCCAAGTGTATGTATCTGTGCGCACATACACATGGTGGTCAGGCAGTGGGCACCCTCCTCCCGCTCCCCCCAGCCCCTTACTTGCTGGAACCCTGCCAGCCTTCAAAGGGAAACCCACCATTTCCCACATTTTTCTTCTTTAAAGGACAACATCTGTTTTTTTTCTCCTTAAAATGAGAAAATCTGGGTTTTACCATGTTTTTCCATGGTGAATGCGAAACCTGTCCCCATTTTCTTCTCTTCCTCCAACCAAAAACACACACAAACAGCAAAACCTTCTAAGGACCACATTGCAAAAATAGTGATTAAAAATGGTTAATGCTTGATGTCTTCTACCACAAAAGCTAGCTCTCAGCAAAACAGACAGGAGTGAAGAGGCACCCCCCACCTCTGAGTCAACTAATGATTCATGATTTAAGAAATCCTGGACCTTTAAATCAAAACTCACTTGTCTGTTATTCTCACCTGGCTGAACAAGGAGTTACTGGAAGTCTCATTAGAGAATCCAATCTGGCAAGATATCCAGACTATTTGGCAGAGCAAAAAATTGTACAGAAGATATATGCATATAAGATGAATTGGTCAGAATCCCAAAGCAATTCTGGAGGTGAAGAAAAGGAGAGTATCTGTGTTTGGTACCTGATCAACCTCAGTGTTGCAGCCTCTGCTCTGAGTGCTTAGTTGTGGGGAGCTCTGATTTGCTATTGTTGTTGCCATATCACTATTGGCTTTTGTTATTTTAATCTAAGAGAGTGACTTGTGATCAATAAAGGGCTGCTTCTACCTTCAACATTGATCCCTTACTTAGAAAGAGATGGGTTTCAGTCTCCTCCTGTCACTGACTACAATGTTCTAACAGCAAAAATATCGCAAGCGTGTCTGAACTTGGTGTGTTAAGAATACAGGGTTAAGAATACAGGGAGGCATCAGTGCTTGTTCTGTTTGGAAAGCTCGTAGTACTCTATGGACAACATATGGAAGGAAGCCCCTGTCCATGGAAGTACATTTTCCCATCAACCCTTTAATCAAGCTCATAACTGAATGTGCCCTTGAGCAAAGTGTAACTACTTGTGAATAAACCATCATCTCCAAATACCAACCCAATATAGCTTTGCCCCTGTGATCTTTTAATATTTAAAGAATAGACAAGCTGAAGAGGAAGCTGTCTGCTCAGCCCCATGTGACCAGCTTGGATATTTCAGCACAGTTCTTTTAAGATTGTCATTACTTATCAGCTGTGCTTCTTAGGTCCATTGCTTTACAGGCCTACAAAGGCCTTTATGTTTTAGAAGCCAATCGTTGCTCCTGACACCTTACATTTTTTCATGGTGAACAATTACCTGGAAGATGAGTAGAATTTATTTGAGCTCTTCTTTCCATGGTTGTGCAGCTATGAAATCTAAGCCAAAATCCATTTCACCTCAGTGCATCTCTGTCTGCCCTTGATGTCTTGAGGAAAGCTAGCCTTGGTGCTGGACTGGGACGCAGCTCTGGGATAAGTGTTTGACTTCACCATAGCTTTTCTGTGTAGTCATTGTTCAGCTACTCAGTTAACTCTGTGCCTTAGCTCCCCCTCCCCAAGATGGAGATGGTCCTTTCTTTTTCACACAGTTGGTTGTCTTGTCTGTTTAGATTGTAAGCTCCTTGGAGCAAGGATTTTCTCTTACCATGGGTATGCCCAACATCTACCAGTCAGGTCCTCATCTTGGTTCAGACCGGTGGGCACTATTGTACCACCTCTAATTAAATGAATAATTTCTCAGCAGAAGCATTTTCAAGGAATCCTCAGTACTTCATCAAGGTGGTAGATGCTGATCAGAAAGAGAATAACGTTGTGGTGTCACTGATGCAAAAACCTCCCAACAATGCACAAGATACACCAAAACTGGACATTGGCTTTTTCATTTTCTGGGTAAGCAGTACCAGCTATTATGGGCAGCAAGTCTGGCAGTTTAGGTGTGGTTTAGTTTTGCATCTATATAGATATTAGAAGCTCAAATATGTCCTCCAATGCATATGGGAAGTTTCTGGTAACTTGAGCTAGAAGCAGCCATTTTACTTCCGTGTAGACTCTGACCTGGTGCATGTTAGAGTGCCTATGGGAAGAGGAAGATGTGGCAGACACACGTGGGCTCACTAATTCAGTGGGAGCCTCCTGTTTAAAACAGGCAAGGATGATTTGCAATCCTTCAGCAATGAATGTTGTGATTGTCAAGGCATTGTCACATATATTGTGGATATTGCAGCTGGTGGATTGTAAGTGGCCTTGCCACTGGCCACAGAGGTTTTTAAAACTGGGAGAATAAATGACATCGAGACTGGCCTGAATCAGACGTCACATATGTGCACTCTTGAATTCGAGGCAGGTTTCACTCAGACCCAAACTCTGAGGTTCAGGAGAGTAAATGATGTCATAAATCTACCGGTTACTCATGAAAAAATAGAGCACTGCTTGTCCCAGATTTTATTGCCCATTAAAAATCAGCGGCAGTGATCTCTGGTGAGGAGTAAAAGGTAATATAAAGAGCATCCATTCAGTGGAACTCCTAATCCTTGCCCACAATACTTCATGTTGTGTAGTTATTAGTCCTGCAGGATGCTGTAAGGACAGTACCTTAAGAGTTACTGCTGCTGCTGCTGTAGGTGAATAGGGAAATCTCTGACTATATCACTTGACTAGGAGTCCCTCAAGATTCATCAAGCATTGGGCATTTCACTGCCCTCTGAGCTAATGACCCATTTTGTCCAAATAGTAGTAATGGTGCTTGTTAGGGCTGGATTATGAAGCCCATAGTTGCAATGAATAGTATCTCTATAAGTAGCTCTATTGAAATCGTGGGAAGGAAGGGCCCTTGTCCACATAACACGTTACCTAGATTCACCTCAAGAAACGATGGCAAAAATTGCCATTTCGATAGCTTGGTCACATCTGCAGATACATGTTGACCTGGTTTTATCGTGGTAGGTTTCCAATTATCATGGTAAATTAGACCACCTCCAACATGTATTAGGTATTAAGGTATTAGAGCAGTCCTCATTGTGAGTAACAGCAGCACAGTCTGACCCTTGGTGAATTGCCTTTCCTTTCTCTGAAGTTATTCTGTATATATGCTGGGAGCAGGCGTTTGGTGTGGGAGTGATATAAAGTGGGAGGGGACCCAAACTGACAATTTCATATTAGATCATAATAAAAAGGGGATTTTTGTCTAATCAAGGGTTTTTGGAATAGAGGGCAGGTCTTTAGATTTGCTTGGTCTTATTGAAAATATGTATTTTTATCTCCTCAGGTTGAACCCCAGGTATGTTCACTTTATTTTCTTCTTTTCTTTTTAAATGTTCAATAATTTCCAGAGCTGGAGGCAGTGGGAGGGGCAAACTCATTCAAAATTGAATTTTCAGTCTGTGTTGTCATTAAAAACCTGGAAAAATATGATCAATTCCAATAATTATATGTATGTGTGGACAGCATATATATAAGTACTGCCTTCTCATATCCATATATTTATAAACAACATTCTTCAGGACTGAAGAGCAATCGCAGAAAGTGTGAACATTAACATTGATTTTGGCTGTATTGATTTCTTTAAGTTTACTGCAATACTTTAACTAATATTTTGCCTTTATTTCCTTGAAGTTTCTTTCCCCTTGGTGCATTGCCAGTATATCTCCTTGGCTGATATGTCACAAATCCAAACTTTAATGCAGTAAAACTGTATTTGTTGTGACGCATAGCATATAGAAACACACATATAACTGAAATGCAGCCATCTCTGGTGTGGGAAGCAGTTAACAAACACAGAGTACAGTAGACTGCAGACAGAGAAGGTTGGCCAAGTTCACCCGTGTAAACCTCTGATCTTTCAAGAAGTGCCAGATATCTAAATGGTGTAGACCAAAGCCTTGCCTTTTGAGGGTTTGTCTGAAAGATCAATAAACAGTGGACCTGAGTCCATGATAAACTTGTTTAACTCTGTAGACTCCAGTGGAGTTGTTTCTGAATATATTAAACAGAGGAGTGCCTAATTTATCCGCTGGTGATGTGTGAAGGGCTCAATTAATCTTACCAAGATGTGGATCCCTGTTTTTTAAAGAAGCCATAATTATCTCAAACCTGATACTTAGGACCCTTATGCATCCTGGTCTTCTAAGTCTGAAGATACCAAACACACACAAGGTGGTGCAAACCTTTTGAGTGTTCTTGCCAAAAGGGCCATGTCCTGAACTGGTGGGATTTGATGCAGCCTTAGCATCTTCAGCATAGCTATACCATTTCACACCAGCTAAGGATCTGAATCTGCATGTCTGATGTAGTAATTGAATTAACCTGAAATCAGGAAGCCAAGCAGTGTATAATTCTGTGGTCCAAGTCACCATTTCACCATAGAGCTCTGTGTTCCAATTTGACCGGGATCACAAATGGAATGAGTTTGGCAGTCATGGTGTCATCATCAGGAAATATTTGCCTATGGCTCACATCTGATGAAATGTCTAGCTCAAGCGAGGCCTCAGAATTTTGATGCAATGAAAGACCCTTTTAATGGGAAGCTTAAGACCTGCAGAGAGAAGTTGCTGGCATTTATTACTGAGGGATAGGGGCAGTAGAATTATGTAATTTTACCAGCCATATCATTCTATACTATAAGAATGTCCACACCAGAGGGTGTCACTCTTATAACGTTATTGGTTTAAATTCATATCTTAAATTATATAGAAGGAACTTTCACCTGTAAAGAAGGCCAGTTGCTTATACAGCTTCTCCTTTCGCTGGGCCTGACTGGCACATGCTAAAATTCACTCACCTCTCACTCCTCCCTGCAAAACAACATGCTCTCATTATTCATTTTTCAGTACATTTTGAGACCCATCAAATCACCACTTGGAAGCAGAATAGAGAGTAAGTGTTGGCAGGATAAGAAAGAAGCACTGTACAGTACAGGGTGCACAACAAAATGGATATGTCTGTATTTATTAAAGGGTTTCCTAGGGCTATGAGACATGGAGCACTAATGCATGGCTGGAAGGGAGGTTTAATGTTGTGCAATAGCTGGGTAAACATGGCCTGATTCTGATCTTGCACTAGCTTTACTCATTTGGGATATACAGGAGTTACTTCTGCGTTTTCAGTGGAAGGAGTTCAGAGTAAGGCTCAGATGGTGTAAATGAGGATTGCACCATTCATTTCAATGGAACAACACCCATTAATACCAGCTGAGCATCTGGCCTGGAATACCTTGAAGTCCAAATATCTCCCCTGTTCCCAATAGCAGTCTTTTTTCTCCCCCAGACAGAAGGCTTATAATATTTTCTCCTGACGACATGGCTCATAAATAACTGTGTCACGCTGTATAACCATTCTAAATGGAATTTATACACTCTGTTGTATTTGGGGGGAATGTGTTTAGTAAGGGCTTTTTTATTATGCTATCTTTACATGCCATCATAGTAATAGCTGTTACATTATATTTGTTTCCTCTTGACAAAAATATTGGAATAACAGAAGAAATATCAGGGTATGTTATTTCCTTTAAAAAAACCAATGTAAAGTTGCTGCTCTGCTGCTAGGAGATATTCTTGGCCGGATGAAATATTTAACCAGGGTTCAAACCATTCATGGCCATGATATGTCCCAGGGAAGCTTTTGCAAGAATAAGGTTATTTGCCTCAGTGCCCTGGACAAATTCCAGATCGGTTAACCATGCTTTGCCCATCTAAAATCCCACCCCTCCCCTCTAGTTCTTTTTCACTTGCTACACTCTTGCATAGTGCTGCTGGGTGCTCTTAACTGCTGTTCCACACCAGAGATGTTCACATTTGGTGGTGGGTGGGGTGATTCCCATTTACACAAGCTGGAATTTGTAAAGCTATTTTGGATCAGAAGTGCTGTGAGAGTACAAAATTGCCACTGGCAACAATTTCCTTCAGTTCCAGGACCAGCTGAATGGATTGCCGGCTGCATTTTTCTCCCAATATAAATTTACACCTTGGAAGAAAGGTTTCATCACAGCCCGAGACATCACCGGTTGCTTTACCTTGAGCCAAGGCACCTATGTAATTATTCCAGTTACGTCAAAAGAAGGCCAGGAGTCTGAATTCCTCCTAAGAATCTTCCTGCGGAGTCAAGATTACAGCAAGTAAGATTGTTATAAGTGCCACTTATATGAGCCATGTTTACAGTGTGCAGAGCTAGAATGCTTGTTAAGACTGTTTCTACAGTCAAGGCAAGTAATGCAAAATTTTGTTGTTATTGGTTTTGTGGAAAAATAATGCAAAGATAAGGTTTAGTGGCAAGGATGATGTTGGTAACACTAACAGGCATGTAGGCTAGGTGCACCTTTGTGTAGGATTACAGTCACAGAACAGAACAATGCTCCATCTAGGGTTATCAAGTCAATGATCACATTTCCACCAGATAGGCCCATGCTTTCCAGGAAAGCCTAAGCATTCATTAAGCATCATTTTGAGCATCGCATTACATTCTCTATATCTGAGATGTCCCTCCAGCTGGTAGTAAACTTCTGTTCCAAGTAAAAAGGACTCATACCTTGTGTTAGTTGCTGTTGTTCTTAAATAATTCCATTGCAATAATGCTGATAGGTCCCTATCAAGATAAGTGCCCCGTTGTGCTAGTGTTCTGCAGAGGCATTGAAAGATGGCATGGTGCTTACAACTGAAGTACCTGATTCTGTAGTGCAATTTATGTAGGTGGATTCATTGCACAGATCAATAACACTCCACAGGGGCTGGAAAGTCAGCCAGCAAAGATAGGTTTGTAGATTCTGGAACAATGCTTGTAAAGTTATTCCTAGCCAACATAAATGCATTTCCTGTAAATGCACTACATAATGGCACTGCCACAATACCCTGCACTATACCCTGTATTTGGATTCTCACATAATATAGCCCACACTTTACTTAAGAGATTGTTTGATGAACACTTCCTCTTACTTGTGATAGCAAAACATTCAAGCCCGCAGCAACAATTAGTTTTGAAAAAAGGCTTTGAGCTAGACTGACTTCATCGGGGCTATTCATATGAGTAACTGCTTGGTTATGCATGTTAGAGAGCTGCAGTCTGGGCCAATATCGTTTTAGCCTCTCTCAGGGGGAAGAATTCTGTCAGCTCTAGGACATGTCTGTTCTGCAGCCGTGGCACACCTGAGAGCACTACTAAAAACCACATCCAACCAAGCTGCTCCCACTCTGCACATATCATCCCCCTTCTGCTGCTTTCCAGGTCTTTGGCTCCACCCCACTTAAAAAGTGGCTGCAGAGGGTAACCTCAGACCAGTTACACTGTCTCATTTCTAGGTTTGTCATGGAGTTGAAGGAAGCAGGCAGGGTCTGAATTTGGTGGTCCTCTCAAGAGTGCTGCAGAGGCGGGATAGACATGCCCTTATGCACATCTGTTACTAACTGTGGCCTATAGCCTCCAAGGTGTGTTGGCAGCCAGCTCTCATTCATAACCATTGGGAGCTTGTTACCTAAATACCTTTTGTGGCTTAGGGGTCTTACTCCACAAATCATCTCACTGGGCGCATCTACACAAGATGTTTAAATGCAGAGCTGCCTAATTAGTTCTGCAGTAAACTTGCAGTGTCTGCATGTGCAGTGCTATTAGGACAGAGTAAACTAATTAACTCTGCCATAGATTAGTACTTGTAAATACAAGTACTATCCTATAGCAGAGTTATTTACTCCATTGCAACACATATATAGATGCTGACAGGGCTGGCTGGGGCATGAGGGTATTCAGTGTGGGGGCTGTCAGCCAGCTAGCCACACACTGGAGCGCTCTTATGACCCAGTACTGGCATGTTGAGCTGGGTCCGAGCAGCCCTGGGCTGGCAGACTGACCCCCCCCAGACCTCCTGCCAGCTGGGGCTGCTCCAACCCAGTGCAACATGCTATGGTCCTGGGCACACATGTAAATGCGGTACCCAGAAGCAATAAATTCTGGAGCAGTTTGAGCCAGAGTAAACTACTCCTGGGCACAACATGTACACGTGCGCCCAGGACAGCAGCAATTTGAGCTGAAGCAGAGCAGTCCCAACCTGGCAGAGGGCACAGGGGGGTCAGCCCTGGGCTCTGCCTGCCAGCATCAGGTGGCAGAGGGGCTGGCTGAGTCACAAGCACGCTAAAAGTGCAGAGCCATGTGGCTAGGCAGCTAGGAGCAATTTACACCCATGGTCAATGTCTACATGTGAATTTAATCACAGTAAATCACCCCAGCATAAGATAGTACTGTCCCAACATTATTATCTTATTGCAGGATTAATTAGTTTACTGTGGCCTAATACTGTCACATGTGTAGATGGTGATGCTTTACTCTACAGCTAATTAGTCTACTCCGCGGTTAAGCACATGTGTAAACACGGTCACTAGGCACATTGACACATACAATTAATGTGATGCAGTAATTGCCGGCATATGTTGAGCCAGAGTTTATTGCTTCCAGGACCATGTTTAACACATGTGCCCAGGACCATAGCACATTGTGCTGGCTCAGAGGGGGCAGGGGGCTCAGAGGGGTCAGCCTGCCAGCCCAGGGCTGGTCCGACTTGGCTCAATGTGCTGCAGAGGGGCTGGCTGGGGCTGTGCTGCAGAGGGGCTGGCTGGAGTCAGCTGGCAGCCCCTGCACTGAAGTGCTCTCATGCCCCAGTGAGCCCCGTCAGTGTCTATGTGTACATTGTGGCGCACTAAAGAATGCTACTGTAGGATAGAACTTGTGTTTACAAGTACTAACCTAAGGCAGACTTTATTGCAGACTTTACTGTGGCATACTACATACTATGCCTAAGGCAGACTTTACTGTGGCATAATAGGGCTGCACATGTAGACACTCAGATTTTACTGCAGAGCTAGTTAGGCAACTCTGCAGTAAACATCTCATGTAGACATGCTGACTGAGTAGCAAGATACTGTTCAGTGTGCACATCTACATGAAACGTTTGTTGTGGCATTACGTAATCAACTACACAGTAAAGTCTCAGCATCTACTTTTACAGCCTTATTGGGTTGCAGTAAACTAATAAACACTGCTGTAGGTTAGTACTTGTCAATACAAGGGCTATCTTATGGTGGCATTATTTAGTGTGCTGCAGTGCACGTGTAGATGCTGGCTGGGGCATGAGAGTGCTCAGTGCAGGGACTGCCTGCTACCTAGCCCCACAATATGTGCCAGAGTTTATGGCTGTGCATAGACAAAATGAGGGGCATGTGTGCATGACACTTTGAAGCAGGTTACATGCTTTTATACCACTTTAATGGTGTCAGTGTTTGCACGCGTCGGTGGTGTATCGCTCAGTAATTCCAGACACTATAGCAAATTTGGTGGTATAATGCACCTTAAAAGACTTGGGGTGCAGCAAACTAAAACTCCTCGGGGGAGGGGAGGGCAAGCTGCCGGCAGAGTTTTAGTTTGCTGCCCTACAGTTGTGGAGTGAAGCACTGGGCTCCGTGCAGCTCTGGGGCTCTGCAGGAAGCCCATGCAGGCAGCCTAGCAGCAGCCCAGGAAGGCAGGCTTCACCCAAGAAAAGCGGCGAGCCTGATCTTTTTTTTTTTTCCTGGAGCCTGCCTACCTGCCTGAGCTGTGCAGGAGCCTGGTGCTTCCCTCTGTGGCTGCATGTACATTGTGTCCCCCTGTACCCCCTGGGATTGCCCGAGCCAGGTGCCTGTGGCTACACTCGGAGCTAGGGAACTGCTGTACTACAATAAACACAGGGAAATATAAAGTATGCTACAAATATTGCTTCTTCAACTAAAGCAAGATTGGAGTGCTGAGCGCTGCTCTTTTATTTGCCTCAGTAACAATGAGGCCAACAGGTTAATTTTTATGTGGACTTTAAATTTGTCTTCTGTGTTAAACTTGTTGCTTTTTCATGTCCTCAAGTGCTCCTTGAGTCTTTTTAGTAATAATATTAATCTTGTGTTTGTAACTATTAAACTGGCTAAAAGGAAATGAGGTGAAGATTTCCTAAAGATATGCTCAGTGTAAGGCAACAAGGATCTCTTGCCTTCTTGTGAAGAAAGCTCTGCTTGAGTAGACAGTGGGCTTGATTCTCTTCTTTCTGATACTAGTGTAAATCCAGAGAAGTTAGTGCTCAGTAAAATAGGTGTGAGAAGAGAATCAGGCCCATTTTGATCACTGCTACAGCAGTACACCATTCCAATTTGACTGAGAGCCACTTGCAAGGTACTGCCCTCAAATGTGAGTCCTCAGTGTGTTTGCAAAGCAAGAAACTGCACCACACATCCATTTTTATTTAATGAAGTGGCTTAATAAAGATCCCCAGGCACTGGATTGCTTATTGAGATTTATGAGGTCCAGTTATGAACCAAAGCCATGTGTTGCTCACTATTACAAGCATCATTGCTGACACACTCATGGTAACTGAAGAGTGGGACTCCCAGGCAGTGTCCACTACCCTCTTCTGCAGATATGCACTCAAATGCTCTCTTTTCTGATATGACTCTTGTGATATTTTCTAGAGACCCGAACACCAGGCTCAGCCTCATATCGCCAAAGGTAGGAACATGTGAAAAGTGATTTAGATCAAGGGTTAGCAGCTTATGATGGCTGAAATCCAGCTCACAGCAGCACTTAGCCTGGCCTGGCATGCCTCCCTTCTCTGCCATTGCCATGCTGCTGATTTCCTAAGGGTTGCCCCCATTGCAGCACTCCATGCTTTCTCTGCACCCCCTTTGGCAGGCACTGCTTACCGTCACCACCAAATTTGGCCTTCACCATTGCCATTGGGAATGGGAGTCAGTGATGGTGCAAGGCAGAGACAGCAGCAGGTGGCCTGGGCGCTGCCGAGGGGATGGTAGCTTGTGGTAGTGGCTGGGTCAGAAGTAGCTGCCCCTCTTCTCTGAAAGGGAGCCAGCCTCTGATTTAAACAACTGGAGATACATGAATCAGCTTTATGGTACAGGTGTTAAAAAGCCTCTTTTCTTCCCCCACTTTTCTCCCTCCCTTACTACCATGGCTTTTGCTTTCTCTTTTGTCTGATGCCTTGCTCTGGGCTCAGCACAGCCATTCTGCACTCCTTTGTACCATTTTGCTAATAAGACTAAGGCAGGGCTGTCCAACGGGCCTCATATAGCCCATGAGGGGATAAATTGTGGCCTCTGGGCTCCAACCCAGCCACTGCTCCCCCTATCACTCCAGCTGCAGCCTCTGGGCTCCCTCTCCCTCTGGTGGGGCCTGCAGTCTGCAGCCCAGGGTACCTGAGTGGCACAGTGAAGTATAGGGGAAGGAGGGCACCTGGGCACATGGTGTAGTAATGGGTGCATGGTGCAGTGGGGGAAGAGAGGCATGCAGCACGCGGCCCCATGCACCCCTAATGTGATCCACAGGGTGTGCAGCCCCCAGCTGCTTAGAAGTTGGACAGCCCTGGACTAAGAGACCAGTTCATTGGAGAGAGAACTTCAGAACCAGGTCCTTGATATTTAGTGAATGTACCTGAAATCACTGTCATCAAGACTATGCCAATCTGCAGCACTGCATCTTTACTTTCCACATGAGGATTAGTCCATGTAAATAGAAGAAGATGGATTGCCAGAAACAAATACTCTTTAATGCAGCTCTGCTCTGATCCTGATTCCTCTCACTCCTCAGTTATATCAATGTCTCTCTAGGAAAGTTGGTGAAACGACACCAGTTATAACTACTGTGAGATTAGATTTGGGCCCACATAATTGCTGCCCATGTGCAGTACAATTTCTAGTCCACCTGCTCAACTAGCCCTCTGTGACTTATAGACTTTCCAGAGCTGGCATACTCTACTGGACAGCCCCCTCCTGCCTTGTGTGGCGCTTCAGTTTGAAAAGCACTGTGCCTGATTTTCCTCTTGCTAAGAGCAGTGAAAAGTAGGAGTACCAGCACTACATTGAATAGTGTCAGAGAAGAGAAACTCGAGCCCCTTTTTGCTAATGATGGAGTCAGCAATTAAGCCCCATTAATGAGAGCATAAACATAAGTATCTATTACCCAGTTGCATTCAGACGCTGTCAACTTCCCCACCAAATGTCATTAACCAATATTTCGCCTTTTCTTAACATGGCACCTGATTCTACAAACTTTGCTCATATAAACTGTCCTTACTCATGTGAATCATCCTATTTAAGTCAGTGGAACTACTTGCATGGGAGAGGATTAGCAGCCTGGGCCCAAAAGATGAATTCAATGCTGCCTATGCAGTCTTCCTCTCAGACATGTCTCCCTCCTTCATGTATTTCTGCCTAGGCTTTCCAATTCCTATTCTGATTTTCACATACTCCTGACCATCCATCTAAGATTCTTCTGACCCCTCCTTTGTCTCTGTGCTTGGAACCATTAGCATAATGAGGGGTGGGTAGCCCAGGCACCAGCCTCAGGCACCTATTTAAAGGGCGTGCAAAAAAAGCAGTTGCCACCACTGCCCCAGCCAGCTCAGCCCCTGCCAGCACCTGTGTAGGATGCAGCATCTGGGAGTTACACCTCTGCTTGGAACATCCTTCCATTAAGGGACACCAAGGTTTCCCCCTTGTCCTCCTTCAAATCCCTTCTGAGCCCCTGCCCCTCTTCTATATAGCAATAACATCTACGCGCTGCTTCTTGTCTAATCCCTGCTGCATCTCTTCTTTCCTTGGAACTGCCAGGTCTTTGAGGCAAAATACTGTATCCTTTGTTATACATATCTTACCAGCTATAAAGTGCTGTATGTGTCTACAAAGCTACATAAATAATCAGGTTTTTCCCCCTACCTCTGTTGTGACTAATTTCAGTATGTGCTTGTTCTGCTTTAATCCAGGATGTATCCAAACAGAACCAAGACAACAACTATGAAAACATCTTTCTAAGATATGCTAAGCAGGTACCCTCAATAAAACTGCTTAATAGAAAAAAAAAAAACAATAAAAATGTGTGGGGCATTGAAAAAAAATAGCTCTGTTCTTGCTATCAATCCACACTGAAAAATGTCTTTAGAAATAAATGTGGGTTTATCAATCCTCAAATGGATATCCTCAAAACAGTATTGATCTGCCTGCCAAAATCCAGAGGAAAAAAAAATGGAAGATGGAATAGAATGGCTAGCTTGGTATATTAGAGGATGATTGTTTGTTTGGGGTTTTTTTTTAACAAGCAATTAGCAGTAAGTCTTGGATATTTTCCCCCTCTGATCAGGATTGTTTCCAGCTTGCATTTGCTGCATTTGGAAAGCATACATCAGTCAGTGCTGGAGTAATTGATTCCCGTTCTCTCTGAGCCAAGCTGTGTGTGTTCACAGGAGATGCTTTTAATGGTTTAATAAACTGTTATAAAGGACTCCTTGACTTAGTCAAGGGAAAAAAATTGCTGCCAAAAGCTTTTGCACAATAGACCTCTCACAGCTAATAGCTATATCAGTGCATAAAGGTGAAAATGACACAGACAGTCATACAGAATGCACTGGAGGGGTCTTGGGGTGTAGTGGGGACAAGGAAGGCAGATTTTATATGTCAGCAGATGAACAGCTTAGATCTATGGGGTCAACATACAAGAGACAGTGGCTCAGAATCTCAGTTTGCTTATGCCAGAATAATAGTGAATAGATAAATCCTCTTGCAGCATAAAGACAGGGTAGTCACTCCAGCCCCCTCTCCACTTACAGGTATTGCACTATTAACTGGTTAATTGTGCAATTACCTTAAGACGAACTTAATTACCTTAAGTTTATTAGATCCCATTGTGCCTTTACCTGAATGTGTACGGGGGTCTCTTATGCCATATCCCTGCCTGGTGGCCAAGAAAGAGGGTGTGGCTAGCGTGCCCTTGTGTATTCCTACTTGCTGTACAAGTCTCTGGAAACTACTAGCAGGAGAAAGCAGCCTTCATGTTGCTCGAACTCATGAGAGGAACCTTGCCCTGTACCTAGAGTTTGCAGGATTGGGAAGGGACACAGAGGTGGCTACGTACCACCTCTTCATTCTTCTCTGAGTCACAAAAGAAGTTGGTGGCTGAGCTAGGCATAGAATAAGTGGACTTGTATAGAGTGCAGGTTAACTGGTATAGTGCACTGAGTACTTGAATGAATCATCTCTACTTTTAGGTGGCCCAACATCTCCAAGCATACAATCAAATAATTAATTAAGCAATAGTAAAGGTTGCTGGGGAGGCCTGATACCCCGAACGCCTTGGTGCCAAATATGTCACTACATTCCTTCTCACTGACAAATTGATGCCAGAAATGATTCAATCTCTGAATCATAACAAATAGCATGTGAAAGAAGATGTATCCATGAGGGACTGTTTCAAGTGAGTCGAGAGGAATAAACTGGTGACCACACTGATGCTGATAAAACCCCAGGTAGAAACATATGTCATGTCATAACTCAGACCTTCCCTGCTCCCTCCTGAATTGGCAAGAGATCATTATTTCAGAGAAATGGGCAAAAATATAGAAAGTTTGTATCTGAACCAAATACGACTCTGCAGTTCCAAAGCACACATGTGGGAGTCTGAAGTTTGTCTTTCCTATGATAACAGGCTCTGAAGGACCTGAGAAGCCATCAACCTGTAGTCAGTATATCTGTATATTCACTACTGTATGTAGCTGTTACTGGTAATTTTGCCTAGTTGCTGATATCCCAGTAAACCAATGTATAATTCAGAGGAATTTTGCTTTGGCTTATCTTGTGCATCTTCAGATAAAAAAGACCCCCAGAGCAATCCTAGCTGGAACAAGGTGAGGTGGGGGTTAAGCCATCACATAGAGAGTCCAGAATCCTATGCTTTGCTCAGCCACAGACTTCTTTTGTGACCTTGGACAAGTAACTTAGGCTTAAATCCAACATCAGGTTTAGACAGGTAGGCATGCTGTTAAGATAGCTATATAAGCAGTAGCCTAACTAGGGTGGGGAAACAGGTGCAACCTCCCTGGGTGCTGACAGGGGTGGGAGGGTGAAAAATACAGCTTTTGCCCCAACTGCATGATGGTAATAGCAGCTGCAACCAGCAGTCATTGCTGTTTCTGTGTGTAGCAGCCTTCCCGGGCACCCAGCCATGTTTTTATGCTGCTGTCTATGCAGCTTGAGATCATCAGCAGACTATTTGCAGATCTAAACATTGTCCTTCTTACTGGAAAGGCCAATAACCCTGTGTAAATCACAAAACAGAGGACAATCATCTTACTCTTTCTCCAGTAGCCTGGTGGTGAGGGCATTTGCCCTACAAGGAGGAAGCCCCCTTCAGCCAGAGAGGCTTTGCACCTACCTAATATAGTACCATAACCAACAGACCAGGGACTTACATATTGAAAGTGTCATTCTCCACCTCTGATATTTAAATTGGTCCACTGAGCAGCCAAAAGGAGAAGATGTATGGGGACAGGAGGAAAGTGTCTTTGGAAGTGTGCCTCACTTGTTATATCTTCTCTTGGCTATCAGTGGACCAGTGTCAACAGGAGAGCACTCCTGAAACTGCCTAGCCCATGGCTTGCTTGCTAGCTACAATGTACCACAGAGAAATAGCTAAAAAAGAAACCCCTCCAGCAAGGACTGGGAGTGAGAACCTGAGTCCTCCAGGCTATGGGCAAGTGCCCTAATCACAAGGTTTCCAGGCTAAAAGTAGGTGGTTTCTTTGTCAACCTTCCCTGACGTAAGTGGTGTTAGCCTGCCAAAAGGGGATTGGATGTGGATCTTAAACCCTCCAAAGCTGCTTATCTATATGAAAATGGGGAGAATACTTCTCCACTCTGCCTTGTGGCAATAATATTCAGAAAGCACTTTGAGATGCTTGCATTGGCAATGCTGATTATTGTTCTACAAAGAAAAGAAAATGGTTCAGAGATCCCAATTTGTCCACCCAATTTGCAGCTGTATCACTCCACTAACCAATGGAGTTACTTCTGATTTCTAGTGAGTGAGGAAAAGAAATCAGGGTCAAGGTGAGAAATAAGGAAACCCAGTGCTTATGAAGGCTCTTGTTTGTTCTGCCTTAGGGTTCAGATATCAATGCCTCACAGCTGCAAAGAATTCTTAATGAAGTGCTCCTGAAAGGTAAACCACTTTGGGGTCTACTTTGTGTTCATTGTGTTTCCTTATTCTTGGTCTACTGTCAGAGTGAGGGCTTCATGCTAACTCGGATGGTCTTAAGCAAATGCCCACTCTGGTTGAGAGAACTGTTTTATCCAGAAGAACTGAAAACTCTCCGCTGGGATTCCCTTTGTGCTCAAGAGTTATTTTAGAAAAAGTATGATCACATGAAGAGAAAACACACAGCAAAATAGTTTTACAACCCGGACCAGATTCCCATAACATACCCCAGTCATTATGGTCACAGAGATTAGCACATGTTGCATCTTCACCACCCTTCCTATGGGGATCCTTGAGGTTTTGAGCCCAGAACTTTGGAACCAGCCGCAGAAGCCCAGGCCACCAGGCACCTGGCCAGCCCCCAGCCCCAGCTGGAACCATTGGGAACCAACAAACACCTGACTCGAGGGCTATAAATCCTTCCACTTGTTGCAGGCCCTTGTCCCAGCAACAGCCTTATTTGGTGCAGTTGTTTATGACACTCCTGACTTCAGTTAAATCTTGTTACTGCCTTGAATCTCCTGGCCTCAATTGTTTGCTCTGACCATGACCCTCTCTTGACATCCTGGAACTGGGACTGATACCTAGTGCTGACCTCTTTTCCATTCTGGTATACCCCTAATCATTAAGACTGACTGCCTATGCCCCAGTCAACTCTTACATTCTTGTTCTAACCCTTAGTGTCTAAATAGTGCTATAATGGCCTCTCCATTCAAGAATATCAATCAATCAAGATTACAATCAAGAGTATCCCTCTTATTCCTGCCCTGAGTCCCATACAGATCCATCCCTTACCCACCTGCAGCCTGTCCTGCTGTTTTAGCTCTTGGACCTCACACAGCTGTACTGAGGTCCTCTTACTATGAGGCTGCAGTGCCTCTGCTAGCTAGTCCTTACACCACTTTTCCAGTGGCCCTCCACCATGCCTCAAAGCCCTGACATCCCTGTTTTATTTTACTCCTAACCTTCTCACACAGCCCTGGTCTGTCACCTCAGACTTGACTTCAACACTCCCTTGTCAAAGTCTGATCTTGGTCTTCCCCATTCCCAGACTGTTCCACCTGCCAGCAACTAAACATTTGATATAGTATATGACTAAGTCCCCAAACAAGGGATCAATGCAATTATTTACACAAGGAATCCAACATGTTGTAGAATTCATTCATCTGGTCTAAATAGTTTTTTTCTGTAGCTTTAGCTTATTTGTTCTTTATTTCTAATGAGAAATTATTCCATCTGTAAAGAGGGAAAAGGGGAGCACCAGCATTGTGTGGAACCTAGGTAAACTGTGGGCCCATTTGAGAGATGTGACACAGCCCCTTCAGGGAACCTGCAATTCTAATTGCAACTCCTCCTGCTGTTTCAGAGCCTGTGCCAAATCCTGGGGGTGACATGGATTCTCCATTCCAACCTAACAGTGACACGTGCAGTCGCACTGGCAGAAAGTGAAGAGTTAACTCCATCATGTACCATTGCTTTTCTTAATGCTCTCAGGCAGCCCTCTTAGTCTAGCCATCTGATCTCTTTTTGTTTTATCAATTCTTACATAGATCAAATGGCCGGCCCAGAAGGACGATTCAGCTTTGATTCATGCAGAGGCATTTTAGCTCTGATGGATGTATCCTTTCAGCAAAAGCAATAAACTACCCCTGCACTGCCCATCCTTGCCTTGAGTTATGGCTGAGCTGAGCCTCTCATTGTGAGAACTTGCAAGTAAATATTTTCCATGATTTCCAGTAACTAACATTCCCACAGTATGTTTGCGATGCACCCTTGCTCTGCATCTCCCTGATGATAGTGTGGTTGGGGTGGGGGCATATTCCTCTCTCTCATTACTTCAAAATATGTTACTAATAATTACATTGCCCTTGTCTTCAGAGCTCTCAGTGATTAATATGCCATGGCTCCCAACTTTAAAAACATCTATTGGCTCCCATGCAAAAACCTTTGGATTTGGCAAGGCCCACTCTATAGCTAGCACTCATGGGCAGATCCAGGATTTACTAAAGGTGGGGGGGAGGGGGCAGCATATTGCCCCTCACACCATGTGGGAGTGGGGGCAAGGCATGGCCATAGCCCCTGGGATAGCAGGAAGCCAGGCAGAGAGCAGGCACATGAAGGCTAGGGACCCACCCACTGCCACTCTCCCTGGCTGACCCAGGCACCCAAGAGGTGCTTCTGCATCACTTCAGCAGGGAGCTGTGGGGAGAAGCAATGCTGAGGGCAGCAGCGATAGCACTCATATTCCTCCTTCCAGTGCCTGCTCCCTGCCTAACCAACCCCATCCCCAGAGTGCCCCTCGCCCCCAAAAGGAGGAATCTGTATGCTACTGCTACTGTCCCCAGCTAAATCCAGCTCCCTGCGCAGCTGCTCCTTGCAACCTGTGTCTAGAGTAGGGCAGGAGGAGCTCTGGGGCTCCTCCTGTGCCTGTGCCAGCCAGGAACAGTGGCAGTGACACAAGGTGGGTTCCTCCTTCTGGTACCTGCTCCCAGCCAGTGAGGGACATGGGGAGGGGAAGCAGCAGAGAGCAGGTGCAGGAAGAAGAAACCCGCCCATTACTGCTGCTCTCCCCTGCCAAACTCGGCACCCCACACACCCTGCAGCTGGAGCAGGGCAGGAGTGGCTCAAGCTTCACCTGTGCCACTGTGGGTCATTTGGCGACAGTGGTGGCAGAAGGGGGTGTGACTGCACTGGTGCACCTCTCATCCCCTACCCCCATCTGCCCTTGCTAGCACTCTTCCTGTCCACCTTTCCTTCAAGGCTGCAAGCTTGGCTTGTCTATAAACTGTTGATTCAAGGCCACTGCTTTAAGTGTATTGTGACAACAATTAAGCTATGATTTCTGCTGGCCACTCAAGCCCTGGCCAATGTCTGAGGTGAGACACTGTGTCACTCTGGAGTCACATGAAGATGCTTGGCACACCATTCTTCCTTTGGTATGTGCCTTTTCTATTTAGATGGATCACACAGTCTTTTTACTGTTAACAAGACAACATTGGAAATACATTGCTGGCCCTTGTAGAACAAGAAGGTTCCTTGATGAAAACATAAATTCTCCCCTGTGCATTCTCTCTCTTGCTGTCTCTTTTTTTTCTGGGCCTTGGAATAACTCTGAGACACTGCCAGACCATTTCAGATTGCCAGAAAATGAATAAAAATGACCAGCAGCTCCTCTCTTTCTTCCCAGCTTTTGTGTATCTGTCTGGAGAGAGACACAGGGAGACTTTTCTGTTGCTATATCCCTCACTGCCTAAGTGGTCATTGTGAATTCACGGCATGTGCAGGGAGATGACACAGCCACTCTTTGCCCCACTATTCCATTTTTATTCAAGACAGATTTTTCATTCACTAAGTTGCTGTATAACCCATATACAGTGTGACCCTACTGGCCTTTTAAAGACAGGAACAGCCACACTAGCTAAGTTTTGTGGCAGCAGCAAACACCCACTCTCATTTAGCTGGAGCTCAGTTCTGCTTTAAGAGAGCTTGGGCAGCCACTGACACCTTAAGTGAAGTGCTGTGCTAGCAGGGGGGTGGCAGCTGGAGGAAGCCTTTATCTGCAGAGGACTGAGGCAGACAGGATACCTCCAGCAGTACTAGAAGCAGACTCACTCCAGAGTAGCTGCTGTGCTTCCTTTATGGAGCTACTGTGAGCTCTCTTCACGGCCAACTTATAACTGCTAAGCAGGGTGCAAAGGAGACTAGGTCCATGGGCTCTTCTCTCACAATTAAGAGTGACCCCTTGGGGTATCTGGTTCTGCTTGTGAGTGCTATGACTACTATGTATCTTATGTTCATAAAGCTCCCCCCCTCCCTATCTCAGGAAATAAATAGCACAAAGGCTTCCTGAATGTTGGCTACAGGGCTGGTGATGCTTCCTGGTGCTCTCTTCTACCCTAGTGCATGCTAGTGTGAAAGCAACAAAACCTTGGCCAGCATGATGCCCTGTAGACAGCATGCACAGAGCTGCTGTGCTTACCCACCGAACCTCACAGAAGTGGCAGAACCACACTAAAGCAACATTTGTTCCTGCCCAGATGCAGCTGCATTTCAGTGGGATCATGTGTTTTGAATGGATTTGTAACTTGAGGATCATACTCTGAAATGAAATGCAATTAAAAAAATATAAGATATTCATTGATTTTTAGTATGAGTGAAAGAAGGTCTAGAATGCACAAAATAAGTGAACTTCAATTCAAAGGGTAACTAAGAATCTTTAAGCTGCATAGTGCTTTGCTTTCTTCAGTTTAAAATAACAAAGCAACAGAGATTTCTTTCATCCCTCTTTGGTGGTGAAAGCTGTGTCCAAAATGTCATTTCAGGAGAAGCAGGATTTCAGTCAGCTTCCAGTAAAGGATTAATCTTTAACTACATATGCAGCTCAGTTCGAATGGAAGACTCACCCTGCAAGAGTTCAAGAACCTTTGGAAATGTCTTGCTAAGTATAAGGTACATCTGAACTGTCAGTGATCCATGTTCTCTGCCACTGTACTATTGTATTTTTAATTAGTGGGATGCCAACATGCTCAGAAATCAAAATATTGTTGGGGGAAAAAATTGCAAAGGCTGTGCAGCTTAGTAGATCAAATGCCAGCTTTATCATTTAAGAAAGGGAGGAAGCTCCAAATACTGGATGCGGAGCTGTATGTCAGAAGGTCTAAGTGGTAAGAGCAACTGAGCCAACAAATTAGGCAGCAGGCATTGAGGAAGAAGTTACAGCAACAGGTATTGAGGACCGTGTTTGGCCCCAAATTTCTACAGAGGAGTAGGCCCGGTGTTCAGTGGGATAACAGCTGTTCACACATAGCTGGTTGGGAAATTTTTAGCACGTTCTTTTGTTGGGAAAATGCCAGTACAGTCAACCCAAACTTTTTGTGGAAGCATACCAGATTAGAAGACATTTTCTTTGGAGAAGACTTTACAGCTTATAGATAGAATTTCTGGTAAGAAATGGAGACTGTATACATTGCCCCACAATAGCCAGGTGGTCAGGAACCCCACATAGGAAGCAGAAGATGGTTCAAGTCCCCTGATCAGAGTCAGACAAAGCAGGGTATTGAACATGGGTTTCCTCATGTCTTGTGTAAGTGCCATAACTACCTGGGTAGTCTTTTTCTGGGAAAAAAAACCCTCACGCTGTGTGTTTTTCCCAGAATAAAAATCTTGAAAGCATTCTACTTCGTCCTGATGCAGAATGATAAACAGGTTTGTGGAATGAGAAAGCAGCCTGCTGCCCAATTCTTCCTGTCTTCTCTCTTGAGATGGTTTGTGGCCATCTCAGCTCTGTCCTCACCTTTTATAAATAAATATGGCTTCATTGAAAACAGAGCTACACCCAATTATACCAGGTGAGGATATACTCCTTAGAACAGTGGTTTTCAACCTTTTTTTCATTTGTGGACCCCTAAAAAATTGTGAATGGAGGTGTAGACCCCTTTGGAAATTTCATAGATTTCATAGACATCAGGGCTGGAAGGGACCTCGGAAGATCATCGAGTCCAGCCCCCAGCCCAAAGGGCAGGAAGTCAGCTGGGGTCATAGGATCCCAGCAAGATAAGCATCCAGTTTCATCTTGAAGGTGTTCAATGAAGGCGCTTGAACCACCTCCGGTGGCAGGCTGTTCCAGACCTTGGGGGCTCGGACAGTAAAGAAGTTCTTCCTTATGTCCAGCCTGAAACGATCTTGAAGTAGTTTGTGACCATTTGACCTCGTCATCCCTTGGGGCGCTCTGGTGAACAAACGTTCCCCCAGATGCTGGTGGTCACCCCGATAAACTTGTAGGTGGCCGTCAGATCACCCCTGAGCCT
>NW_005841862.1:2231586-2244048 GCF_000455745.1 Alligator sinensis | reverse complement strand
TGAAAAAGGACTTTTTATTGTCCTTGATGCTCAAAGCTAGTTGGAGTTCAGTTGCAGCCTTGGCTTTCCTGGTCTGCTCCCTACAGGACCGGACCAGTGCAGAATAATCCTCCTTGGAGGTGACTCCCATCCTCCACCCTTTGTAGGCCTTTCTTTTTAGCCTCAGGAGATCTGCTAGGTCCCTGGAGAGCCAGTGGGGCTGCTGTGCCCTCTTGCTGCCTTTCCTCCGAGATGGAATAGACTTAGTTTGTGCATTGAGGATCGCTCCCTTGAGGAGCAACCACTCCTCTTGAACTCCCTTCTCCCTGTGGTCACGGTCCCTTAGGGCCTCACTGACAAGCCTCCTGAGCTTGTCCAAGTCGGCTTTCCTGAAATCAAGGACTTGCGTGTTGCTGACCGACTTGCCAGCTTTTCGGCGGATGGTGAAGGTGATCAGCTCGTGGTCGCTGTCACCCAGCTTCCCATCGATCACTAGGTCGCCGACTAGGTCATCCCCAGTAGCCAGTACCAGGTCGAGCCGTGCAGACCCCTTTGAATTGTAACTGTGGGTATTCACATACTTCTGACTGATCATAGTCATCTTTCACAGACTCAGACATAGTCAAGGGGTCTGTGGACCAGAGGTTAAAAACCACTTCCACAGACCACAGGTTGAAAACTACTGCCTTAGAATAATGATGTGTCCTGGGAAATGTTACCCCACCCAATGACACAGCAATACTTGAATTCAGTAACTGCTTTTTCAGTTGAGTCATTATTAATGGGCTGCTTTTTTTGGCAGAGGAGATATAAATGAAAGGGTCACACCTATGTGAATACTCAGAACTGCTCATGCAGTAGTCCCACTAAAATGCCTTAATTAGTTTGGCTGTCCCACTGCTAATCACTGCTTGCCTTTTTTCCAGTTACATCTCACCTCATCTCTGTCCATCAGATCAGGCCACTATCACTTAACAAGCTGGAATAGGAGAAGGCTCCGCCAACTGCATGCCTATGAAGGCCAAGGGAGCTCCACAAGTGTTGGGAGCAAGGATATCCCAGCTGTTTTTTCTGGACATAGGTCTTTTCCACTGCTGTTCGTCCAGTATGACACTGCACTGAGTTTCCATCAAGTCCGTTCAGCAAAGTGACAGTCAGATAGCATGATAGTTCATAGCAAATAATTGGGGAGTTGTCATTAGATTAAATTACAAACAAACCAAACACCGTTTTACAATGTTTTCCCAGGACTTCTTCAAGAGAGAAGCTCGAAGCCTTTTGGGACTCCTTGATGCTTCAGACTTGAGGAATGCAGTGCAGGCAGTAGGTAGGTTTAACTGTATGAAACTTTTCCCAGTCTGTTGACACCCAAAATATGGGAAGGATGAAGCTGGGATGGGGGGAGAGGGGTTAGGAGAGAAGGGAGAAAGAAATGAAAAGTAGGAGGAGGGTGGTGGGAATTGTCTGGAAGCTCTTGTTAGTCAGATGTAGTACTTTCATTCTGGTTTTGGTATAGGTTTGAGATCTGTATAGAAAAAGAACATAATGACCAGCATCCACATCTCTGTCTAACCAAACCAAAAAGATAATTTCACAAGGAAGCTCTTTCCCCAGCTGCTAGCTCTGCTGTACTAGAGTCGAATGAAGCATTGTTGAACTGACTGCTGGTGATGGACATCTGCCCTGGGGCAGGAAGGCCAAGGATCAAAGAGACCAAGGAGCGAAGTAGGCCTGGAGACTAAATTATCCTTTGACTCACAAAGAAGTGGCCTCTCTAGGTTAGGCTAAAATACATGGCAAGGGGGAAAGGAGCAAGTAACCTATGTTAGTTCATTCATTTGATCTCTCCTGGGCTCTGAATCATTCTTTAGGAGAAAGCTACATTGATAGACCTTTTAGTTAGTTTGCACTGACCTCTGTTGGCTAGACTTATCTTCAGATTTTAAGCAAGCACACCGGTTTCTGTCATGTGGCTGAATTCTTCTAGCTGAATCCTCTTACTGAGGACTTTGTACATCACACAGGAAACTACTCTCCTATAACACTGCATTAGCGGTATTTCCATATAGTTAAATAGCTATTTCAGCTGCACTACCCTCTTTTAATTTCCTTTTACCCCATGGGGAACTTTGTAGAAAACGTAATCAATGAAGGTCACAAAACTAGTGGATTTTTTTTTCAGAAGGAAGATAAGGAAGGTAAAACATGGCCTCTAGAGACGAAAATTCCCTAAGGGGCTATGGGCAAAAGGCTATAGGGTCTTTTATCTGGAACATATCACTAATATGTCAAATAGTAAAGGAAGCAGCAAGAATGATATCATAATAAAGGCACTAGAGTGTAAAATATGGAGGAGAATTGCATGTGGTGCAGTCCTTGCAGCCCAAACAGTACAGATACAGAATGGATAGAAAGGGGAATAAACGTAATTGGCAAATTCAACACATTTTCCCCTATAAGAAGTTTTTAAGGGAAGAGTACAAACAGCACCTTGCTTCTTCCTCTACTGTGCAGCACAGGCCAAACTCTTGTAGGCCTGAGGGAAGTGCCTCCCTTAAGTTTTTGTAAAGGTGGCAGCAATCAGATCTACAGGGCCTCCTTAAGCCTGCAAGCAGCCCCGGTATATCCAGGTAGCAACCCCTGTTGCTAAATACGGGAGAGGGTTCAGCATGTGTCGAAGTGTTTGAAGGCTACGTGTATACAGCTAGGTATATGCTTACTTTAAATTAGGGCATTAATGGTTAAAAGATAATAATAATGGTCTGGGTCCTTCACTGATACGAATCAACCTTGCTTCACTGACTGCAATGCTGCCTGGCACCAGGTGAAGATCTCTCTCTCTCTCTCTCTCTCCCTCTCTTTCTCTCTTTACATATATATATACACACATTTAAGAGCTAGCTATAAGCATCAAAATGATTGGAAAGCTACACATCACATTACAATAGCTTCACATCCAGCAATTAAAAAGCTGCCCTCTTAAAGCTTAAGTAAAACCAGCCAAGGTGATTTGACCATGAAAGGGGAGAAAGAGGAAGGGGTAAAGAGTAGAAGAAAGCTATACATAAGGCCAGAAGTAGATATACTGGAACATGTCCTTGGAGTCAGAAGCTTTTAAAGATTCTTTTCACATTGGGAACAAGGAGAGCCTGACAGAAATGGATAGCAGGGCAAATGAGCTACAAGCCCCTGAACTGACCACACCAAACTCCCGACCACTTGTTTAGTTACAGATGTGACTATGGGATCCTTCGATGTTGTCTTGAGGAAAGATTCCAACATACCTCCTTGAGTCCAGGCTATCTGGATAGTAGGCAGACCTTCTGTTTCAAAGCGCTTCATCCAGCATGCTTCACTGCCTGAAAAGGATTAACAAAAGAGATGAGATGATTCTTGCCAGAGTGGATTAAAAAGCTCCCCATGCAACTAGGTTACATAAGAGGAAAATATTTTTGTGTTTATTTAACATGAAGGCAAGCTATGACATTTCCTTTTAGTATAAATTTACTTAAAATGTGCTAGTATAAACTTGTTACATGCTATTGCAATAAAATATTAAGCAGTATATTTTTGCTGATACAGAAAAATCAAACCACTGAACTCCTAGGAGTCACTGACTAAGCACTAAAACCAGGGCTGATGGTGGTAAGGATTGTTTCTGGGGGAGGCGTGGAGGTGGGGGATTTATACTAAACCAGCTTCTGACAGCAGTGGCTGCTGCAGCAGATGCAGAGTATTTTCTTCTTTTCTGCTTATTCAACTGGTTCAGGTAGATGACCAGTTCATTTAAGTTGATAAACCCATTGGGAGTTGAAAAAGCAGGAAAGTGTGCTTTCCTCTTCCATTCTATGACTAAAATTAGGTTTGACAGGGCAAGATCTACTAATGCTAAAGCCTTGAAGGACATGGAGACCATAGACCAGAACGCTGCTTTCAGTTCCTCTGCACAGATACTACTTTTAATAAAGCAATTTAAAATGTTAACCATGTTTACCTAAAAACTAATTGTTTTAATGTATCCAGCCTATTTAAGTTAGCTTTAACTAATGGAAATGCAATTTAAGATTGCTATTTGACACATTTTTAATTAAATTCCAGTTTTCATCCAAACAGAGCTTGACAGCTATTGAATAAAAATTAATTGTCCAGTAAAAAATAGAAATGCACCATTCTCTATTCTCTAACATTATAGAAGACATACAAATTAAGAATCAAATAAGTGTGTTCAGCTATATAACTGCTTGAGTAAATGTACATGGATACAGCACTCTTGGTTAGGAAAAAAGGTGACAGATTTATTGTAAATTCTATATTTGTGAACATATTTTAATGCCTACCAACCAGTGAGAATCAATCTATCCTCCTTCTTCTTCATGAAAATAAAAAAGTACAAATGAAAAAGAAGATTAAAGTTGATGATTAAAATCAAGGCTTCTTGCTTGCTGATTTAAACCATGATAAAAATTGGCTATTTATGTCACTTTGATTCAAATCAATCCACTCCAGTTCTTGCTCCTAAATACAAGGCTGCGGTGATCTCCAGATATGGGAATGGGAAGGACCTATCTAATACCACTTGTAGAGAATGGCTGGACCCTGGGATGTCCAGTGGCCACCATTTTCACTGTCTTCTCCACTTCTTTTTGTAGACGTCGCTGCTACTGAGCAGCTCCTCCACCTCATGGCTCTGAGATATGGCAACTCCTCCCGGAAAATCAACTTCCCTGATTTTGTGTGTTGCATGATCCGGCTTGAAACAATGGCAAGTAAGTCAAACCCCTACCCGGAAAGCTAAGAGCTAGTATTTTTTAGGGTACCTGGGGTGTAACAAAGAGTGCCTTGAGTCTAAATAAAGTGAGGGGTATCCCTGACAAAGAGTGAACCTGCCATAATGCAGGGGCTGGACTTGAGGTTCTGGGCAACTGAATCAATTAATCTGACCCAGGGACAGATTCCCACCCAATGGTCTCATGTGTTGAGGTAGTTATCCCATAAATAAGCAGTTCAGCAGTGGAAGAAATCAATTGGTTGGGATCACTATGGGCACCTTCCCTTTGAGGCTTTGCAAGATATTTGCTTTTCCTACGAGTGGCTCCATCAGCTAATACTGACCATGAGGTACACTATTACAACACATTTACTGGCTGCTCTGGCTCTGTCATGTCCTGGAGCATCCAAATCCATTTGGTGTGTGACCCCATCAAGATTTGGACCTGTGGTATAAAGGATGTTGCATGCAGTTTATTGTGCTGCTGCCATGAGCCCTCCCATCCCAATCTGAGCTGGGAGGGGGGGAAGCCCGTGATCCACCCCATTTACCATGAGTCTGTGACCTAACTATGTCAAAAGTCCTACCACTTCCAACCTAAAAGACAGCTCAAAGCCTTGCCCATTCCCTAACCTTAATTCTAATTCTTACCCTAGCCTGGGCTGCTCCAAGTGCCCCATACCCAGGCCCAGGCCCAGGCTGAGAACCAGAATCTGAGCACAACAGCTACCTTGGAGAGCCCCCAAGCTCTATTGCTAAACCTAGCCACAAGATACCTAACTGTGGTACTGTTACAGTGCCCTCTGTAGCAAAGGAAACTTTCCAGCCCCAAGCCTGACCACTGCTGGGAACACTCCCCCCTGTAACTTGGGGTAGGAGGCCTAGGATCCACTCTGCTTACCATGAGCCTGGATCACCCTACATACCTATGCCATAATCGTAGCTCCAGGGGTCCTAACCCCAACTAGAAAGAGAGCCCAAAACCTTGCCTATTCTCTAATTCGGACCCTAACTTTCCATTGTTGGAATCACATAGGCCTGGTTCTACAGGCTTCCAGGGAGGGGACCCTTTAAATAAACTGGGTCTTAAGTTTGCCTGTATTAGTTGGACTAAGGACTGTATTGGTTAGCATTTATGTTCCAATCAACCTTTTGCCTTCTGGCCTGCAATAGAACTATATTTGGAGTGATGGGTTTGGAGAAGACCAAGCTGTATTTTGGGGAGGACCACATCAACTATGTGAGAGGAAGGAGGAAACAGGGCACCTTTGTGCCATAGAAGAGGCTTATTGTAGTGCTTAGGAGGCAGAGCTTGAGTACCAATCACAGAAGGCTGAATGGCAAGTACCAGAGCGCTGTTCTGCCCAGGTAGTTTCCAGTGATCTCAGTGATAATTATTTCTACACTCAATATCCTGGCAGCATGGAATAGAGACTGACAGGGCTGTTGCAGAGCTGAAGGCAGGAATAGATCTAGGGGGATTGTGGGTGGTACAGCCACTTGTCTTCTCCATTTTCCCCTGCAACTGAATTTGGGGTTAGGCAAGGGATAGGAGCAAATAGTACCAGTAGCATTCATCTCCTGGGTTCCCAAGCTGTGCCAGCATATCCTCTGGCAGCAATGCTAATGAGCTAGTGTGTTCAGAGAGATCACTGTCCACGCACTGCAAAGCCAAAGTGAGTGCATATGGGAATGCACCCCCCCACCACCCACACACATCAAGCCATCTATGACTAAAGGTCCCCTTTGTCAATTTGATGCTCTTGGGCTTATCAGAGAAGAGTGACACAGTCAGCACATCGTTTGAGACTCTCCCATTTTAATGCTTTTTCTCATTAAGAAACAGAACCCTTAAAAGCCCTGCCTTTCCAGGATGATTTATATCTTCTTCATTTCATAGCTGGATTCTTACAGCAAGAGAAATATCCAGTTTTGTGTCTTTTTCTAATAAAAATGGTTTAATAAAAAACCTCTTGCATAGTAAGTGCCAATATAAAGACAACTCCTTAAAATCCATTTTGAAAGGAATCACTAAAAGTTTCATTGCTGTCCATAATGAATACCTAAAATGCACTCCAGTCTTTCAATTATCATTTTACACAAAGTTTAATGTATCATACATTCTTTTTTTCAAACACTTCAAATTACTGTGAATAAGAATTTTTTTCAGGAGACGATAACTGCCAAAGAAGTATAAAAGACAGTCCAATTTTATGAGTATGTGAATAAAGAAGAGAAGATAAAATTTGCCCCATTAAATCATTATTCTTCAGATAACGAGCAATGAAACCTAAACCAAAACCAGCTTCCACTTTGCTGATCAAATTTTAAATGGAAGTAGAGAAGCACTGCAATGTATTATTTCTCTCCAGAATCAGGTAGCATTGCTGCTTCATGTGAAGAGGAAGAGGCTTACTCCTAAATACAACCATATCAGGGAAGCTGCTTACGGGGGACTGCTACCCAGCCACATGGAAAAGGCAGTGTAATACCGCTTATGCAGGCCTCTCTGATCTTTCTATATAACTTTCTTTAGCTCAGGGTTCATTAGTACAGACAGTTCCTATTAGGTAGCTCTGAACCAATACAGGGTCTCAATAACAGAGATTCCACAAATGTTGTATGCCAAATATGTTCTTGTGATAAAGCATCCTAGTATTAGGATGTATCAGGGCTGTTCAACTGGTGGTCTGCAAGCTCCATCTGGGCCACAAGAGGTGAATGCATGGCCTGCAGGATTCTTCCCAACTGCTACTCCTCCCCTTGCTCCTGCTGTTGTGGTAGTCAGGGTCTCTGGGGCAAGGAGTAAGCCCAGAGATCCCGCCACCTGCCCAATGTTAAAGGGGGAGCTTATGCTGCCTGCACAGTGCATCATGAAGGGGGTTTGCACTGCTCATGTGGTGTGGCAAGGGGCATGTGGTATGGGGGGCTTTGCTTGCCCACATAGCATGCACTCTTAGTCTTGCAACCATGGTGGCCTGTGGTCCTCAGAAGTTGCACAGCGCTGGATTATGAAATTAGGAAGAACTTTCTAAAATTTTACTTGTTGCAATTTAAATCCATTATTTCTTGTTCTAATCCCAGTGGACACAGAACAAGTGGTCACCCTCCTCTTTATAACAACCCTATTTGTATCTGAAGACTTAACAAAGCCTCTCTCAGTCTTCTCTTCTCAAAGCAAAATGGTCCTGATTCCTCTACCTCGTCCTGTGTCATGTTTGCTAGAACCCTGTTCATTTTTGTTGCCCTCCTCTGGGCTCTTTCTAATTTGTTCGTGTTTCTTGAAATGTACTGCTTTAAAAGGGCACAAGTGAGGCCTCCCTAGTGCTGAACTGGACTGGAGGGATGATTTACAGGCTGTAAACTTGTTCCCTAACCTTGGATCTTCCAATGAGGCTTGAGCTCTGAGATTTAAAAAAAAAAAAATGTTTACATTAGATCTGATGAGAACTGGATAAAATGTATCTTTGTCTCCAAAGAGGATGGACCTAGACTGTTCTCAGTGGTGGCAGGTGACAGAGGAGCAATGGTCTCAAGTTGCAGCAAGAGAAGTTTAGGTTAGAAATGAGGAAAAACTCTCACTAGGAGAGCAGTAAAGCACTGGAACAGGTTACCCAGAAAAGTTGTGCAGCCTCCATCCTTGGAGGTTTTTAAGACTCAGCTAGACAAAGCCTTGGCTGGGATGATCCTGGCCTAGACCTCCTGAGGTCCCTCCCAGCCCTAACTTTCTATGATTCTGTGATTTGCTTAGACCAAGTTTTGAAGCTTCCTGTAAAACAAAATATAGTTCATGACTGAAGTGTTCCATTCTGATTTGAGGTCCCTAGTTTTACATTTGCTTATAACAAGTTCCAGAGAGAAAAATAAAATCAAAATCTTCCATTTTGACCTTATCAATGTAGTTTGATTTTTTTTCCCCTAGTTGAAATTTTTCTGAAATGGAAACACTCCCAGGACATGAAACATTTAGATGAATCAGGATTTTCTCACAGAAAAGTTTTTCGTCAGAAAGTTTTCAGCCAGTTCTAATTTCAACAGCTAGATAAATGAGAACAGCGTTTCACAATTGCTCTCCTCAGGATAAACTTCCAGGGCTTATTAATGACAGCATGCAAGTGACATTTCAGGTCATACAGTGATCACTAGCTGCCAGTAAATGAATGTGAGGAAGAAAAAATTCGCTTTGTAGTGAAAGACTTTTCATAGGTTTCCTGTGTCTCTGGAAGTCTTCAGGCATCAATGAGCATGGGGAACAAAAAAGTGGAGTGGATGAAACTGGTTCGATTCCATTTCAGAATTGCAACAGCTTTGCTTTCACGTGTTTTAAGCTCCTCCTAACAGTCTAAAGCTTTCTTTGTTCTCTCTAGAGGTATTTTATAACTTAACTGAGGATGGAAGAATTTATTTCAATGAAACACAGGTGAGAAGTGCTCATGTTCATTGTGCTCTTTGCTGTCTTTTGCCACAAATTCTTTTCTTCCCATGATCTAAAATTAAATCTTTATTAGTGCCTGTTTTCTCCAAGGTAACATGGAAAAGAATAGCATAAAGATTGTGGTTACATTTTCTTAGAGAGAGTAACTGTACAATAAGGGTGAAACCCTTACCTAACCAACCTGGAGTCAATGGCAAAACTGCACCCCACTGAAAGCCTACAGTAAAGCCCTAAATGTCCAGCTATCAGAACTATTAGTTTAGGATTAGTGACATGCCTGGGTTTGAAGAAGGGAAAAGAAGATAGATTTTAAACAGCCTGAGGGATAGATAGTTCAAGGAGGCTGTACCAATCTTATCACCTGATCTTTAAATTAAAAAATAAATCACCTAACACACTGCACCTTACCATAGTCTTTGGGGCTACAAGTGAAGAATTCTGTATGTTTTTTTCCTCAAAGATAGTGCCCAATTCCTGTTTGAACTATTGCGTGTAGCTTGTAGCATGACTTTTGTTTTATTATATCAACATTGCACACTATGCACAGCTAAGACACATGTCTCAGCAGAGGGTCTCAGCCTCTACCATGTTGTCCACGATATGAGTTGTCCAAAATACGATCTTGTCACACTATTCTTTCATTCCCTCGTGGTGATACAGACCACCTCCCCTACAACAGCCTCAATGGAACTATCAGAATTACTTCCCATTTGGAAAATCTTTTTGTGTAACTTTACTACAGGAAACAGAGAGGAGTCCACATCCCCTGTCAAGCCTATCCATGCCCCACAGCATACAGAAAATATACAGAATATATAGAAAATACAAAAACAACCCCAAAACAAACATACATCATTCTTTACTTGTAGGTTCAGAGACTATGGTAAGGTACAGTGTGTTAGGTGATTTATTTTAGAATGAAAATGGCTGTGGTCCAGTTTTTAAGTGATAAGTGATGTTGGCTGATTAAATTTACTATAACTATTTAAATCCTTTTTGTTTGTTTTTTATTCTTTCAGTGGCTGATTTTTATCATGTACTGCTAAGGCAGTGGCACACTACAGAACTGTTGGTAAGGAATCATCTAAATACTCTGCGTTCATATATATGTATGTATGTATGTATAAAACGGTGGAAAAAGTTTCTCTGCAACTTGCTGTGACAAACTTATGCAAGTTACATGCCAACACATGACACACCACCATAATCCAACATAGTGGTGGAGTGTGCTGTGATCACAGGCAATTTGTGGCAGAAAGAAAACAAGCTGGGTTAGAGCTTAAAGAAAAAGGACTAGGAGCATCCAGAAGCCTCCTGGGTTTCTGTCACAGCTGAGCCACTAACTCACTGTGTGACCTTCAGCAAAGTCACTTGATTTTCTTATCAACCCAGCTGGAAAATTGAGTTAAAAAGTAGGAACTTTGCTGAAACCCAGAGGCTGCATCCAGATGAGTCTTCCTGGAACTATATATATATAGACATATAATGAGTGATGTTAAGAGAGATTCTGCGATGCACTTCCTCCTGCCTCTTGGTTACCCTTGTACTGTACTTAGAAGCCAAAAATGTAAATAATACATAGGGATTTAGCCCTGGTTCTGGATCCTCCCTGCTTACATAGCCCCTAGCTTGTCCCACTGTCTAGGGTGTGGAATTCATCTGAACTTTATGCTGTGGAGTTGTGCTGTTGCCTAAAGGCTTGGGGTCTGATGCTGCGTGGTAATGAACACCTCACTGAAGTGAGCAGAAATCATGAGTACACCAAATGTAGAAAATCAAAATCTTATTCCTTCAAGGTGCCAGGGCCAAAGTCTTAACAATCCCAGTTGCACAGCAAAATATATCTTCTGCTTAGGACACCCCAGAAGCAGCCAAGCTAAGCAGATGTTAGGTACAGGAAGCAGCCTCTGCAGGGTATTTATGTACAGAGCGGCCTTAGAGAAAATGCCACCCTGGGCAAACTTGTTTTGGGGCCCCCGCCACAGTGCCCCCCCGGCACCCTCCCCTAAGTCACCGGCACTGTGTGTGCGGGGTGTGTGTATGGGGGGGAATGAGGGGGTGTATGAGGGGGGTGGGTGTCTGGATGCATGTGTGGGGTGGGTGTGTGTGTGTATGTGTTGCGGGGTGTGGATATGTATGGGGACATGTGTGTGTGCATGAGGGTCACATCTGCCCCAGTAGTTACGGATGGCAGGGGATCCCATGGGCTGTCACAAGGCTGTGTGTGTCTTCTGAGATGCTGGCCTGGTGCTGGGTGGCAGGGGCTTGGCACGGAGTGGCAGGAAGGGCAGGCATCAGGCAGGACTGCCTGCATGGGAAGCCCAGCCCTGGCAGCAGAGCACTGCCACTCAGTGCCGCCCACCCTCGGCAGTGGTGGCAGTAGCCAAGGGGGCTGCAGCTTGGCCTCCAGCCCTAGCAGGTTGGTGATGGCAAAGCCCTTGATGCACAAGTCAGGGCTGCCCAACCCTTCTACCTTCTCACTGGGCAAAGCTACCTTATCTTTAGCCCAATCCTTGGTACCTTCCTCCCAGACTGTCATGCTTTCTGGCAGTGCCTGCAACCACCACCTGGGTGCTTTATATGTGTCTGGTCAGCTCCAATCTGCTCTGGGTGTGGCCAGGGGAATAGACTCCACTGCTCAGCCCCCAGGTCTAGTTGGCACTGAAGTCCTACGACAGCTCCTGCCTGGCATAAGCAACTGGGCAAGGCAGGGCAAGTGCATGCGTGCATGCATGCGTGCATGTGTATATGGCGTCCCCTGTCCACGGCATCTTGGGCGGTTGCCCCGCCATCCATCTCTACAGCTGGCTCTGCTTATGCAGCTGTGATAGGGTGGCTACAAGGATCTGGGCAGAAATTCAGCCTGTGTTCTTCACCTAGCCCATGCTAACACCTCCTTTTTCCTCTGAATGCTATTGCACAGACAGCCTGCACTAATCAGGGCTCCATACGTGTTCACATCATACCCCTCCTTCTTCAGAAAGGCCCCTCATCAACTTCAAGAGTGAAGTGGATTTGCTTCTATGTCCTCTAAAGGCTAGAACTACCAAAGGACTGGTAGGGGGTTGGACTAAATGACCTCTGGATCCCAGACCAACTTCTCTGTGATTTTGCATATGTCCAGGACTGCTCCAATCTGGACATCTAGCTTTGCATAGGCTCCAACTTTTATTTTTGCTGGGGGCGGGCTAAAATGATTTCCCACCCCCCTGCCCCGGCAGCACAGCCAGAGCCTGTGGGAGGGCAGGGGCAGATGCAGGCTGCCCGCTGCAGGGTCAGG
>NW_005841862.1:2211362-2231576 GCF_000455745.1 Alligator sinensis | reverse complement strand
TCTCCCCGAGAGCCCCACGCTGGGCGAGCCACCATGGTGAGGCGCCCCCTGGGTGCCCTTTAGTAGCAGGGGGCACAACTCCATGCCACTGCTCCCACTGCTGCCAGTCAGGCAGGGGGTGCCTTGCCATGGTGATGCAGCCAGCCAGTGCAGAGCTCCCGGAGGGGCAGCAAGGTGGGGAGTCCTAAGCCTCCCCACACACAAATTTGGGGGGCACCTACCCTCCATTCCCCCTCCCTGGGAGTGTGTGTAGTAGCAGGGAGCTGCCTCTGCCCCCTGGACGAGCCACCTGGGTCCCACGCACTGCCCTGGCTGGGCAGTGCCCCAGGCCCAGCCTTTACCCCTCACCGTGGGGGCCTCAATTTGCCCCGCCCTTAGACTTACCTGCAGCAAGCTGGGGGAGCTGCTCTCCACCACTGCCTTAAGCTGTATTCCTGGCCACATGCATGTGTGCACATGCACATGGCACCCTCTGCGTCCCGCTCCCCGTAGTCTCTTGCAGGCTGGGACTCTGCCAGCCTACAAGGGGAAATGCTTCATTTCCTACATTTTTCTGTGGTGAACAGAAAACCTGGATCCATGCACGATACTGGGAATCTGGGACAAATGCTGTCCCAGAGGCATGCAGCCCAGGACGGGGACTTGATGTTCCCATTTCAGGACTGTCCCACCCAATTAGGGATGGGTGGTCACCCTACCCTCTTCCCGAGGGGCCAGGGCCCTCGGGCCCCTACGTACTGGGTGCCTATTCTCCTGCCTACGCCCAACCAGGATCCAGAAACTATGCCAAGAAGCCCCTAAGCCCTCTGAGAGGCCTGCTTCAGCAGGCTTGCTCCTAGCACACCTAACATACACTAACAGGACTGAGCCCCAGGGCCCTAGGCAACCAGTGATTACAGCACTGTCCTGAGAGGTAGGATATGTGTAATCAAGTCACTCAGTGAGAGGATGGATATGAACCCAACCCCTCTACCTCTTGGGTGAGCTCTATAACCACTAAGCTCTTTGGCAGACAAGGAAAAGCATCTCTTTCTCCTCCTGTCATTTGAAGGAGAGGACACCTCACTCCAGAAGAGTTCAGAACAAAGAATCCTGAATGAAGATAGGCAAATCTCAGTAATGTGACCAACAGTGCTGGATCTAGGCATAAGCTACTTAAGCTACAGTTTGGGGCCTCTAAATAAGAACCCCCCCCCAAATTTTCATTCTAATATGACAAAAATATACATATATATGGCTCCACAGTTATTATTCATAATGAGTTCATAAATTTGTACATAAATAACAATGATTCATCTTAAAATTTCATGAAAATCCATTTTTGTGGATTTTGTGGGTTATTTTTATTGTATGGGGCCTCTTAAACTGGACATAGTTTAGGGCCTCAGCATGTCATAATCCGGCACTGGTGACCAAGACTTGCAAAGCGTAGAGCTTGGAGACACATCTCTCTGTCCTCAGCCAACAGGCAATTCTATCCTGGCAGCTTCCTACCCAGGTTGTTGGCATTTGTGGCACCTAACTTGCCCTATGCACAGGGTGACCATACGTCCCAGATCAGTTGGAATAGTCTTGTATTTTAGAGGCCAGTCCCAGCCAGCTGGTGAAAATTAAAATAAGCATCTTGGGTGTGGGGCAGGGAGGCACAGTAGCATGAGCTGTGAAATAGGAAGCCCTAGCAGACAGCAAAATTGTCCTAATAAAGTTGCTTGATTAGTGAAATGACCATTAAAAAGGGGAGAATTAACACCTTTGAAGAAAACAGCGGCCATTGATGAGACATTGACTCCTTAGCTGCCTGAATAGTAGTAGTAATGGTGCCCCCACCCTGCCTCTGCCTGCAGCAGCAGTGGCAGCTGGCAGGGGTCCAGGTTTCACATTGTCCCATATGGTCACCCTACCCATGCATTGTACAGGGAACCAAGACACTTCTGCCGGGTGCTGACAGTCCCCCTAGGTGGTAAGCACCTGAATGTTAAGAACTACAGTGCTAAGCAATATGAAACCTATGTCCCCTTTGGGCACATGGAAATTTGATTGAACTTTGCTGTTGGATGCGAACAGAAGAGCATGTTTTGGTGCACCAATCCAAGGTATAGACACACGGAGCTGCTTCGAAAGGAGAACATTTCCAAAGGGCAGCAGCTGGTACATTCTAACTGTTATGCGTGAATGAGCTGAGAGTGATTCACATGTAGCGAAATGCTCCATCTTCAACTCTGCTTCATCCAGGATTCAAGTTGTTGGCATGAACTGTGCTCATTCACATAACAATTAAAATGGAACAGCCGCTGCCCTTTTGAAACAGCTGAAAGTGTACATTTTCCCACACCCTAAAACACTCTTGGGTGTGGTACTAAAATTGTGGCTTTGCTGTATCATTCTTAGCTTCTTCACACACAACAATTTAAACCTGACAGCTGCTGCCTTTTTGAAACCTTCCCCTTTAGAAATGGCTTCTGATGTACATGTCCACACCCATAGATTTATGCCTGCAAAAATGAATAATTCAAATAAGAAACTGAGGCTAGAGTTTGCAGAGACCATGCTTGCAGTTACCTGTTATTATGCCTGGCCTTTAAGTTTCCTGGAAGAGAATCTGGGTTGATGCACAATATGATGTCCTGTTGTGATAAAGCTGCATTTTGATGTGTTAGTGTTTGCACAGTGGTGGGGTGTTTACATCACAAAACAAACATCAAGTAAATACAGCATTATGAGGACCTTGCCCTGAGGGAGTAAAGCTGGTTGAATTATTCATTGCAAGCGAGTTTCATAACCAATTTAGCCTTTTTTCTGTTCATGAATCATTCATGAAGCAATCTTAACTTCTGCAAATATATCATTAATCATAATTTTTCATCTAATAGTTTGAACAAAATTCAGCCTATAGGGTGTTCATGAACTGCTCACTTCAAGACTCAATAGCCATTCATTACCTATAGCATGGGACTGGTCAGTCAGGTCATACAGCATGCTGTCTGAATTGTGATTGGAGGGCAGAAACTTTTTAAGACAAAAGGCCAGCAAAAAGCAAACAAATATGTGGAAAAATGCAGTTTGTCCTCACGTTCCTGGAACTTTGAGGACGTCCAAATATATTCTAAGTCCCCTTGACAATGCCTTGTGATCAGACCATAGGGCAGCAAAAACCCCAGAGAACTAATCTCAGTACTTTGATTTGTGAAACTCCTTGTGAATGCTTGCTTATTTGTGTTATAATTGCTCCAGAGACCAGAGGTTTTACTCATGATTTGGGATCCTGTTATTCCTAATGCATTTGAAGATGGGGGTTTGGGGAGTGGGAGTTGCTTAGCCAACTCTACAGAGGACAGCTAAGAAGGGGGCATCAATCACGTGGCTAGCTATGGCAGATGGGTACTTCTGAATTCCTGCACATTTGCTTTCCACCAAGCCTTGTTATATGGCACTGATCTACAGATGGGAGGTATAAAAAACTATCATTTTTAACCTAAGAATTCCTTCCCCCCTCATTCTAGGCAGCTTTGGTATTTATTGATGCATGAAAGGTGCTTGGGTTGCATCACAAAAAGGATGAAGATAGCTCTCCACAAGCTAAGAAGTGTTGATGGATGAACTAGACTTTCTTGGAATAAATAGCATATGGTTGGTAGTATTCTGCTTTCTGAACAAGGGATTTTCCTTCAGACTAGCCTGACTTGATCTAGAAGCAGTAGGAAGCCATTAATAAAAAAAAGATGTCCATGGAAGAAGACAGTAAAACCTGAGGAAGAAGACATTTGCTCCCATTTCATCCATAATTAGGAACAGTGAGATTGTTATCTACAAACTGTTTAAATTTTCTTATGACTACAACACACAGTTCTCCTCATAAATTGGTGTCAATCAGAAGTAACTCTATTTATGCCAGCATAAATCCAATGTAAGCAAGACAAGACCCTGCATTTTTAAAGATTATTTTTAATGTAATAAAAATAAACAAAGTATAGTTTTGGTTGGACGTTTCTGTTAGTTACTAGCTTTTACATTCAAATGCCAGAATTGGTGGAAGAAATAAATTGAAAATGTAGGGGAAAAGGGACTTTGTGAATATGTGCAAGTGTCCAACCTCCTACCAACCTCTCTTCCAGGATGAGGTCAAGAGGAACTCGTAAAAGTCGCATTGCTTTTCCATCGCAGAACTTCTGAAAACTAAACAGTGCAAAACTTTGGGAAACTGACTTGACAGGAAAATGGAAAAGATCTATGGAATCACCTCATTTAGTTTCTATGCTAGACTGCTTAGAAGCAAGTTGATTTGAATTCCCTTCAGCCCTTTCCCCGGTGTCCTAAAATATGGGCATCAGTTCTTGTTCAAAAGTTTAGCTCATCCACAAAATAAATACGAGCGTTCCATCACTCGTGCAGCAAATCAGCTCTTCTGCTTATCCTGATGAAGAACTAATGACCTATTTATTTTTTAGTCAACCGCTTTAAAAAAAAAACCTCTGGAAAAACTCCATTTGTTCAAATGCCAAAGAGAAGGATGCAAGTATCAGTGTATGAAGGCAAGTCAGGGTTGTCATGGCAATACCATTCGCACAGCACCTCAGCAGAACCTTCAAAACAAGTTTCTTCCAAGCCTTCTGCACTCAAATGTCACATCCTTTTATTTGGCAGACAGGCATTCCAGGATGGAGCAGTAAATGTGTCACAAAGCAAGAGAGTCTCTTCTGGAGAATTCAATAAGATAGGGTTACATGTCTAGACACTTTAAAGCATTAGCCATACCAGTAGGCCTTCCATACATGGGCAGTCCCACTGATTTCAAATGTTAAAAAAAAGAGTCGCTGTTTTCAATGAAGTTTTCAAAGTAGACAATTTCTTTATTTTTCAAAATGTGACTAGGACAGGGGTTGGCAACTTATAGCCTGTAGGCTGAATCCAGCCTGCCAGGTGATTCCCTCTGGCCAGGGAATCCCTGATATCAGCAGCATAAGAGCCAGGCAGCTGACCTTCCAGATGAGTGCATTAAGCATGGGCAGTGTGCAGTTTTACGTGTTGTGAAAGTTATTTATTTTTATACCATGACATCTAATTGGACTACTCTGCCAGCAGCAACGTGGACTTGCCCTGGATTGCTGAGTTTGCATCCATTTTAAGGGAAAAGCAAAGTATAAGAAGTTCCATGACAAAAACTGCAATAAGAACAGAGTCAGGGATCCTCAAAGCAGTCTAAGGGAATTAGACATAACTTCCATTAAACAGGCATCAGGCCAAATGTATCAGTGCCATGTGTACTAATGGAGATTTTGTAGTATGGTACCTAATGCCTAAAAAACAACATTTACCAATTCTTCACAGGTAAGTCCCTGAACTGACTCTCAATGACTTTTAACCACTGGCTAGATTTGACCCATAGCCCAGAACTCCAGTTCTCCTGTAATCATCTCATCAGGGTTGAGTGAGTGCCTCTGTTTCTGTACATGGTTGCACATGAGCTTAATCCTTCAGAGAACAGGGGTCCTAGAGATGAAAGTGCAATCACTGTACTTTTGTGGGTTTGAGGCTGCACAATTGCATTGCTCTGCGATAGAAGCTAATAACTCATTATTTTCAGGCTGAGCATGGCTGCCTGTGTGGAGCTATAAAAGAATTGGTATTCCACTTGATTTATACCTCCCACTAAGCTAATTAAGCAATAATTCTGGAGGAATCCATCATTGTGACAGCCTTGTTGATTAACCATCCCAAAAGCAAAGTCAAAGGTGCTTAGTATCCTGAAAAAAATCCACTGTCAATAATGAGAAACAGGAATTTGGCTACAATACAGCTGCAACTATATTTTCAACAACAAAAAACAGAGGTTTAATATTATTTACACTCAGGAACTGCAATTAAAAAGTCAACATTTGTCAGATACCACACAACTATTTGCTATTCTAAGCCACAGGAGAAACAGTTGCTCCTTAGATACTTGTGACTGATTGACTTTTGTCTAATGCAGATTTGCAGTGGTGACCACTCTATCAAGTTTTATATTGACAAGCTAGTAAGTGTTGCCAAGCCCTGCATTGTTATTGCAAATTGTGCAATATTTGGAAATTCCCTGAAAGGCACACCTCCGGGATTTATGCTATTACATTTAAACAAATAAATAAAAGCCAATAATTTCAGGAAAAGAGGTTTCTAATCCTCATGAATATGGAGAAAAGCTTAAAACATGACCCTTGAAAGCTCTGATACCAGAAAACGGATACAAATCCAAGAGCAAACCATTTTAAAAACTCAAGATTTTAAAGCCAAACTAGTCATTTCTTTTTAACAGCTGAGGACAGAAGAAAGGAATTCCACTGTGATGGATGTGGGATAAATACCTGAAAAACTAAGCTAGTTCACTAAGTGTTACAAGAAACGAAGGGCCTTTGTACATGCCACAACATTGGCCTTTAAAGTGGATTAAATGCCCTGTTGCACTGCTTTTATGGCATTGCTGTTTACACTCACGGCGGCATATTGTGCGTTAAATGACTTTGGGACATAGCAAAATAAAACATGTCCAAGGTGTTTTAGTTTGCTCCTTTAATTGCCACAGAGGGAAGCACTGGGCCCCGTGCAGCTCAGGGGCTGTGCAGGCAGCCTGTGCAGACAGCCCAGCTGCAGCCCAGGAAGGCAGGCTCCACTGAAAAAAAAAAAAAGTAGCAGGCCTTATCTTTTTTTTTTTCTCCCTGGAGCCTGCCTGCTTGAGCTGCGCAGGGGCCCAGTGCTTCCCTCTGCAGCTGTGGTACCCCCTGGGATCACCTGGGCTGGGTGCCTGCGGGCATGTGCCACCTGGTGGGCGCCACCACTGCCACAAAGGGAAGCACTGGCTCCTCCTCCCCCACAGCTCAGGGACTGCTCAGCCCGCCGGCCGCTCGCCCTCCCCCCCTGCCACCAGACAGGCAGGTAAAGATCAGGCCCAACCCTTTTGTACACTCCACAGGGGTTTACTTCAATTTAAACTGAAGTGTGTGTGTGGGGGGGTAACCCCCACCTTCAATTTAGGGAGAATTAAACTGAAGTAAACCCCTGTGGTGTGTACAAACATCCTAAATGATCCCGGAGTGCTCCCAGACTGCCCCTATAGGCATCCACATTCAAAAAGTAGATCCTTAAGACTCCCTGTCAACTGCTGCTTAACCCTGGAGATGCTGGAAGCCCTTGAGGGGGTAGGTCCACAAAAGGACGTAGGTGTCAAAATTCCAACCCGTTTCTACTTTTGGCACCCTAGCTCATGTGTGAGATCTACATACACAGTTAGGCTGGGGTTAGGTACACAAGAGTCTGTGGACACTTTAGTTTTCTCCAAAACCTTGCCAGTGGTCTGAAGTTTTACTGCTGCACAGGTTCAGAGGTGCCCACCACCTTGGGTGACACGATGCTCAGGGCAGCCATCTTCTACCTACAGCCCACCTAAGAATCCCATCTAAGAAATTGGCATTCTTAGAGTAGGCAGCCTCATGCCTAGGTTCCCCCCAGACAGCACACTCAAGTAAGAGTACTCAGAACATGCCTAACACACCAGCAGCACTGGTTTCAGTTAAACGCACAGTAGTAATTACCACTTTCATTGTAAACAAAGCTGGAGATGAAGGTAATACCCACTTTTTATACTAGCCCAGTGGCTGGAGTGTAGTACAAATACATTAGATTTTAGACATAGGACTTGAAATTAGACATGATGCTTTATTTTTTTGCAATATGCTTCTGTATTTAACATGGCTTGCTGACAGCTTATGCATATGGGTTAAGGACAGCTTTACACATAGAGTTTCAAAACCGCACCTGTTCAATGACCTAGAATTACACAAAGATAAGGGGTTACTAAAGGGCATTGAGTTTACCACAGCTTCCCCAACACGCATGCGCCTTCATCTATCCCATAATAAGTTGAGTCTAACTTAAAAGGCCCTGACATCCTGTGGAAACTTAGACGTAACGGTGAAATTGCGAAACTGCCAATAGTTGTAAGGCACGATACAGTTCTTTGTTTAGGTAAGCTATAAAAGACCCTCAGACAAAGACTGGGGGTCGACACCGCTTTGGGTTACTCAACCCCTCTGTCGACCGATTGCGCAATCAATAAACTTGTAATGGACTCAGCCTGAGTGTGACTCCCTCCTTGAGGTGTTTGGGAAAGGCCTCCAGGGGCACGAAACTAGCAATTTGTGCAACAGGAGCAATCACCTAGAATGTGGAAGGCATGGGTTAAATGCTATCCTCAGGCTGAAGGTGATTCAAAGCACCCCAACCTTCTTACATCTTCCCCAGACATGGATGAGGCTGCTCAACTCCTCCCAGGGACCAATAGGAGTGGAACACCAGCTGCTCCCCAACCTGTACCAATCCAGGGTTATCCCAGGGTCTGGGAACACCAGTGTTGCCAAGTCTCACAAGAAAAAAAAGTGGCACTGGCTTTAAAAACAAGCCCAAAACAGCTCCTCAACCCAGTGTAGGGATATGGGGAATTTTAGGGCATGAAGCTGCTCCGCAGCTGGGCTGGGATCTTGCAGTGGTGACAGCATGATCCGGAGCTGGGGCAGAGCTGCGATCTACAGCCTGCATGCTCCAGGCAAGGGCGAGCAGGCAGCGAATCGTGGCTCTGTCCCGGCTCCAGACCATGCTGCCGCTGCTGCAAGATCCCAGCCCAGCTGTAGAGCAGCTCCGCACCCTGCCAGCACTGCTGGGGCTGGGCTCCACGGAAACCCCAGCCCCATGCTATCACAGCATGGCTGCTTTTGGGGGATCCATGGAAAACAGGCCCAGCAATGCGGGCGTGGGCTGCTGGGAAATGGAGTCTGGCTGCTGGCCAGAGCTGCCATTTTCCCTGCCCCTGAACTATAAGTCACCTGTCACAAAAAAAAGCCCCAAATAAGCAGCCTCCATATAAAACAAGCCCCAAAAATGGTAACCCACAACTCTAAGCAACCTTTTAAAAAAACAAGCCCAATTCCAGTTATTTTAAGTGGATTTGGCAACCTTGGGGAACATATGGGGAGAGGGGCAGTTGCAGGCTGGAATGCAGAAGTTTCCAGCACTTAGAAGTAAAGGCCTGTCCTGGCCTAAGGTACCTGCACACAGGAAGAGGAATCAGGCTGTGCATCACAGTCTCATGCAGACACCTAACTCTGAGAGTAGCTGGTTTTCAGACACATGCCTCTCTCCAGCACCTCTAGTTGGCTGGCTTAAGCATCCCTCTGTTCTGCACACTGGGTGTTGTGAGTCCCACTATGAGGCACCTAATTTTCCCCTGATATAGGGGACTTGCACACACTTTTGGATGCTACTCTTAAATGGCCAGGTACCTAGATGTCAGGAAGGAGGGGGTTCAGCTAAGTGTTCCAATGCCAAAATGCCTCAGTTTCCATTGGCAGACAAGGTTCCTTGGGTGAATTTGATATCTTTTATTAGACCAACCCAAATGGTTGGAGAATAGTTATTAAGCAAGCTTTCAGGTTCAAAACCCCTTCGTCAGGCTCAGGAAGCTGCAGCAGTTGGTGTGAGAGCACACACCAACTGCTGCAGCTTCCTGAGCCTGACGAAGGGTTTTTGAACCCGAAAGCTTGCTTAATAACTATTCTCCAACCATTTGGGTTGGTCTAATAAAAGATATCAAATTCACTCAAGGCACCTTGTCTGCCTATATCCTTAGACCAACACGGCTACAACCTAAATCTCAGTTTCCATTAGCATTGCTCTATATGTTTGATTCTGCCTCACTCTTCAGGCTGAGGAATACCTAGGTTCCTAGCTCATGCCTAAATCCAATGCGGGATCCACACTAGACATTTCTCTGCCTATCTTGTTTTCTGGACCTAATCCAGTAAGCTCTCTCAGAGCAGACTCCCTGGATCAACGCACAAATGCAATAGGTCCTTCTGGCCAACCACCAGCACAGTCTTTAGAGTGCTCATCTAGGTTGTAGAAGACCCAGCAGTTCAATTCTCTCCTCTACCTCAGAGGATCTGAACTTATCTTTATCAGTTCCCAGGTAACAGCTATGACTGGCTCAGAGATGTGGCTCTTTGTCCTCCTGAAGACATTCTAGCTTGCATGGAAGAGTTAAATTATCATTGTGCCAGGAAGACATAACAGCACTCCTTAGCCTGATGGAAGAGGGAAAGCATGTCCCAGTCCCATGACTATGACTATTTAATATAATATAGCCTTTAGAGGAGGGACCCAGGCCTCTTTCCATGCCCCACACCCAACCTAGTAGATTATGGAATCATGCGTACCCTCTAGCAAGGAGGAAAAGAAGCACTATAAAAGGTTTAGATAACACCCACCTCCATCCTTCCTAGCTGACCTGGCTGGTCCAAAGAGACAATGAGTCTGGTGGGATACACTAATGTGTCAGTGCTCAACAGCTACCACTGATAGGCCTATAATGGCCATTACTTTTCTACTGAGGGTTGCTCTCTGGGAAGTAAAAGGATGATTAAAGTAGCCTTTTCTAAGCAAGCTCAACAGTGTCCTCTGTCCTAGCCAGTCCCAGGACACTGTCCAACCCTTGCCATTGCACACGTGTCCCTTTCTTCTCTTACACACTTCTGCCTGCAGCATTCAACATCACCTATGAGTCAAACGTGATCCCACTCACCTTGTTCAGGAACCTGGCACCCATGAAAAATGGATCACCTTTTACCATGCCTGCCTGTTTTTTTCTGTGGAGTGACAGTGACACCTAGGGGCAGGTTAGGCTAAACACAGCAATTGTTTGCCTATTTCCAAGTAGATGATTTCATGGGAAAAACACTTCCTGAGCTTTAAGCTTATGAGATTGAATGGGGAAGCACACCACTACTCACCTAAAGAAGAACTGTCTACGGAAGTTGAATGTATTTACTGATCCCATCCAGGGGCTCCAGGGCTCATATGAAGGAAGCTAATTACAGAGGAATCTGCATCAGATGTTGCTAATTAGCATTGTTAAATGCACTGCCTGTGGAAAAGTTATTTCCCAGTACTACTACTTCTGTTCAGCCTGGAATGAGATGTAGAAGACTTGCTACAAGATGAATCACAATCAAACTCAGATAGAAATCTATCCACTGTGAGATAAAACTTAAATACCAAGCAAGCCAATGTCTTCTAACAGCTAAGGGAGAATAAGTAACAGGACTGTGGTATGTGACATTGGTCCTACTGTTTTAACAACCAATTAATTGATCAGTGGGTCTCAAATGGACTCCAGCAGCTAACAAAGGACTAAAGGAGTGCAGACTAGGGCTGTGTGAAGCTTCAGTCCTTGATTTGATTCAGCAGAGATTTGGCCCAATTTGGTGGCTGAATCTCCGAATCCGAATCGAATCAGAGGACCCTTTAATCTCTCTGAATCAAATCAAAACCCTCTGAATCGATTTGGAGAGATTCGGAAAGATTCATTGATTAGGACATAGACACAGCTTTAAACGTTTTTTCTACATACCTCTAGGTAGCAGGGGCTCATGAGTGCTGTGATGCTGGGGCGCATGGAGTGTCCCACAGAAGCATAGGGGGCTCCCCAGAAGCACTTCCAGTCCAGTTCCGGATCTGCTGGGGAGCACGCAGGGGGGGACCCCTGTGCGGCCCCCCCACCCCGCTCGGCGACTGGTGCCTCCTGGGTCTGAGGGTGGCACTTGGGGTCCCCCCATGGCCAATTGCCAGGCCAGGGTGCATGAGGGGACCCCCCAGCACACTCCTCAGTGGACCTGGGAGTGGACTGGAAGTATTTCCAGTCCACTTCCAGGTTTGCCGCTGAACACATGGAGGGCTCCCCCACACTCCTGTGGGATACTCCATGAGCCTCAGCATCACAGCATTCACAAGCTGCGCAGGTACCTCGAGGTATGTAGAAAAAACATTTAAAGCCATGTCTATGTCCGAATCACTGATTCTCCAATTCTTCTGATTCGGATTCAGTCGAATCAAATCAGGGACAGTGGTCCGAATCAATGAATTAAATCACTGTGCCTGATTCGAGCTGAATCTGAATTCGAAATGAATAGGGCTCACTTTGCGCACCTCTAGTGCAGACATGGTGGCAACACCAAACATCTCCAATTCTTTAACCTATGTGTACCCACCCAGATACCTCCTAAACATAGTGATGGCTATGGTATCAGAACCTAGATAGAAAGAATGCTCCTGTAGTTTCATCCAGATTGAGTTATATCCAGGCATCTTTAGCTAAATCCCTTCCTTTCTGTCTGTGCTATGGGGTCTCATGGCCAAGTTCTGCTTCCAGTTATCAATGTAAATCTAGTAAAACAGCACCGATCACTGAAATTGATGGATACTCTGGTGTTACACCAGTGTTATGGAGAAGAGAAGCTGGCCATGGGAAACTAATGAGGTTGCAAAATACAGGCTAGTGAGATTAGAGTTACTCCCCTCTAAAAGCAGTTGGGTTGCCAAGAGCAGTTGAACAAGGGGACTGGCAGTCTGGTTCCTACAGAAAAAGCACCTCCAAGACAAAAACCATACACCACTATTTGATGCTAACTGCTACCTCCTGTTGGCAGCAAGGCTGCAGAGGCCCAGGCCAGCAAGGACTTAAGAGAGTGAATTCCTCTTTCACCCTTAGAAGTGGCCCCTGGAGAACAGGGTTGAAGGACTCTAGCACTGGGAGTAAAGACAACTTGTCTCACATCTACCCACCTTGTATTATTTTTGCAGACAGAAGACTTCATTTTCCAGGGCTGCGAGAATGGCTCCCTTTGCTCAGTTCACTTCAAGAAATGCCCTGGATGCTCACCTCACCTTGCTGGGGTCATATAAACCCAGCTGACTTTCCTGCCCTTTGGGCAGAGGGCTGGACCTGATGATCTCAAGAGGTCCCTTCCAGCCCTAACATCTATGAAGTCTATGAAACAATTAAAACAAACATCATTTAGAGAGCTGACATCTCTGTCCAGAGGAATAAAACATTCCCTCTGCCCCACTCCTTCTTCAAGATTGTCTCTCTGACTGCCCGAGGGGGATGGAAAGAGAGGCATGGTGTGAAGAAGTCACTGCTGCTGACTTCTCAGACTTATTACTATGCCTAAGTTGTTGTCAGGAGGTCTCGTGGGCATGCTTATGATTGAAGGAAGCTTCTCCAAGTGCTGAAGTATAAATGAAGCCAAGTGCCTCCCGGGGAGAGGCTGTGAAAGATGAGAGTTATCACTGTCAGAGAGTCCAGACAGCTCTCATCTTAGATAGAGTTTCCTCCATTACTATATTTTATGTCCTCTAGTCTCTGTTTGTTTGTTTTGTTTTATTGAAAGAGAGAAATTAGGCTTTAATTATAGCTGCTGGCTTTAGCACAAGGAACACCACAGAGATTAAGGATGAGAGCCGCTGCTGTGGAAATCACTTCTGCATCGTCCACAGAAGTCACAGACTAATGAAACCTCTTTGTTTAGCACTGAAAGGCACAAATTACATTGACCATCCACAGAACAGGAAGACGTTTCCTTTATGGAAGGCTGCTAAGTTCTCAAGACCTTAAAGCCTTCCTTAATTTAAAGGCCTACTTAATGCAGGTCTCCAACTTCACAACCTCAGAGGTGACAGGTTCAAATATGAGGCAGAAATCTTAACCAGAAAGGTCAAATTTTTTTTTTAGATTGGTTCTAAGAGGTTGGGTGAAAAAAATAATGCTCTCTAAGGCAGGCCAGTATTTTTCCAAAGCTTGTTTTCCCCTCAAACAAAATACTGGATTTTTTATATAATTAATAATAAAAGGGAGTATCTGCTTTTTAGATAAAAAGAATTCCACTGAAATTTGAATGAAAGAATACCAATTTTCATCCATTTTTTCTATGGGGGGAAGGGGGAAGTGACCCTTTGTTTTCTGTCCAGTTTTAATCTTCAAAGGACAAAATATCAGGCTGTTTCTTTACAAACTGAATTTGATCCAGAATCACCATAGCTCCCAACCTGCCAAAGACCAAACGTGGACATAAAAGAAGACAGAGACCCAGAATGACAGCACAAAAAGTTATTCATGCAAGAAACTTGAAATACTGTGGGATTCTTTTTTTAATTCCACTATGTCAAATTCACTGATCCATTGCTCTAGGTGTATATATATATAAAATATAAAATATATATAAAATTGAAACACACAGGGAAGAAAGTCACTTCAACCTCTTACGTCTGCAAGTTGTTGTTCAGAGAGACAGCCAGATTTCTGGGTCATTATTCAAGTCAGCTTTTCAAACCTTTGTTGATGATTCACTCATGATTAGTTCCAGCTCAGAAAGCAGACAGTGATCAGACCATTCTCCATTCCTTGTTTCATGTGTTTCATTTTAAAGATTAAAAAGAAGCTAGTGTAGGTAAAAGTCTTGAACAGCTCCTGGCCTTTTGCTATGAAGAGAGTCATAGACCTTATTCTAAAACAAGTCCTGAGCCTCAATACACACTAGCTAATAACTTTCTTTGCCCCTTTGCCATTTGTCTCCTATCCAATCCACTGAAATATCCTGTCACAGCAGCTGCTACAGTCCAATTAGCTGAGCAGATAATGTAATTCTGGGCGTGAGACTACCTGCGCCTTCATCTGAATAGTAGGATCCTGGGGTACCCGGTAGCCAGTGGCCCTGCCCAGCTCCCTGGGTAGCTGCTGCAGGGTCCCTGAGCGGAGAGCCTCCCCGTACAATCAAACAACCTTGCAGACAGTTATAAAATAATTTACAGGATTTAATTATTCACAAGGTAACATATAATCAATGCAATAGAAAAAATGTTACACCACATGACCTGGTGATGGTGGCTTAAGGGCTAATGTGTCTTGGATACACCTTACACTAGGGGAAGGTATACAAATTACCCATGATAAATAAGGAACCAATACATAAATACATTGATACTCCAACTAATAAGCCATCGAGAACTTATTTACACAGTCTATAACTTGTATACTGTACTGACCCTGTGTGCACTGCCCCAGGCAGGGTGTCTCAGGGAGCAGGACTGTCTGTGCCCCTGCACAGGATCTGTGAGCGGTCCCTGGTGCCAGCATCCCTTGCACATGCTTCAGGGGTATCTGTGCAGCAGGCAGTGGCTCCTCTCCTGCAGTCCCTGCAAGAGAGCTGGTTTCTCCGCAGACCCCTTCCCTGGCTCAGCAGGGAGCAGTGCCTGGGCTGCGGGTTGGAGCAGTTCCCCTGCCCAGCACAGCCCCACAGCATCCGGCAAATGCAGCCCCTCCCTGGGCCCTGCCTGCCCTGGGGCTTCTAGTGGCTGGAGCAGTCCCTGCCCCTGTAGCGCACGGCTTCCTCTGGCACCCTGAGCCTGCCCCTCTCTGATGCTTTCTGACTCACAGGGGTAAAACCAGGGCAGTATCCAGCAGTCTTCCCCTGGCCCTGCATCCCCTGCCCCTCCTGTGCTCACCCAGCCACACAGGGGCTTGCAGGAGGGTCTTCCCAGGCTTGGAGTCTCCACACAGGCAGCTCCTCTCTTGTCCAGCCCCGGCAGGGCTCGGCAGGGAAGGGCGGGAGAACGGACACAGCGCAGCACTCTCGGTGCAGCCTCTGCTGCTACTTCTGCAGGGCTCTGCCAGGGGCTCTCGAGGGAGACGGCCATGGGGAGATCCTTTCCCTGGTCTCCAGCCAGTCTCCCAACCATTCTCTGTCCTTTGGTCTCCCCACTGGGAAAACTGCTCCCCTCTTTTAACCAAGCCTCTCAGCCAATCCCAGGCCAGGGCTCTTCCTGGGCTTTTGCTAAAGTCTCTCATTCAAACCCTCCTGGGGTTATATCACCCCTCCCACTTCCAAGAGTGCTTCCTCCAAAACAGCTTCACTCGCCCTTGGGGCAAACGGTGTCCTTACTCGGACACACTCTGTCTCCTCGCACTCTGTCCCTCTGCAGGCTAGCCCTTCCTATTCCTTCAGGTGGCTCCATTTTTAATGCTGCTACATCAGGAACAAAGTCTTACAGGAGAGTTTGAGCAGGAATCAAAGTGAGAGAAAGACCAGGGACCTGAGCCAAAGACCATGTAAAGAATCTTATTGACTCCAGTGGACTTTGACTCAGGCCCCAAGAGAAACAGAAGGTATTGCTAGGAATCAGAGAATAACTTGAGGCCATCAAGACACATGAATTCTCTTTCTGACTCTGCCAGTCAGTTGTCATGAGACCTTAGAGAAGCCACAGCTGGAGTAGCATTTTCAGAAGCACCAAGTGCTCACAACATCAGCTGAAACTGTGGAGAACAGTGGGACTCTGCATCTTAGGATCAGACCCTTGAACTGTGTTTTATCAGTAACACAAGTCTATAACGCTACTTTAATCCTCAAACATTTTGTGGGTGGCAGTTTGTTGTTGCTGTTATCACTACTATGCTATTATTATTGCTAGGGAAATTCTAGAAACAGCACAGGGATAGATATACTGCACTTCTTTTCTCCCCCTTACAGCGTTGGTTCTAGATGGGATGGGAAGGCTTTATTTAAATTTTGCCTTAAAGAGGCATCCAAGTGATTTTGATTTCATAGAAGGCAATATAGTATAGCAGACAGCATAGAGAACGAGGAGCCAAAGACTCCTGGCTACTGTGTGGCTCTGGGGAAAACGACACGGTTTACCCATCCATTAGACAGGTTTCATGCAAAGGACTTCACAGAACTGAGAATCACTTTTTGCAAAGTACTCCAGACTCCATAGGTAGAGGGTGCTTTCAATGTGCACGATGTTAGCGTTTAGTGAGTGTCTGCCCTGGATGGAATACAGACCTTTAACCAGCTATACCCTACCCCTGTGCTAGTGACTGTGAGGACATCCCCCCAGGTTTTCTAGGCTGCAGCTATGGACCAAATCATAGGTGAGAATTTAAGATGGGGGCTCTGGAAGGCTAGCTCAGGCTCTCAAGCCTCAGTTTGAATCAGATCGGTAAGGAGGCACTTACTGATGTACCAGTCAGTGGCCCCCTGGGAAAAATTCAGAGGAGAGGTTAGCTGGATCAGGCAGTAAAGGAGGGTGCAGAGCTCAAGGCCCCACCAGGCAAGCTGGGAGTAGTGGTCGCAAGTCCAAGAGCTTCACACGCAAGGTGCATGGCAGGGTGAGTGCAGCGCCGAGCACCATGCAAGGGCCACTCCTGGCCCCCCTGCCTCTCTCACCCACCTCTCCTTCAGGTCTTTAGTGTGGTAGAGCCCTTGCACCCATGGCTCGTCCCTCACATAGGCAGCTTGTAGTGGGGCTGTGGCTCCGTCAGGTCATTCCTGTGCTGCTCACCGGGCCCCATTCCGGCAGCAACCCCAGCCCTTCACAGCACATTATGCTCAGTGTAGCCCACGCTTCCCTGCTTGCCCTGCATGTTCACAACAGGAGCATCTCTCGCTGTGCTGGGGCCAGTGCTCTGTGGCTGGACTAGGTGGACTGGGACTAGGGGGAGCCGGGGAAGCTGGAGTGTTGCTGGCCCATAGGCGCAGGGCTGCATGGAGCTGCGTGCACCCTGTAGGCAGGCAGATGCCTGCTTCCCTCCAAGGCAGAGATCTGGCAGGGATGGGTTGGAGTGGGTGACAGGGGTTGAGCCGTGGAGGTGTGTTCACCTGTCCCCCCTGCCCCATACTAATCCCCAGCCCCACGCCTGCCCGAGGTGCAGGAGAGGAGAGGGTCCTGGTGTGTTAACTAGTTTAGCACATGTTTAATGTTTCAGGAATGATAAAATAATAAAACATAGAGATGTATTGTATAGGCCTACTGCTTTATTTTAATTGCAAAAACCACTAACAGTATTCTTAGACTTGTACTCGAAGCTACTGGTATGGACTGTATTTTTGTTGTAGTAGTTTGTCGACAATGTAAAATATATATTTAAAAAAATAGTCAAACTAGAGTCTACACATGACCACTAAACTAAAACATCATTCCTTTCATGTTGTTATACATTTATGGTGATCCCCATGCAGCTGAGTCATTTTCCTATGTTGTTTTATTCAGTTTTGTGTGTGGCAAAACTGAGTAATTAATTTTGGCATTGCATGTTGTACTTTATTTATTAATGTGCCATATAAACATTTAACAGGTCTAATTATTACTGCTTTTTGATATGTTCATGTTTATAATGGGATGTGGGGGGGGCTCCAATTTTCTTTTTGCCCAGGGCCCCAATAAATCTTAGTCTGCCGCTGGAGGCACTGGAGTGACACAGGTGATCTGTAGTGCAATCCATTTACTGGTACTGTCCCCGGGTACCAACTCTATGTTCCCAAGTGTTACAACAGGCTGGCCTGTATGTTTCCTTAGTTATCATGTCCCTGAGCACACTGCTAGCTATCACAATTATTTACTAAAATTTGGCCTACCAGGTATCATGGGTCTTTGAGAAGTAGTGGTGAGGACTTTCACACAAGCACCAAATATTATAAGGACACAGCAAGTTTTATATGGAAAGGATGTGGGTGCCTTAGGGCATTTGTACCCATGCTTGTCTCACAGTGCCAGGTGCTTTTAAAAGTGCCCGGCACTGTGGCTCATGCATTTGTATAAATGGCAAAATGCACATCAGCACTGAGAAAATGGTGGTGGCGCGCCTTTGAAGGTGTTTTAGTTCAAAAGCACACTACTGCCATTTTCTCAGCACTGACGTGCATTTTGCCATTTATACAAATGTATACGATGCAGCACCAGGTGCGTCAGCTTGCATGCAGACCAGATTCGATTGAGTCTGCTTTGACACATCGGATCTCCGGCACATCAGAGCAGACAAATGTATGTGTATAAGTGCCTTTAGATATTTCTAAGATGTCAGATCACATGCCAGGCTCACATTTTTGGCTTCACTCGAGTCATTTCCAACATGCACTGCAATAAAATAAGAGAAGCATCAGGCTTTGCAAGTAGGCTCCAAATAAAGTGAACACCCCCTGGCTAGGACTTTCAAAGAGCTCCCATAAACTCTTTTGAAAATCCCAGCTCCTGTGAATAAAGCAAAGCTTATTCTCTTCCCAGGACGAGGATCTATTGGTAACTCAGCAAGAAATACCTATAAAGCATACATTTCCCAAACAGACCCGTTTCCTGCAGGAACAATCTCTTTCTCATAATTTCTCCCTTCCTCTCAATGGCCGCTTGTACACACGATGGGGGTTTAGCTCCCAAATTGAAATGGTGGGTTTTTAATTGTGAAGATTAAAAACCCATCGTTTCAATTTAGCGGCTTCTGTCATGGTTATAGTGAGGGGCCCGAGCCTCCCCCTGCAGAGCCTGCCCATGTCTCCCACAGCCAGGGGATGAGCTGCCAGCAGGCCAAGCAGCCCCTGAGCTGTGGGGGGACTTGATCCTTCCCTCTGGGCATTGGCATCCCTTAGGGCCACCTGGGTGGCCTGCTAGCAGGTGGGTGCTGCCCAGGGGGCACTGCCACCATGGAAGGAAGATCTGGGGCTCCCCACAGCTCAGGGCCCACCGGCAACTCACCCCCAGCCATGGGAGAGGTGGGCAGGCTCTGTGGAGAAAAAATAAAAGGATCAGGTCCCTTGCTGCTTTTTTTTCCCCCTTCTCAGTGGAGCCTGCCTATGCAAGCTGCTGCCAGGTCATGCAGTACCTGAGCTGTGGGGGGGCCCAGTCCTTCCCTCTGTGGTGGTGGCGCCCCCTGGGACAGGCGGGCAGGGTGCTAGCTGTGCGGGTGCTGCCCCAGCTCACAGGTAGCGCCCACTGGACCCAACTCTTCCCTGAGCTCCTGTGGGGAGCAGCACCCAGCAGGCTTCCAGTGCATGGGCTTGAGTGCACGGGAAGAGTTGGATCTGGCAGGTGCTGCCTGTGAGCTGGGGTAGCACCCATGCAGCTAGCGCCCCACCTGGGTGGCCCCAAAGGGCACTGCCACCACAGAGGGAAAGATGCCCCCCGCCCTCAGTTTAGGAGGTGCACAGCCCAGTGGCAGCTCACACAGGCAGGCTCCACTAAGGAGAAAAACAAAAGAAGTGGCAAGGGGCCTGATCCTTTTTTTCCCATGGAGCCTGCCCACCTCTCCTGCAGCTGGCGGGTTTGCTGCCAGTGGGCCCTGAGCTGTGGAGGGCCCCAAACCTTCCCTCTACAGTGGTGGTGCCCCCGCAGGGCCACCCAGATAAGAAGCTACCAGGTGGATACTGTAGTGAAAATGTCTCATGATCTCACTACACAAAGGCTTCACAGCTGAGAACTGCAAATTGTTTCTTCTCCTCTCTCCCCCACCACTGCGGGGCCAGGAGGGGGGGGGTCCTGTTAGGGGGAGAGAACAGTCCGAACAATGCTTGGTTCACGATAAGGCTG
>NW_005841862.1:2209128-2210157 GCF_000455745.1 Alligator sinensis | reverse complement strand
TTCAAAATCATGGTGACTGGATCCGAACCTTATTAAATACAGGTCAGTTTAAAACCTTACTGCCGGCTAGAATTTTGTCTGGTAAAGGATCCTATTTTTGTGTCTGATAACATACGTTATATTCAGGGAAAAACTGCTCAAAGCACCCTCATCCGACAGCACGTCAGGCTTGTCGTAAATTAACTAGGACGCTGGGAGAAAGCCCCGGGTCCTCTTTAATTCTGATAGTGAGGGAAGATCTGACTCAAGGGTTAAGGTGCAGGGATGAGGCTAAGACGCCACCGGACACAGACTAAACGGATCGGGAAGAGATAGCAGACGCAAGCTGTTCTAAAACACCTCCTCCGTATGAGGAAAAAGCTGCAAAAGACTGAGGGGACAGCGGGTAAACCGCTTTTAGAACTCGTAGAGATTGTCAAGAGAAGGAACACTGGAAGAGGGATTGCCCTAAGCTGAAGGACAAACAGAAGGAAAGTCAGCAGGGGGACCGCCAGATGCAGGTGGACTCCTCGGGGGAAAATTCAAGCTGAAGGAGACCGGGAAGCTCCCTTTAGCTAAAGAAAGCAGAAAGCATATAACTGTAGAAGGCATTGAAGGAAGGCGAATTAAATTACCTGTGTGTAAGCCTCTCCTCACGAAAGGGGCGAGATTTACTAATAAAGCTACAAGCTTCCGTGACACCCCAATTTTGGGAGTGCCCAAGACAGATGGAACCTCCTTTAGGTTGGTGCAAGACCTGAGGGCTGTAAACAAAAAGATTTTAGTGGATCATCCTATGGTTCCAAATCCCCACACCATTCTGACCCAAGTTCCAGCAGATGCCAAGGTGTTTTAAAAGATGCTTTCTTCTCTATTCCGCTACACGAAGATAGTAAAAAATTGTTTGCCTTTGAATGGGAGGACTCAGATACGTATCATAAGACTCAATTGTTATAGACAGTGTTACCCCAGGGATTTGTCTCATCCCCCCATATCTTTGGAACAGCATTGCAAAAAGACCTGGAGCATTGGAAAGGGAGACACCCTGAG
>NW_005841862.1:2207856-2208407 GCF_000455745.1 Alligator sinensis | reverse complement strand
TTTTAAACCCCTCCAGACAATCCAGATATGAAATCTTTCTCCTATCTAATCCAGGCCTTACCTTCAAGCACACCACTGCTTTGAACCCAGCCACCCTGATGCCAGAACCGGGACCCCCGTGCCATGATTGTCTAGAGGTATTGAGTCAGACAGTACTGATTCGTCCTGACTTGACAGATGACATGCCCATGGATTGTTGTGAAAAGAACGTGGGTTTATCACGGCCTCTGGACAAAAGATTGCAAATGGGCCACAGATTGTAATGCTATTGGAAGCCCTCCGGCTACCAAAAGAAGTGGCCGTGGTATATGTAAAAGCCCATGACAAGGCTACAGACGAGCGCCAGAAAAGAGGAAACGCAAGGGCCGACGTGGCAGCCAAAGAGACAGCACAGACGGGAGGAGAATTAGTGTTTCAGGGCTCGGCCCACGGGGTGCCCTTTTGTTTAGAAGACTGTAAAATACAATATGGCCCAGGATCGAATCAGCTAGCCACAGAGCTCAAAGCCATCAAGAATCCTCAGGGATGGTGGGTCGTACCTGGAGGAAAGG
>NW_005841862.1:2204946-2206297 GCF_000455745.1 Alligator sinensis | reverse complement strand
GGGGGGGTCCTGTTAGGGGGAGAGAACAGTCCGAACAATGCTTGGTTCACGATAAGGCTGATTCCTGTGGGAACACAGATTAGTTACTGCTTGCTTTGCACATAAACTTTGCAACCCTTGTTACTTGCCCGTTTTAGAACTACGCATGTACTAAAAACTTTGCAGAAAACTGTAGCCAATCACAGATTGCCACAATGGAATCTTGTTCATGAGGGGTATAAAAATGTAACTTTGGGCGTGGCTAGGGGTCAACACGGCTTTGAGTATTGAACTCCCTTGTCGAACTTGTTTGCAAACAATAAACTCGAGATGGACCCGGCCTGAGTGTGTATGACTCTCTCCTTGAGGTGTATTGGAAAAGCCTCCAGGGGCACGAAACTAGCCGTTTGTGCAACAATACTGCTCCAACTCGCAGGCAGCACCCAGCCTGATCCAACTGTTCCCTGAGCCTGAGCTGGGGCAGCACCTGCCCACTAGCAGCCCAGCTCCAGGAGGCACCACCACCACGGAAGGAAGGACTGGGGCCCTCCACAGCTCAAGTGCTGCTCGGCCCACTGGCAGCGCCCCCTCCCCCCCCCCCCCCGCCATAAGAGCTGCAGGCAGGCTCTATGAAAAAAAGAAAAGGATTGGGCCCCTCATTGCTTCTGCCTTCAGCCCACGTCTCCCACAGTTGGGGGAGGGGTGGGGGGGGATCAAGCTGTCAAAAGCTGCAACATTACAAATAGTGACGTTGCAAACTAAACTACATGCAGATGTGATTTAGTTTGTAACATAGCAAACTCACTTAAATCATTAACCCCCCCCCCTGCACACACACACACACACACACACACACACACGTGTACTTAATGACATGATTAAACTGCAAAAACAGCCAAATTTTGCCACGTGTACAAGCACCCATTTGGTCTTCTGGCATTAACAAGCCACACCTGCCACAGTAGAATCTACTTAGTAGCTTTTTGCTAACAGGTTAATTAACTGGGGAGACCTGCACCTCTCTTCAGGGTCACAGATTTCCCTTCCCCATGCTAGAGGCTCTGAAAAGTATATCTACAATAAAGAAGTGTTCCATGGTAGGGGAGTGAAGCCATCTTCTGTCCTCACCCTTTGCTGCTTACAAACTTTATCTGTTATGCAATGTACAGCAAACCACGCAGACTATGCATTACCCAACTGGAGTTACAGAAATGGAATGGAATATGTTGCTCTTAAAGTTAAATGGAATAAAGTGCTCTTAAAGTCAAATGTTCTGAGGAAATGTGTGCAATAAAATGTAGATGAGATATAAGTTAGAGGACCGGAGCCTGCTCCGTTAAAACAGAGATCCAATTCAGCGGGTTTTGTCCAT
>NW_005841862.1:2185985-2204936 GCF_000455745.1 Alligator sinensis | reverse complement strand
TAATTTCAGTTAGATACTGCATTACTCACTCCCTGTCCCAAACTTAAAAGCAGGGTCCCTGCACCCTGCTGAATATTAGTCACACCCAATTCCAGAGGTAACTCCATTTCAGCCACATGGGAAATCTCAGCAGCACATGTCTTAAAGTGTAACTGCCTTCAAGGAAGTGGGAGTATCCCACTGTGAAACCAGACCCCTATAATCTGTTTCTGTTTATAGTGAAGGAAAGGTTTGGGAAACTATTTGTCAGTGGAGGATTCATGCTGATCCATCCCAGGTGGCCCCCCCTCAATAAGCCATCTCAGTGTTGTGTTGGTGATGTGTCAGTACATGTTTATCAGTGACCCATTTTTCAAGGCCCCACAAGTCACTCATTAAGCATTATCTTTGTAATGATTCGACTACTACTTCTGAGATCTGGATTTTTTCCTGTGAGACTAAGAATGAACCTTTACAGGTTACTCTGCCTAGAGTAATAATAATATACTCAGATCTATCATAACTATTCACTCATAGATGTCATAGGTTTTTACAAATGAATTATGACTATTTCTCAGATTGGTAAACCAAAAGGTATGGAAAGAAGTAATTACCCAAAGGTCACATGAAAAGTCAGTGGCAGAGCCAGCAATCAAAACTGGGACAGGATTTCTAAAAGTTACTGGAGATTTTTGGATAAGCAACTTGATACTTTATAAATATGCCTGATTTCAATGTGTGTGTATTCAATGGTGTAAAAGTTTAGATGAAGCTGGATATACCATATTAACTTGAACCTAAGTCAACCCTGAATTTATGGAAGATTCTACACACAGAAAAGTTATAAATTTGTTAGCATTTTTCAGGTATAGAATTTAATTATTGAAGGCTTGTCTTAAATGCATCCCCCTCCTACTGCTACAGCAGGGAAAATTGTGGCTAGGGTGTCAGGTGGACCCCCTTGCCCTCTGTGCCCCCCACTTCTTCCCCCTGCAGCTTTCCTGTCCCACCCCTACCACTAGCACCTCCCACCCTCAGCAAGTGCTGACCCAGTAGGCAAATGTTTGTTGGGTCAGGGGGCAGGGAGAGTGCTCTAACTCATGGCACTTTATGTAAAGCATCATGAGTTAAGCAGGAGCCTGAATGTCTGTCTGCACCCCTGGATTATCAAGGTCTCTTGGAAAAGATAAAACCTTAAGCAACCACTTTTTACATGACAAAAAGTTTATAAGTTGACAAAAAATATGTACTATAGCATTTATGGTCAGAAAAAAATTACTGAAGTCTTCTGGTCCTTTTTGCCTTCTAAGTCTTATTTGCTCACTTTATCAGTTCAGATAAGTTGGAGGCTTTCTACTCTGATTAGTTCTGCAAAATCCTCTCTTTAAGAGTGTGGCTAGGATTCTATTCTGATTCATGCAATGTCAGTAAAACGGTGAGTGATGTTCCCTGGTTTTGAGTTCAGATCTCAGGTTGAGTTGGCCATGTCTTTGTAAAGCACAGATTTGCTCAGAATCACTGAGAAACAATAAACCATTCATACAGAATCATTCCTCTGAATTTAATATCACTTTAATTTGATTGCAGTAAATAATATATGTACTCCATCCCTTCTAGTCAATTTGCCAAGCAAAAGATTGCATTTTAGCATACAGAGACAATATCCTTGGGGGGTTTTCCTTAACAAAAAAATTTCAAATTGCCCCTCATCCTTTCTAGAACATTTAAGCACTCAGACTTTATTTGGAACAATTGCTTAGATAATTTACATTTTACCCAACAGTGTTTTAATAAAACAGTGAGACATGCCCTCCAGATGGCAGAATTGAACTGCAGTCATGGCCAGAACTTATCCATTCTTAAACCAACTAACAACATTTTTTCAATGGCAGCAAAGATATGAACAGCATTTTCTCATCCAAATAGTGAGCTAAGCTCAACAAATAACTTCCCTGATCTAAACTCAACATATACTTTCCTATACTTTCCTTTGGAGATCTATAAATCTACCTGTGAAATTTGTTATTGCCATAACCTCACAGGACCACAGGCGATGTTGCTAACTCCTGTGATTGTACTCTCAGCAGCATGGTGTTTTTCATAATACCCTGCTTCCTGGAATCAAATGATTATATGAGAACCTCAACTTGATTTCTTCTTCTTCGTCTTCTTTATAAAGCAAATTTCTAACCCTTAGGATTGCAAAAGAAAAACTTAATACCATAGAGGAATACCAAAAGGAAAAGAAAAATGACTTCCCAATTTGTTTTTTTTCAATCTCATAATTTCTAAACCAGTCTCAAGATTTTAGGGGCCCTGGGTCATGATTTTGCAAGGTTTGTGTATGTGGGGGTAGGGCCAGGGAGTTCATCATGCTGCATAGCTGTGGTGACATTCTAGCCATAAAGATCTTACTCTCACCTGGATCTATTCTCCACAAAACAGAGCGAATTATTTTGGTTCCTGGAATGAGTCAAGGTGAACAGTAGGGCTGTGCAAAGCTTTGGGCGGTGATTTGATTTGGAGAAGATTTGGCCTGATTTAGTGGCCAAATCTCTGAATCCGAATCAAATCAGGGGGCTAGTTTAAAGGTCCGAATCGATTCAATTGATGAGTCAGATAGTCCACGGTGGCTGCAGCAGGGAGCTGTAGCCAGACTCTGAGCTGGTTAGTACAAGGAGCAGGGGAACGGGGGCTGGGGTAGGAGGGAGGGGACCATGGGGGGACCCCTGCCAGCCCCCTCAACCCCTGCCCACTCCCCCAGCCCCCCACCATGGTTGCCCTACCCAGTCCAGTTCCTGGTGCTTTAAAGAAAAGCCCCAATGCTCACCTGGTTCTGCAGGCGGGGGATTGATCCCTGCTGCCTCCCACTCCCGCACACTGCATGGGGGGCTCTGCCACAAGCTCCCTGACCCTCCCTCTTGCTCCCCCAGCCCCCCCCACAGGTGTCCCATCCAGGCTTGTACAGAGCTCCCCACGCAGCATGCGGGCAGTGGGGGGCAGCAGGGATTGCCCCCTACCACCTGGCAGCACCCAGTGAGCTGGGGCTTTTTTTTTCCAAAGAGCCAGGAGCTGGGGCAGGCAAGGCAGCCATTGCAGGGCTGGGGGGGTTGGGCCTGGCTGATTTGGAGATTCGGCAGCAGCTGAATCTCTGAATCAGATTCAGCTGAATCAATTCAGGACAGTGATTCGAATCTCCAAATCAAATCACTGTCCCCTAAATTGGCCGAACCCAAAACAAATACTAGCCACTTTACACAGGTCTAGTGAACAGTACTAATTGCTCACTGACGTCCGTGTATAAGGCAAGGTGCTTGTTCATTATGCAGCTAGGGTGCTGACTGTTTTAGGTGCCAACTCACAATCCATTTACCAGGGCAGTGCCTGAGATCAGCTGAACAAATTTAGCTATCAGCAATACACATCCTTGATGAGAGAGAGCAGGATACTTTAGTGAGGAATCTTGTAATGTCCTAGGAAGTTTGCCTGCAAATTCCCAACCAGGACTTTGGAACAATGAAAACAGAGAATGAGCTAAAACTTTCTATCCAAATTCTACATTAAGTCCTGTGTACGCTCAGACAGGGCTTTAGGAGTTCACCAGAGAGAACTTTAGGAGTTCTGTACTCAGTTCTGCTCTCAGTGGGCACATCTACATTCAAGTAATGTGATGCAATAAACTCTGGATTATATTGTGCCAAAGTTTATTGCTCCTAGGCACCACATTTACATGTGCACCAGGGACTGCAGCATATTGAGCCAGGATGGAGCAGCCCTGGCTGGCAGAGGGGCTGGCTGGGGCACGAAGGTACTTCAGCACAGGGCTAGCCAGCAGGCAGCCCCTGCACTAAAGCACCCTCATGCCCCAGCCAGTCTGGTCAGCATCTACACATGCATTGCTGCACAGTAAATAATTCCACTGCAGCATAATACTTGTATTTACAAGTACTAACCTACGGCAATGTTTATTAATTTACTGAGACCTAATAGGCCTGCACACATGGCAGCTCTGCAGTAAATGTCTCATGTACACACTCCTAGTAAGTCCTAGTCTCTATTATAGGGCTACATTACCCTGGCAGCACTGAGGCAGTTAATGGCATAGACCACCATAGTTCTGGTGGCAGAAGGAGTTTTCTGGCACCAGAGAGCTACACTAGCTTCCCTGTATGGGAGAAGTTTTGCTGGCTTTAGATCGGGGTGGGCAAAATGCGGCCCGTGGGCCGGATGTGGCCCGCCAGGCCATTCTATCTGGCCCACAGGGCCCCTAAAAATTTAGAAAATTAATAGTTATCTGCCCCTGGCTGCCTGTTGTGCGGCCCTCAATGGCTTGCCAAAACTCAGTAAGCGGCCCTCCACCCAAAATAATTGCCCGCCCCTGCTTTAGATGGAGATGTTGCTGCTGGCAGTGCTCTGATTCCTTATTAGCAAATATTGTATAGTTTATTCAAAAACCTCCCAGGAGCTGGAGATATAATGAATCCTCAGCTGAGGAAATCCTTTCTCGTACACCTACAGCTCATCTTTTCCTCACCTTCAGAATGCAATACAAAACAGTTAATTCCTGTCAAGACTTTGGCAAATTATGGATCAGAAGATGTTATTTATAGTGTCCTGACCCAACCCAGAACCTGGACACTGCCTGACTTGGGGTATACATAGATTCAATTCCAAATGGAAACTGCCCCCTCTTTAGATCCCTTAGTTTAGATCCTTCTGCCTGTGGGTAAACAGGGGCTGTACAGTGATATACATTTGAGGTGGGCCACATTCTTACTCTTGCAAACTCTCTGGGTATGGGCGCAAAACACATTTAGTCTCGGACAACTTACCTTGCATTTTACTGTGGAGTAAAATTACACTGGTATCTTGGATGGACCCACAACCAGCTCCCTAGGGCCATGTCCAAATGAGCATGGTTGTGTAGTATGTGGCACTGCAGATACATTATGGTGCAACATACTACACATTCAGCTGTTCTCTGTGCTGCAAGGTAGCAGCACAGGCAGTTTTTTTGACCACGGGAGATCCTGGGGTCAAAAAAAACCATGCAAAAAAAATAAAATAAAATCAGGGCAGCATATGTGGGGGCAGCGTGTGCTGCCCAAACTGGAGCCTGGCTGGCTGGAGCCATGCTCCAGCTGCCAGCCAGGCTCTGAGTAGCAGGATCACCTGAGCTGCAGCCCCAGGAGGCCCCCCAGGATCCCAGGTAAGGCTGCTGGGGCAGCACAGTGCTGGCCCCACCACCCCCACCCCACCCAGGGTAATCTGCTGTGTGCCAGAGGGCATGTGGCACAGGCATTTCCTGAGAACGATTAGCAGAGGCACAAGCTGTGCCATTGCTTCTTGTCCCCAGGGAAACAAACAGCCAGGCTCATGCGGATGCAGCCCAGAGGTAGCTATTTGCAGTAGACCAGTGGTTTTCAACCTTTTTTCAGTTGTAGATCCCCATGGGTGACTGGTGCTGCCTTAGTTAGGGGAGGCACATGCCCCTGCAGCGACCAGTCAGTGACTGGGACAGGTCCCCCCACAGCCAATCTCAGGGGGTGCACATGCACCCCCATGCACCCCCTACGTGTCGCCACTTTAGATCCCTTAAAGAGTTTGAATGGAAGTGTGGACCCATTTGGACATTTCTAATGGAGGCACAGACCCCTTTGAATTGTAAGTGTGGTTATTCACATACTTTTGATTGACCATAGTCATCTTTTGCAGACCCCTTAGACATAGTCGGCAGACCCCAAGCATGGGCATGACACTGAAGAGAACTGTAGACACATGACTGATGTATTGGTCTAAATTAACTCAGTATATAATGACTCCTGACTTTATCTTGGAATAGAGTGACTTATACTAGTGCAAGACTGTGTATTATCTGTCCATTCCACTTCAACTGTGGATTTAAATCTAATTACCTGGGAGTAAATGTGCTATCTGTCCATAATCACTGTTAAACCTAGCAACCTAGTTTAGCTCAGGAAAAGCCTCATCTGAATGTTCATCTGTAGATGAACTTACTTAACCTAGAGCTTTTGGTCCACTAAGCCCACAAGTTTTTAGAGGAAGCTGTAACTTTGCCTTGAGTGCACCAACCTGATGCAAGAATTACTGAGCAAACCCTCTGCCCAGTGTTATTTGGGAGTGCTGAGCTGGTGATATAAGTGGCTCCTTCTCCCCTTCAAATTTATGTGTCCATACTTTTAATCATTTTAGAAATTAAGAAGTGACTCTCTCATATTAGCTCTGTCTGCCAACGTGCTTGTACAGAAAATGGGAACAATCCTTATCAGTAACCATTCGCCAGTAGCACTAACATTCATGTGCCTCTTATTAAGCAAAAGTCAGTCTTCTGCCTGTGGTACCGTGGGATGATGGCAATAGCACTGACTAAAGCTAATATAACAGGCACAGCAAAATCTTACTAATACATTCTGGCTGGTGAAACAACAAGGCTGACTAACTATTGGCATGGGTTTTTTTATTACTGACATGCTGGTACAATAACTGATTAGCTACAATAGAGGTGAGTGTATCATTGATTGCTCTGGTTGATCTATTTTTGGCATGGTTTGAAGACCATTTCACGTTATTCTCATGGATCTGATGTTTAGGGCTTTAATTTGATTTTTTTTTACTAGATTACTTTGTCAGAAGGGGGGAGCTGGAACTTCATGGATGCGTAGGTACAGCATTATCAACACCATTATAAAATGACCAAAAATGCAACTAATATTTATGCATTGCCCAGTAATGTTTGGTATAGGGAACATGAAAAAAGTTTGCCTTGGTGAGGGCCTGTTACACACCTAGTCTTTGTGTCATGAATACCTAACCCTAGCATTTTTGCTAGCTTAGGCCAGTTCCCTTCCTTGAACTTGGCATTCACACTTCTTAAGGTGTTAAGGTGCTTGTTAAATATGACTCACAGTGAATGAAATACAGAGAGAAGGGCCCAGACTTCTAACCCAAATGGAAGTAAAATAAAGTTACTAATACTAGTAACACTAGTCCAAGGTAATTGGCCTTCCCACTTGATTTTCTCTGGTGGAGACTGCTAGGAAACTGGCTGTGGTGAGCCTGAGCAAAGGGAAAATCTAAAAACTTGAAGTATGTAATGACGGGCAACAACCTCGTGCAAAAGGTTATTCTACAGTACTGACCTAGAAAAAGTTGGTATGAAGCAGGACACTGTCTAGCCCTTTCACGTTATTGCTTTCTCAGTTACCTTCAGAACAAAAATTCAAAGGCACTAAAAAGGCATTAGCACCTCCTGTCTAGAGCAGATGACCGGGAATCTGGATATCTAGATGTTGTCTCACACTGACTCACTGAACAACCTTGAGCAGGGCACTTAATGCTTTTGTGGCCCACTTTCGCCAGCTATAAAATGGGACAACTTCTTATTACCTCTCATGCTGTGAGAAGGAACAGCTTATATTGTGCCCCATTCACATCCTTTTGTACTGTGGCTAAAGGGACAGAAAATCCTATGGCTGAAAAATTGTGAAGACAAGAACAATAGGCCTGATTCTGACATGCTAAGGCCCTTTCACACTGCTCAGGCAGTGTAAAGGGCTATTCTACATTTAGATTCACTTCTGGGGCCTCAGTTCTAAGGACCTGAGCATAAATGAAAACCAGGCCAAACTGATGCATTTTGCTTTCTCTCGTGTACTCTTGGGGAGTTGTTTCTCTCATGCACATGGGGGAAAGAGAGAACCCATCCTTCCTCTCATCTGACCTTGGTCTTCTGCATTAGAAGGGTTCAGACCTGTCCCTGCAAGGCACTCAGGGCACCATTCTGACAAACATGGATTTTTCCTTTCAGCTTGCACCAGCCTTGTCCAGCTCCTCTGTAACCTCAGCTTGCAGTGCCTCATTTTGCTTTGTCTTAAATTTATTCAAATCCAAAGGCTAGTCCTCTGTGAGGGACATAATTATATTTCTTGAATACTTTTTAAAATAATTGCTTTGTCTGCAGCCAGAATTGTAATCTTTGAGTCCTCGAATCTTTTACAATCTAACCATTGGCAGCTGTAGGTTTATGACATGCATACAGGGATGTGGATAGCAATGTCTGTTTATGCGTGTAAAAGCAAAGGTGTTTCTATTGGCCGTCCTGGTCAAATGATCTAACTCCATCAATTCCATTTTTCCATGATAAATCCTTCCCCTATATCAAGTGGCTAAAGTATTTAAATGTGTGCCCTGAGTGGTAGAGTTTTGCTGTTAAATGGCTGGTGTATTGTAGTCCCAAAGAAGCTGCACTTTCAGGAAAAGCAAATGGCTCTCTCTCCAGGATATCCCTGGTCATGTAAGGTTTCACAGTCGTTTTCAGATCCCCGGATAGGAGGCAATAGAGAGGAGTCAGTCAGCTGCTTTTTTTTTTTTTTTTTTAGTTTTAATATATAGGCAGTAACAAAAATGAAGGGCAGGGGGGAGTGACCAGAGCAGGCAGCAGCCCAGGTGCCACCTTTGAGGGGAGGGGTGTGCACAAAAATAACCCAGCATGAAGAGCTGCCCTGTTATGCCTCTGTGTGTACGTGCTCATTCCTTCCAATATTACCTTATGCTGTACTGAGGGTCTGTCTTCAACTCCCAGAAAGCTGTATGAAAACTCAGGTAAGAAGTCCTGTAAGATCCCCATGTAACTATCACTTTTAACTATACTGGGTCTGATCTAAAGCTCTTTAAGGTCAATGATATCGTAGGACAACTTGGATCTGGCCTGTTATAATCAAAATCAAACTCTCCAGTCTAGGGTAGGTGCATGTTAGCATTGCAATGGTGGAAAGATTTAATTGCTTTCCCTAAGCTATATTTGTTTGGTGGGTAACACTTAGCTCTAATGCAGCACTATTCATCTGTGCATCTCCAGGTATTTGACTTGGGGAGGAGGGGTGGCTGGGTGGCGGTCACAATATTCTTATCCTCATTTCACAAGTGGGTTAACTGAGACAAGCTCAGCTACAGACAGGAAAAGAACCCTGGTCTCCTGATCCCCAGCCTGGTGCTCATCCACTGCATCACACTAGTGTAAGGGCCTCGTCACATAGGACACTTAGCATGTGCTTATCCAAGATCATAGTAAGCATCACTGTGTTGTATTAAAAGCTAGAACATGTTTTGAGTAGTTGCACTGTGATGATTAGTATGATCTCAGCCTGCTCTGGACAAGGATGACGCTGGCTTGTGCCGCCCTCTCCCCCAGACTTTGACCGCAGCAGCAAGCACCTAGGAGGACATGCAACACCCATGCCCAAAGCCTGTGCCCTGCCCACTGTCTGCCCAGCCTGGGAGTGCTTGCCTCTGGCACACCAGGAGGATTTAGGTCTCTTCTGCAGGTGACAGGCAGAAGGAGGAACAGAGAGCTGAACCTGGGAGAGGGTGCCACTCCTCTCATTGGATCAGCACCTGTCACTGGATCCATGGGGCAAGTTGGATCTCTGGCAGTCTTAAACTGGCCCTGAGGCGATGCTGGGCCTCATTCTGGTGCAGCACGGTAGTCTTAAACTTGTATTACCTCTGTGGAGCAGTCCAACAATAGCTGATCACATGTTACTTAACACCATCTGGAGATACTCCTCCCATGAAAAGTCATAACTTTGCTATATAATACGATCACACTTAACATGTGTTCTGCTGCTTGGATGCATAAACATTCACGTTACATTCAGTTAACTTGTCCTAAGTGTAACATGCGACATGGCCTTAAGACACTCCATGGCACTCTGCGGAGGCCCCTTTGCACTGCTCAGCTACAACACAAGAGTCTTTAAGGTGGAAGTAAGTTCCATTTACACCCACTTAACAGCTGCTTCGCTCAATCCCGAGGAGCGTGCAGAATAAAAAGAATTCTGGCCTTCAGAGCTATCAGCCCAGCATCTTCCTCCAGCATGAAATTTAGCTTGGACAATAACATAAAACCACTGAGCTCCACATGAATAAAATATTTAAAGAAAAAAAATGGTCTGTAGGTAACTGGCTCTGTGTTGATTCTAGCTGACTGTTGAAAAGAGAAGTGCTACAAACAATTCACCAATCCCTGCTGTCCCCAGGAGACATTTCCAGACACAGCTTCCTCAATCTACGCGTCAGTCATCTATTCATTCACTGAATACAGATGCTTTAAAAAAGGGTAAATTGCGTGGCCTGCCAAGTGCCATCTTCCAGAGGAAGCTGAGTTTGAAGATCTTTTATAACCACTCTTGTTTAGCATCATTTTGCCTTTGTGCAAAGAACAGACCAGGGGAGAGAGATGTTCTGTGAAATGCCAGGGCATCCAAAACGAGGTGCTGCTTGTTTGCTCACTGACTGCAGGTATCAGATGGTGCCAGGACAACAGAATGGCTGAGGCATGGCACAAAGCTCTGAAGACTGAAGGGCATGAATAGTTTATGCTGTGCTTCCTGTTGAATTGTATGGACACTAGAGGCAGGAAGGGCTTTGAGTTTCACAATAGGGGTAACTGAAGGAAGCATTGATAAGTTTTATATTTGGAGCAGATCCTCTCCTTCCAAAGGAAACCAGCTTTCTCAGGATAACAGCACAGATGTCATCTCCTTTGGATTTACATCAATTGAGTTGGCCTCATTGATCCAATGGGAGTTGGTTGCCTGGCTGTACTTTGTGCCTTGGAAAATCTCCCCTTGCGTGACAGGCGAACTTCAGCAAAAGACAAGACTTTATCTGAGTCTGTCAAAATAGAACTGAGTTTCTCCCAGGAACCAGCTCTCTCCTGGCCAACACAGCTACCCAAATTTCCCCGCATCCCTAGATTCACTTGAACTTTTCAGAGAAGGAGCAGGACTCTTTTCAATTACCTGTGTTCCATAATGCCCTTAATTCATATTGCGATTCCCCCAGCACTCATTTGTAGTAGCTCTTTTATCATTACCTCTAGCAGTCTCTATAGTTTATGAGTTTCTATGGCCTGGTAATAAACCACAGAGTGGATACAGACAATGAGTAGCAAGTCTGCAATCACCAGAATGGTAATGTTGCTGCTGCTGCTAAGGCATTCATAGTTATTATTGGCTAGAAGGACACAGGAGACTCACAGTGGATCATGGGGTTATTTTTTTCTTCACCACAGAGAGTACATGATGAAGCATGAAGCAGGCAAATAAGACTGGATACCAAGCATAGGGAGGGTGTTCAATCTTCATCAGAGGTTTTGATCTCAAATATTTCACAGGCATTTGAATTAGATAGAGTTTAAATAGTCTGGCTGAAAATCCTCCTCCCCACATGGAGGTGGTGGGGAAAGGTGGCAGGCTAAGTTGGACCTAAATTTGTAGAGTTAAAACACAGGGTTTTGTAGAAATAGGGCTTAGAAATGTTCTTCAAGGTAAAGATGTAGGAGTCTTGACTCACTGTCTCCCCTGCTCTACCCACTAGGCTGCACACACTTTCTGCACATGAACAGAAAATACTGTTATAACACAGTGGTGCCCAACCTTCCTGCCCAGCTGGCTGGATGAAAGGACAGGGGTGGCCTGCAGGCCAGATCCCATATGGGGTTGGTCCACACCACAGGTGTGGTCCAGTGCACTGGATCTGGCCCTGGACGAGCCCAACTCTACACTTTGGATCCAGGTGCGAACCAGCCCAACCGTGTGTTCCTGGATCCAGCCACATACTGGTGCAATCTAATGAACAGGATGATGTTATCTGGCCCATGGGGCTCCCCTTGGGTCCAGAAATTTGGCAGCAGGGGAGCAGCAATTAACACTGACACTGTTCCTCCGCCACCAAATTTCCAGACCTACAGGGAGCCCTGTAGGCTGGATGATATGGTGTCAGGGTTGACTGGGCTGTGGGCAGTCACTTGACAGGTTTCTGTAGGCAAGCTGGGTCACACCAGGTATCCATTGTGTCTGAGTTGTCAGGCCAGGGGTTGAAGCAGTGTCATGGTCAAGGCAGATGATAGATCAGAGCCAGAAGGTCCAAACATGGCAGAGGCACAGACTGTGGCAACACTGGGATCAGGGAGTGGCAGGGCTGAAGTTAGGCAGCAGCAAGGCAGACGTCCAAGAAGCATACACAGGAGTGTTGTTACTGGGACAAGTCCCACAGGAAGTAAGAGGGGTGCATAGTCCCCCTGTTAGGGGCTCACCACTCCCATAGTTTACTCCTGGTCACTTCACGCCTCATCAGTATCCTCATGGGAGGGATCAGGCTGGATTGGGGCTGGTGTCTGACCACCTGACTGGTGTTGCCATAAGCTTTGCCTCTGCCTGATGGCTTGGCCACTCTGGGTTTGAATCCCAGTGGCCCTAACGTATAGCTCAATGGTGTGGATCTTGCCTATGGACCAGAGGTTCAATGCCACTGTTATAACATCTTCCATTTAAACAAGCCATGAAGGAGCTGACTACAGGTTAGATGGAGCCATGGTCCTTCTCCCTAAAAATAAAAACAGCAAGTACTGCAATCACTACTAGGAGACCATTCCCCTTCATGGTGTAATACATCACCATGAAGCTGGGTACATCCTTTAGAGGTGGCATTAGAGTTCCAGTGCCTTGTAAATGTTACAGCAGTAACATCTTTTTTGGAGTAAGGGAATGCATTCAATCTTCAGCAGATGTCATGCAGGCTCCTTACAAGTTAACCTGAAGTCCTGCTTGCTGCATTACTCCTCGCCCACAACAGTGAAAAAAGCGCAACAGCAAGAAGTGGAGGAGAAACGCTCTTTGGTAGAGTCTCTCTCAGACACACCCAGTTCCCCACAGGTTCTTTTTCTGAGCTGGCGGGTATTGAGAAAAGACCTTTTAGATGAAAGTCTTGATAAAACCTGACAATCTCAGGAAAAATATAGCACATGCCACTTACCATTCAAGCTGCAAAATATAATCAACGGCTGCAGGAAAGAAGCTATATCCTTTTGGGATGAAATGTTTCTTGTAAGGTTTACAAGAAAAGGGAATGAGATTGAACTGGAGAAATGTTTCTACATAAAAGAATTGTCCTAGGTTTTCTTCTGCTGCTATGAATTCTGTGAAAAGGGAAGTGGGGATTCTTTATCTATGAGTACAGCCAAATGACTTACTGATAAGGGCTTTGACCATTTGTATGGATTATTTGTCAATTACATTTTATAATGATAATTAAAACTTTTTTTGACCAGTTTAGTTGTTTGTATGTCTGATTTATGCTAAGAGATGCCCTCATTATGGTTTCATCTCTCCTTCCCTTTATCTCCTACAACTGAGTCTTCCCTAGACTCACACAGCAAAGTCTTCATTCTGTGTTTGCACAGCACTTAGCACAGCAGAGAGTCCGTCCTTATAGGAGTCTCCAGGTGCTACTAGTATATAAAGTAGCAACATCTTAATGCTACATGTATCTGATTCTTAAGGTGCTCAAGTTCTTTCTAAATCAAAGGGATGAAAGTTCACAGTGTTTGCCTCCATGCATTAGTAATGCCTTATCCAAAAAGAATTGCATTAAACAAAAGATGAAGGTTGCAAAACCAAGCCGTGAAAAGTTAGGAAATGCCAGAATTAATATTGTCTGGGCAAGCTTAATTCTCAAGCCTGGTGCTCATGCATTCTGATACAGTCTTTAGTTACATGAACACACTTTTCCCACAAGATCCCTGTCTCATTCAGTGAACAGGTATTCAAAATGTTCTTTAATTGCCCTCAGACTCTATGCTTGTAGGCCTTATTTAGCATGCATCTTCCAAGTCCTGCACCATGCACATAATTGGTATACATAAAAAGTGCCCACAATTTTGGGGTGCAAATGTAGACACCCAAAGACTTGATTTGTCCTTCCAAATACAGCTCCAGTCAACGTCATGCTTGTTGCAAAAGAAGAGCACACAGTTAGTTAGTACCTTAGGAAATAGTGGTGTCCATGCTTTGTCTAGGATCACTAAGGAACACTGTTAAAGAGTCAGGACCTGAATCCAGCTTTTTCCACTGGATTTGCACAAGGGTGGCCTTTCTCTTCCTGAAGTCTCCTGCCACATTCACTACATGGCTTTCTAATTCTGCAGTAAATGAGGCCTGAGTCCTACAGAGAAGAGCCTCCTTCACTCGAAAAGCCTGGTTCATCCCCATCCAGTGCACTGGATGAGGTAGGAGTCTTGTGGAAAAACAATTTGTGACCATGGAAGGGGCAAGGGAGAGCAGAGGCAACCACTGGTCTGGCCTTATCTGCCTTTGCAGGGTTTGGTTTGCAGCCTTTCTGGCTGGGGGAAGGTAATTTTCTACTTTAAAGAAGAAAACAAACAAAACTTGAAAACAGAAACTCTCTCTTGGAACCACAGGGACCCCCTCAATCAGTCTTCATCAGAGCTAAGCCAGACCTGCCTAAGAGTGCTTTACATTGAAAAGCTTGTCCAACGCTACTACACAGTTGGTCTAATAAAAAATAGCACCCTAAAAAAATCCTTGCCTCTCACTGACTGTCAAAGCTAGACCTTCAGATCCACTGTGAACCCCTTGATAGCTTTGAGTCAAGGATAGCTATAGAAATCTATTATCCTCTCTGGGGATCAGCCGTTACAAGCCCATCTTTTGCCAGTGGGCTTCAGTTATTTCTCTGCAGCGGACAAATGCAGAGATTCCTGCATGCAAATCCATCTTCTGAAGGGGTGAGACTCTACTGCACATTGACCTTACCATTCCTGAGCCCATAGTTTTTCCTTATTCCCTCTTCTTCTCCTATGCATACATCACAGCCTGCCCTTTGCCGTTACCCCCCCCCCCAACCGAAGCAATGGGTTAACAGCAGCACAACAACTGCACAGGGATCTCTCATGTACAGCAGACATGAAGCCTCCCTTCCCTCTTGACCCCACACTCAATGGCAAAAGACACAGGAGTTGTTTAATATCAATGCTTCACAGCAGCTGCTTATCCAGAAACAGCCATCTTGGTCATAAAGTATAGCAACTATTTAAAAGCGCACAGCAATACTGTGAAATACTTGAAGACAGGAAAGGAAAAAAGCATCCTGAACTTTGCCTACATAAGCAGGATCTATGGCATATGGAAAGGCATCAGCAGAATAGGAATGTGACCGGGACACTAGGGAATAAGATGGAGCATGAAGGATCAAGGCCTTAGATGGACAGCTCTCCTGAAAAGCAGCAAAGCAGTGCATCAAAAGGGACAGCACTGCCCCAGAGAGAGGAGTGTCCACACATAGTATCAAAGACACTCTCAGAAGCATAGGACCTGTAATATGGCACTGAGGTCAGTAATAGCTCTGTAGATTCCTGTGCAGAATAGATCAGTGATGGAGGCAGGGAGGGAACATACCTATATGTTGATAATATAGGAGTGATACAGTTGGGGCTGGTCCTGCTTTGAGCAGGGGGTTGGACTAGATAACCTCTTGAGGTCCCTTCCAACCCTCATTTTCTATGGTTCTGTGAACACTCCTCATTCACCTTAGTTACCTACAGCCCTCACTTGGCCACACACCAGCATTTAGCTTGGGAGAGCTGACAAGCTCACAGTGTTTGGTGTCACAGTGGCACTCACACAATGATCACACACAAACTAGATTTCAGCAGAGGTCCCTACAAATGTAACGTCTTCCCCCAACCATACCCAATGCCTATTTCTTCCATTATAAAAAGGCAGATATGTCGTCTGGGTGCATTCTATGTCCTTATCTTCAGTCATATCAGTCACTGAGCAAATACATCCAAAAAAAATCAGATATTATCAAATGCCAGCAAAAACAATATCCTGCACAGAACAAAGCTTTAGCTAACAGACAGTGTTTTTTCATGTTAGTTGGGAAGTGAAACTTTTGTTTTATTAAATAAAGGAAAAACAACTGGCAATTAAGCTAGTCAGAGAAACTTCAGCAGACCCAGAATACAGTTGGAATACAGAGCTCCAACCAAAAACTGAAATAATTGCAAATGTAGGATGATCTCACTTGATAAAAGGTCCAATATTTTCAGAGTGAATTGTTTCCATTTTTCATTTTGAAATGACTTTCATTATAACATTTTATTTTCTTATTATAATACTTAAAAAAAAAAAGTTACAATGAAAATATTTCAGTTGCATCAGAGCAAAACATTTCCAAAGACCCAAGCTATGTTGAGGTTTCCTTTCCATGGATTTTTCCCTCGAGGAGAATTTCCAGCATTTCCAGGTTCCATTTTGATTCAGAGCAGAGCCAGCTTCTGACATTGTGTAATGTGCTGGGAAACAGTATTTCCATCCTTCTCATGGCTTGGCCTAGGGGATTATGGCTGGCATACAGAGTGTTTTACCACTCAGTGGTTGTGTCTATATGAGATGCTGACTGCGCAGTAGCCTGTGACTGCTGCACAGTAGCATCAAGTGGCAGGAAGTATGATGTGACCCTACTATGCAGTAGTTACGAGTTACTACACAGTCAGTGTCACGAAAGAGCTGTTCCTCAGCACTACTGCAGTCATTTACTACTTGTTTATACAAGTACTAAATGGCTGTGCAGTAATGACTGTACAGTCAGCGTCTCTTGTAGACATGGCCAGTAGGTATAGGTATGAAATTGGCTGCTGGGAGGTTAGTCTCAAACAAGCATATGGGCTTCAGACCAACTCCTCATAAACAAGCGTCCAAAACATGAATGTACTATCACAGATTGTGATAACTGGCCTCCTGGTTGGTAAACTTGACACACAGACCAAAGAATGAGACTGGACAGTGTGGGAAGCTGTTGGGGTCGGGGTGATGGGTATGGACAGAAAGTATTGTGTATTGAGAAAAACTTGTCCTAATCTTGCTAATCTGTTGCTAGGTATCTGAAGGGAGTGTACTTTCCTCCATCATTTTGGCTCTTAACCTTTGTGCTGAAACTCCCTGTTAGGGTGTCAGGTTGTTGGTGTTCTTGGTGGCATGGACACAGCAGCATTCCCTAGCAAACATGCTCATTTGCACATTCTGCCAAAGAGTTAGCAGAAGTTGCCATCACTCATGGCGGCTCAAACTGGGATTAGAAGGCATTACCAGGGAGACTACTAGCTGATACCTAAACTAGTATAAAGCCATCCAGATTCCTCTCTCCTCACTCAAAAAAAAAAAGCAGATTATTGAACTAACTTGCTTTTTATATCTGCCTGGCAGCTACAGTTAAATATCATCCCTTTTCTTTCTGAAGGGAAGCTGAAGCAGAGAGACACAATGTCACGGTCAAAAGCAAATTGAGAGAAAGTCACAAAGCAAACAACAGAGCCCGGTATCCTACTTTCAGGGTCTCACCTGGGACCGCTCTCCCTCCCACAACTTGGCACAGAACCTGGAAAGTGCTGATCCTTGCTCTTCTGCACTACCCAAATAGTATGCCCTTATCCTAAATATTGGACTTATCTAATGCCTTCCGCACCACAAGTTCTCCAAACAATTTAGAGATTGCTCCTATAAGGTTCATGTAATCCAGTGTTGAAATGCATTCACTTCTAGGGTGGCACACAGCAGTTATTTCACAGCTTTGAGCAATATTGTCCTACTGGTTTTCGTTCCCATTATTCATATTATACACTGCAGGAACTGTTTTCTCCGTGTTTGGAAAGCTTCTAGCACAATCTTCAAATAATACTTTAAGCTGCTTTCACTTGGTTTAAACACTGTAACAACCTTTGTACCAAAATATGCTTGAGTGTTTTTGAACAAAACAATAAAAACTCCCTGAAGAACAAGGTAAAAGAAGGGCTAATGTTACCTTTTGCCCCAAGGTTAAGTTAGCCTAAATTTTGTACTGATCTCCCTCTAAAACTCAGCAATGAGGTAATAAAGTTAAGTCAGCTAAATAATAATAGCTTGCATCCTGGTAGGATTTGTGTATAAAAAGAAATGAAAAAACTGGAACTTTTGAGTTGAGAGAAAAGATAAATCAGAGGGAACTTGACAGAGGTACACAAAATATAGAGAAGGTAGATTGAGCATTCATGTCTCCTCTTAAACTGAAAGGCAAAACATGTAAAACTGATGGAAAGGAAATACTTACAATATGACACATACTTAACCTGTGTGATTCAACTGCCACAAGAAATCATCAAGACCAAGATTTTGGTAGGGTTCAGAAATGAATTAGTCATTTATATAAAGACATTTTCCACAGTTCTATGAGCTAGGAGGAAAAAAAATACCATAGAAAGAATATAAATCTTCACATTTCAGGACAAAGCCAAGCCCAAACCATCAGGGTAAATCACCAGTGGGCAAGTTATTCTGTAACTGTCTATTACAAGGTTTCTTGCATCTTGTTCTGATGCAGCCAGTCCTGGCCAATGTTAAAGGAAGGATTAGATGGGTTGGACTAGAAGAGCTGTTGACCTTAATTTGTGTGGCTATTCCTGCTTGCTTTGATTCCCTTTCTTCTGGAGACGAAGGGCTGTCAGATGTTACAGCTAGGGAAATGGGGTGGGCTAGGCTCCCTTACCTGGTTTGGGACTGGAATGTGGCCCAGTGCTTAGCCAGGTGGACTGGGGATCCGAATTCTTGCTCCTGATCCTAGGTCTGGAGGAAGAGTAGGGTTGAGTGGTTGTTGGACTAGGACTCCTGGGTTCTTCAGCTGATTCTGTTACCAACTCTGGGTGGCCCCAGGTATATCCCCTCCCCTCTCCCTGAGCAGGGCCATAAAGCTAAATCCTTTGAAGTGTCTGCCTCCCATTGGCTATCCATGTTTATGACTGGAAGCGGTGGAAGCCCCAAAACTAGACAGAACAAAGCTCTGCATATCAACAGGATCAATCCCAAAATAGCAGGAAGAGAGATGACACAACTTAGTAAGAGTGAAGGTGGAAAAGACTAAGCATACAAGTCTCATTTCAGGGCCCAGCCCTTCTTTCTTTTAAGTGTTCGCATTGGCCCCAATAGGGATGTGATTGGGAGACAGGAGCCTTCGTAGTCTCAATTCATGACTAAATATGAAAGTTCCTCTCTTCCAAGCTCTACAAGGATCTATGGAGAATGGTGCCAGATAGGAGGAGGTCTACTGAGGAGCTCA
>NW_005841862.1:2181418-2185954 GCF_000455745.1 Alligator sinensis | reverse complement strand
TGAAGCTCTGTCCTTTTATTAATAAGGTGCATAAGTACCCTACAGTTCACAGACTCCTAGCTCTCTAATGCATTTGATTCCTGTCATGCTTGGCATCTCTCCCACCAAGTATGTTCCTCATGCTCTGTCCTTCAGAGTGGAGGTAGTTTCTGCCATGTCTTCCAAGACTGAGACTGATTTTAAAAAAAGATGGAGGCCCTGGCAACATTTGAACTAACACTTCTTCCACCAACCTCATCTTCCCTCTCCGTGCAGCAGAGAGATGTATAGGCACAAACCCATTGGCAGGGAAAACATTCTTCACACAAGCTTTACTCTCTTTACTCCAGCCAAGTTGAGTTTCCAGGAAAAGTGTGACAATGGCTTGGAATGGGAACACGGGCTATGTCTTCACTCCTAAAACGGTGAGGTTGTTTACAATGCAATAACTAACATATGTTAATGATGCTGGTGTAAAATCCTGGTGGATTCAAGGCACAGATGATGCAAGTAGGTAAGGTCAATCTAAAACTTCCTCTTGTCCCATCCGTGGCTGATCTCAATTAGCTACATCAGCTTAAACAACAGTGCCTTGTCTCTGTTAGGATTCTAATACAGGTGAATTAAAGCACACTAGTTATCTCTTTAGAATTAAAGACACAATCATGGAGGCACACTGTGGCCATGTAAAAAAGGACAATACACCCAGGAAGGCATTTGATAGAAATGAACTGAGATAGCAGCATGAAGATACCAAGTAAAGCTGAATCAGGGCTTGAATTCAGATTCGGTGAGGCTAAGATCTTGTGAGCTTTTGGCACCAGAGGTGGACTTTTGAGACCAATTGGGTGCATCTACACAAGACGCTTACTGCACATTAGCCTAATAACACTGCAAGGCAGTGTGCTAATAGCCTACCATGCAGTGTTATTAGGCTAATGTTCAGTAAGTGTCACAAAATAACCATGTGCGAGCGCTACTGTGCAGTTACTCAGGTGACTGGCATTTAGTTATTACTTCATTAAGGAAGTACTAAACTAAATGGGTTGTAACTAAGGCACATTAATGAATGTGTAGATGTACCCACTGAATCACAGATTTCTGACATTATCAACTTCTTCCACACTGGACGATGAGTCTGATTTTGGATCCAACTCCAAACCAAATTTTTGGCAGTCTGTTTAGGGCCATAAGCTTTCAATATAGATCTAGTCTTCCTTAGATTCCAAAATGCAAAGAAGTTCAAATCAGATTTGCTCATCTCTGGTAATAATGCACATGTGTATTACCAGAAAGAGAAACAATCCTCTATCCCTGTATAGTTCTTGCTGTCTTATTAAAAGAAAACAATTTGGAAACTTCTCTTTGGTACAATTCAGCTGGGATTTCTGTGTCTGGATAGCACAAAAGCTTTGCACTGAGTGACCTCAACTTTTGGTTTTGGAGGGAAGAGCAATAATAATGTCTTGGTTTGGACAATGTAAGAATTGATCCAAACCTTTACCTTAAAGTCAAGCTGGACTTTCTCAGAGATTCAACAAAGTTCAGATCACTTTGTATGAACATTATTCATTTTTGTGTCCCTCTGGATTCCAGCCAGGACTGGAACAGCATTGCTAAAATATCCTGAAAGACTGCTTTAATGAGATTCCTAGTGCATTACAGTGTGAAGCAGTTTGGATGTTTTGGATAAGGATGAAACATGTGACTGCTTATCTGAATCAAATCAACAAACCTTTGAAACTCAGCTGATCTGCAGTCTTTGCTAACAGCCTGGTCTCTCTTTTACACCAGAGAAGCTCAGTGCTTCACCAGGATCCAATTCTCCATGGATTTTTTAATGCTTCAGAAGTGCCCTGCTCAGTGTGAGACACTGATGGTCAGGGAAGCATCAGTTGCTCTGCTTTTTCAACTGGAAGCAGGAATAGGATATTTCACTCACACTCCTGACCTTTTCTCTTAACCATAATATAATCTACATCACAAAGGGTCATAACCTGAGCATGTATCTGTTTTCTTTTGCAGCTCTGCATCTTTGCATTTCTGCAGGCTCTGTGGGCTGAGGATGGGAAATGTCTGCTTTACCATACCATCCTTAAGGGTAGGGGGTTTCAAAACCCTGGGTGAAATCTGTCACACCACAGGGAATGGCAAGTCAAGGAAGGGGTGGGGGGAATCATCAACCTCATCACTGACTTTATGTGATCCTTAGCCTCTCCTAAAAGCCAGAACATTTTTGACATGCTAGATGTTAGAGATGGAAAAAACCTAAACTAAGTAAAGAGGGGCTGGCACAGAAATCTTTGTCTAAATGCTTCCCTGAGCTTTTGCGCCAGGTATAGACATTACACTTTTACAGGTATAAGTGATCAGAAACCAGTCTATATCCATAACAGAACAGACGTTTGGCACACACAGACTGGATTAAAAATGGTGGAACCCAGTCTAAGATTTACTAAGATTGCCTTCCCTTGCCCTACACCAAAGGGCGAACATGTGTTCTGTTCGTAGCCGATCTAAACAATGCCATTTACGGAAAACCACATAACTTAGATGGATTCCACCTTGGGCTTTTTGGACGTCTGTACCTAGCCTTGGGGAAAATTTGGGATCTGGATTCAGGTCCAAACTTTGCAGGGTAGAAACACCCTCCATGAGAAGAAAATACAGGATCAGAATGGGCTCTTTAATCGAGGTGAGCAAGGCACAACCAAAAGCAACCACCAGGATCAGGCTGTGTTCCTCCAGGTTTGAGCTTTTGGAAAAAATCTTATCTGGATTTAAAAGTCTGTCCATTTACTACCCGTATTTGATTGGCATGTCTATGTCTTTCACTTTCCAAAATTCATCCATCCATCTATCTGCCTGTCTATCCATCTATCTACAGGAACAGCCCTTCAAAATTTGCAAATTTTTTTAGATGAGGTGTCTGTAAGGTGTACGCTAAGCTTATTACAAAGAAACATAAGGAACTGTTGCACAGGATGAAGCTCACTTTTCTATCTCCTGCAAAACTGGTATATGTTTATGGTCTGTTGTCTGATATCTGGGTTATATGCATTTTGGGCCTATTTTTCATTATTTTCTGCTCTGTTTCTCAGACCAGGGGTGACAATCATAGCAGAAGGGGTGGGATTCAGCCCACATAATATATTCACATAGTTTACATGACATACTCACCTGAATCCAACCTACTATTCAAAATAAAAAAGCTAGGTTTCTAGCCCTTATGGCTGCAATACTAACTGTCCAAATGCAGCCAGTCCTGATGTCTGACTCTACCTGAGACTATAGACAACCTGAAATGAGGACCTCAAGGAGTGTAATTCCCTAGCTCCTATTCACAGTAAGATACGCATTGTTCTGAATTTACATCCTGGCCTGTGGATCATGATGAAACCTAGCCCGCTTTCACAAATAAATTTGACATCTCTACTTCAGGCCATTCCTCTGTCACCATCTTCTGCACCAACAGGAAATTTCTCTAACTTTCAGATGAGATTGACTAGGAATGTCAGGTAAAATATGGGAACTCAGGGATACATAGGACGGGAAGGGGCCTCCTACTGAGTTGCTTGATTCTCCTCATGCCCTGTATAGGGATCCAAAACATGTACATCTCTGCTTGGGCTTCCACTCCAAGGGAGCCAAGCACCTAAAGTGCCCTTAGTTAAATATTTGCTAAGTATCACCTTAGAGAAGATAATAAATCAGAAATGCACTTAGCTCCTCTGAGGGGTAACATGACAGCAATCCTCAGAATATAGCTTCTTGGCTTCTTCCAGGAATTGTTTTAAGTCATCACTTTGCAACTGCTTCTCCCTTAATCTAGACTGAAGACTCTTGATAACTTTTCCCAGAGATGTCTCCCTGTGCCCCTGTTCTTACTTCTTGCCCAGCCTGGAAGGACAGAAAGCCAGATCAATCATAACAGGTAATGAGAGGAGATTAGTGCCACCTGAACTGCCAGAAGGAAGTTCATTTGGTTTTTTTCTAATTAATATTAAGGAGGTAAGACTCAAAACAGACAGAATACAGAGGGAGAAATCCAGCCTTCCTCATCTGAATAAAATAACTGGTGTGAGTCTGCAGTATAGAGGGGGAGGGAGAACACTGATTTTCTCAAAGGAAAGAGTTATCATTTGAAGGGAGAGAGCCAGAATGACCTCAGTGCAAAAATATCCTCTGTCTCCCTCTCTCCTTCTTTCATGGACAAATATAGACCTACATATTATCTGAATACAGTTTTCAAACATGTACGGTATGAACAACTTGGGAGGGAAATCACTGCTGCTTGCCCCTACCCTTGGTTTCATTGTTTATTTCCTCAATCTCATTCATCTTCCTGGGGTACTAGACACACTGATTACTACATTCAATGGGGAGAACATGAAAAACAACTTCTGTTCATCTGAAGTAGCTTTTGGACAGGCACCTCCCCCCCTACACATGCCATATCACAACTTCCCCATTCACTGGGTCCAGCATGGGCGACTCGTGCTACCTTAGTCGGGGGGGGGGTGGGGGGGGGGAGGCACATTCCCCCCCCCCCCCCCA
>NW_005841862.1:2175600-2181405 GCF_000455745.1 Alligator sinensis | reverse complement strand
ACAGCTGATCGCAGTCCTGGAAGTGGCTGCAGCGCTTCATCCTTGGCCAGTGCTTGCAGAGGGGCCACCAGTGCTCCTGCCTGGCCACTGCTGCCTGTCACCTAAGTGGGAAGCCTGGAGTGTGACTTGTCAGGGGGTGCTCCCAGGGGTTGTATGTGCACCCTCATGCACCCTATACGCATCGCCACTGGGGTCCAGTATATCAGAGCAGGGCCAATGTCTTCCTTTTTGTTTGGAATGAACCTAGGACAGACTGGGCAGCACCACATCTTAAACTGCAAATCAGAACTGGTTTCCCAACTGCTATTGCTTCACATTTAGGCTTCTTGTCATTATTTTAATATTAACTTTACCCTTGACATGAGCTGCTATAGATTCTGATCCTACAACTTACAGGGACTAAAGAGTGCACTTCCAATACATGACTGATCATTCTGACAAAGATCCTATTTATGGCACAGGCTATCTAGACTTCATCCACTCCAATCCCACTGCTTCATCACTAACATTTAACTTCATTAAATCCTGGCGGTAGCTTTTTGCTATGCTTTTCTCCCCTAGATTAAAGAGTCTGTTCTTATCCGGTATTTTCTCCTCATGGAGTATACTTATACACTGTAATCAAGGCACTGCTCAAATCTTTTTCTTGATAAGCTAAACAGTTTGAGTTTCTTAAGACCTCATTTTCTTTGAATAATTTTTGTGGCGGTTTTCTGCAGCATTTCCCATTTTTCAACCCCCCCTTTTTAAAGGTCAGGTACAAAATCTATCCATGGTATTCTAGGGATTGACTCCTTTGCACTGTATCTAGAAGTAAAACCCCCTAGCTAGCCATTGGGCACTATTTACCTTATTTACCCTAACCTGTACCCCACAAGCTCCATTCTGACACCTCCCCATCCCCCACTGTCAACTACTTTTTCAGGTTTGCCACTTAACTGGCTCTGGCCAGTGAACGTGTGCTTTGGTGACAGTCAACAGGACTAATTTTTTAATCAGAATGTTGAATGGTCTGAAGGCACATGCACAGTTACCAACTAAGTTTATAAACTCATGCAAGGTTAGTTGGAAAAGACAATTTTCCACAGAACCACAGCAACTGGCATTAATTATATTCCCATCTCTTTGTTCTGTATTGACTGAATTTCATAACAACTTTTTCCATTACTTTGCCTAGGACAGATGTCAGACTAACTGATCACAATTCTCTCTGAGTTATTTCATATGCTCCTTTGTACACTGGTCTAATATTAGTACTTTTCCTGTGCTCTAGAATTTCTAAATGAGTGCTGGTCCCAGTTCTGCTCTCACACTGGTGTTATACCTGTGTAGCTCAGTTGGGTTCAAGTATAAGTGAGAGGAGAATAGCAAGTGAGGGATTTTCTCAGTTATCTGATGATCAGTTAGGACATGTGACATTTCTGATGGGCATGTACAATGCTTTAGGACACCAGCTCCTGTTTGTGTTTAACATGCACTATTGATGGTCCAATCCTGTGCAATGCTGAGCCTCCTTTGGTTTGGGAGCTATAGGCACAGGTCATCTTGCAGGGGACACTCAGCACATTGTAAGATTGGGTCCATAGTAGAACGTGCTTGGGATTTTTTTGATGCAATGACTTTTTTAGGAGGAAAAGAGTGATTCATTGAAATCTAAGAGTTATCATGGGAATGAACCAGAATCAATGAAAGCACATTGGAAAAGTTTGCTTGGATCCAGGATGGGATTTCTGGAGAGATGTCTACCTCAGGATAGGCAGCAGCCTACTGGTTTGAGCCCTCATCTGGGTTGTGGGAGACCAGGGATTAAGTCCTGTCTTCAGGTAGAACAGAAAGAACCTGGGTCTCCCACATCCCAAGTGAATGCCATGGTCTCCCATGCCAAGTCTCTCAGCTATTCTTAAGGTCTGTTCTCTCTCTCCTGCCCTCTCCATTTCATGAAAATGAAAAACTTAAGACAAGTCTTGATTTTGTACCAGTGTAGAACTGGAAGGTCTTGTCGGCCAGATAAAGAGTTTCTCACCCAGCTGCCATCATAGCTTAAAATATCAGGTCTGGAAAGCTGACTGTACTGTGTAGGTGAATGCACAAATGCACACAATAATTCAGCACTAGGAATGAAACACTGGGCCAAAGCCCACTAGCTTTATTCAGTCAAAAGATTAGGACTTCAATAGGTCTCTTGTTTCTAAAGATCTGGTCCATTCATTTGTAATACCAAAAAGTTATTGAATGACAGTGTAAGGCATTTGTGCAGAACACACTGGGCATTATGTAGTTGGCATGCACTGCAAGCTATTTTTGTTTGGAACACAAAATGATATATTGTAAAAATAGCCAACAGTTCAGAATCATCCATTTACAGCACTTAGTTTTCCACCTTTCTATTACTGTTTCATTAGGAACAGAGTAACAATACTGAGTGGACTGTCTAACTGGCTGCATTCCCATAGTTTGAGTGAAACTCTTTTTCTTGTGATGTTAACCCGTATCATAATACGAGAGTTGCTGTCTCTGAATCAGGTCATTGCTCCTCCAACTCAGTCATCCCACTTCCAGTAGTGACCAGTACCTGAGACATGACATCAAGCCTTTTCTAAACCCGACTAACACTGCACACTAATTGCTCAATGCTGTGTGATGGGGGAAGAAGGAGAGATGTTTTCCTGAGACACCCAGAGTTCAAGTTATATCCGGAAGTCTGACTACTTAATACAGACATCTACTTACACAATGACTTGCACCAAATTCCAGGGAGGGGAATGTATTGGGCAGGTTCATGGCATCACATTCTTAATGGAAAGTGCTCATTTCATAGTCAGAAGCACAAATGTGCCTGAGTCAGAAAGCACAGAGCAGGATGCGGGTTATCAGAGATCAAATGCATTCAGGCCTGCCCTGAGAATGAAACACATGAAGTATCTAAACACAGGAACACTTGCTGATTCCAGGAACTGATAATAAGATTTGCAGCCCTTTACCTCTTGGCCAGTAGATTCATTTATTTATTTGGACTTATTTATGAGGGAAGACCTAATTAAGGAACTAGGTATGTTTAGTTTGGAGAAAAGGAGATGAAAGGGGGACATATAGTTTCCAAATATGTGAAGGTCTGCCTTGAAGAAGACATTGGGACATTATTCTTCTTTGCCATAGAGGGTAGGACAAGAGGAAACAAGTTAACTACAGCAAGGCAGATTTAAACTGCGTCTCATGGGAAAACAAAAATCAAAACTTCCTAACTGTAAGAACCACAGGACAATGGGAACAAGCTGTCTACAGAAGTTGTGGAATCTCTCTCACTGGAGGCTTCCAAGAAAAAGATTGGATCAGCATCCATGTGGGATGGTTTAGGAACAGCAAATCCTGCATCTGCTCAAAGTGATGGACTAGATGACCCCCTGCATCTCTTCCAACCGTACAAATCTATGATGAGTGTCTAAAAGAAATGCCATGCCAAAGGATGTCAAAGCTCTGGGATCCCTCAACAACCATTTAAAAGTCCATTGATGCAGGAGTTACAAAACAAAGAATTACCCAAAGCAACAGTATTCCTCTTTTCTCCCACTCCAACAAAAAGCCTTTAGTCACTAGCCATGGATGAAACATCTTGACACGCCATTTCAAAGTGTCACCCAAACAGATATCCTATACTCATCTCCCTCAGTGAACCACACAGCTAGTATTAAGACTGATGGGGTTCCCAGACAGAGACTGAGGCATGGGCCTCTTTCTCCTTCCACCAACATGGTGATTGACTAGCACTAGCTTAGCCTTGTGGAGTCCTTCATAGCCTGAGGCTATGAACAGTTGTCCTGGTTCCTTGCCCATAAAAATATGTCTTCTCAAACACATGAGCTCTGGCACACATCTAGAGAATGAGCACATGTGGGCTATTTTAAACCTTACTAGGGAAAGCCAGGCAGTCTCTCAGTTTAAAAAGTCCCAAGGTTTATTAATCAAGTCCAGCTCAGCAGTGCTAGAAAATGATAATCCGTGCCTATTTGTTTCCATAGGCAGACAAGGTTCTTTGGGTAAATGTGGTATCTTTTATTAGACCAACTAAATAGTTTGAAAAAATGTTCTTTCCAAGCTTTCAGGGACAAACACCCTCTTTAAGCATAGGGAGAGTCTGCTGTTGTTTTGTGTTCTCCATGGTAGAATAGAAGCCAGTATGCAAAATACAGGTCTGTGAAAATGCAAATGTGTGGCAGTGAGGATCAGAGGCCATGAGAGATGATAGGTGTGAGACAGGTAGGTGGGAGGAAAAAGGGGGATGTTGACCTGGTGATAGAATATAGCTGGAAAATGTAGAGAGGTTACCTGGGGTTATTGGGTGGCAGGTGGGTCCTATTGTCTCCTCCCATCATCTCTGGTCCTCATTGCCATGCATTTGCATTTTCACAGACCTGCATTTTGCATACTAGCTTCTATTCCATCCAGGAGAGCACAAAACAACAGCAGACTCTCCCTATGCCTCAAGAAAGGTGTTTGTGCCTGAAAGGTTTCAAAGAAAAAATTTTCAATGATTTAGTTGGTCTAAGAAAAGATAGCACATTTACCCAAAGAACCCTGTCTGCCCATGTCCTTAGACCAACATGGCTACAACCAACACCTCCGAAACATGGAAGATATTTGTTTCCATGACCTTTAGTAGGCACATCATCCTTGTTAGTAATCTTTCCTGAAAACCATCCTCTTCACTTTAGAAGAGGTCTTGGAGATCAGAGTGGAGGCAGCACAGTGGGGATGGTGCTGGAGGTGTTTACAAGACTGCTCTTCATGTCTGCTTGGTGGTAACCCCAAGATATCAGTACATTAATTTTTTTGAAGAACATGAAGTGGACACATTTAAAAATAAATGCTGATCCCATTTCTGCCTTTAGGTGGCACCAAGACATCTACTGCTCTAGGAGTTGTGTGGGTAACAGATATATTAAAACAAAGGAATGGAGCGGGGAAAAAATACCCTCTTTCAAAGAATAATATATCAACATACATACATTCACCATTACTCAAAGCATTTGGGACTATTGCCAACTCATAAAATATCCTATCCTGTGTACAGGACCTCCATCTGACGCAGGAGGTACATGGTCCCACTAGGGGGAATGCCTTACTGGACCTGGTATTGGCAACGGGGGATGACATGGTAGGAGACCTACAGATGGGTGGTCACCTGGGGGACAGTGATCACCAAATAATAGAATTCATCATAAGACGTCGAGTGGGTAAGGTAACTAGTAGGGTGAAAGTGCTAGACTTTAGGAAAGCTGATTTCAATGAACTCAGGCATTTAGTCAAGGACGCACTGCAGAGTAAGAGTTTTGAAGAGATGGGAGCCCAGGAAGGGTGGCTGTGCCTTAAGGAAATGATCCTTCGGGCACAGAGGGAGGTGATCCGGATGCAGGGGAAAAAGAGGAAAAGGGGCCAAGAGGCTTCCTTGGCTGACCAGAGAAATCCAGAGCAGCCTACGGGCTAAAAGGGGGGCATATAAAAAGTGGAAACGGGGAGAGATTACTAAAGAGGAGTATACCTCCTCTGCTCGCACTTGTAGGGAGGCAGTTAGACGGGCCAAAGCTACCATGGAGCTGAGGATGGCATCCCAAGTTAAGGATAACAAAAAATTGTTTTTTAGATATATAGGGAGTAAAAGGAAGGCCCAGGGTGGAATAGGACCTCTACTAAATGGGCAGAAGCAATTGGTGACGGACAGGGGGGACAAGGCTGAACTCCTCAATGAGTTCTTTGCCTCAGTGTTCCTAAGTGAGGAGCAAGACAAGTCTCTCACTGGGATTGTAGAGA
>NW_005841862.1:2132177-2174877 GCF_000455745.1 Alligator sinensis | reverse complement strand
GAACATGAGACGGCAGTGTGATGAAGTCATCAGAAAAGCTAATGGCACTTTATCGTGCATCGGCAGATGCATGACGAGCAGATCCAAGGAGGTGATACTTCCCCTCTATCGGGTGCTGGTCAGACCGCAGCTGGAGTACTGCGTGCAATTTTGGGCACCGCACTTCAAGAGAGATGTGGATAACCTGGAGAGGGTCCAGAGAAGGGCCACTCGTATAGTTAAGGGCTTGCAGGCCAAGCCCTATGAGGAGAGACTGGGGCACCTGGACCTCTTCAGCCTCCTCAAGAGAAGGTTGAGAGGCGACCTTGTGGCTGCCTATAAGTTCATCATGGGGGCACAGAAGGGAAATGGTGAGGCTTTACTCACCAAGGCGCCCCCGGGGGTTACAAGAAATAATGGCCACAAGCTAGCAGACAGCAGATTTAGACTAGACATTAGGAAGAACTTCTTCACAGTTAGAGTGGCCAAGGTCTGGAATGGGCTGCCAAGGGAGGTGGTGCTCTCCCGTACCCTGGGGGTCTTCAAGAGGAGGTTGGATAGGCATCTAGCTGGGGTCATCTAGACCCAGCACTCCTTCCTGCCTATGCAGGGGGTCGGACTCGATGATCTATTGAGGTCCCTTCCAACCCTAACTTCTATGAATCTATGAATCCCACTTCAATGCAAGCTCCACCAGGGAAGCGAAAACATAAGGATTTGCATCCATGGAACTAGGTTTATTTGATCACTTTTGATGCATCTGTGCAGGGTGTTGGACTGGATGACCAATGAAGGTCCCTCTGAACCCTGTCATTTGGTGATTCAATCACATCATGTCCTACCTAAGCATGCCTACATCAGTCAGGTAAACCTATTTCCATGGGAAGGTTTTTTGGTTGAAAAGCTGAATGATTCTGATGATTAGAACCAAAGAATTTTTTCTGTTTGGTTCCTAAATATTAAAATTTAGGGCCTTTAGGGTTTGTTTTTTCTAATGAGAATCAACATTTTTTCAAGGGGAAAAGAGAAATTATTTATGTCCAACTCTACTGAGTACCTTAATTTCTCTTGCCCTCCATCCTTTCCTCACTCAGAAACTAATCAAAGCAGCATGCAACCAACCTGTTTCTATTCAGAAACATAAGGCATGTTTGAGAAGAGCAGTGAATGTTCACCCCACCTTTCTTCCCTCCCTCACAAGGAAAGTGTGATCTTTTCAGAGTCTCCAGTAGGTGAATATGAGCAGTTATGAGGACATTTTTTTTGGTTCACCCTAAGTTGTTAAGAATATCTGAGTTAAGGCCAAAACTAGAAGAGTTCCGTCATATCACTGTCTTCTTTTTCCCCATGCTTGGATGCCCCTTTCTTATGCTTGTCCCAATCTGGGTTCCCTGCAGCTCAGCACAGCCAGCATCTCTTTACCTCCCTCTAAAACTACGGACTTCTTGGCTTTTGTTGATGCAATCATTTTCCAGTCCCGGTTACATAAGATGAAGAGCTGAGCAGAGCCTGTCTTTCTACAGCAATGCCAAACCAAAAGTGAATGATGAAGCAGTGAAGAACAAGGGCATTAAAATCAGGGAATACATTGCAGGACAGTGCATGTAACTGTGCCCTGGCAGGTCGTGGTACCCATGAAGGAGAGCAGGACACAGGAGGAGAATAGCCACCATTTTGCCATAGCCCACTTACTACATCCCTTTGTTCTTTTCTTATCTAACCTGTCCCTGTATACATCTCCTTACTGTATCTGTCCATCCCATTGCTGTAGTCATCCATCCATGACCATGCCTATAAATCTATCTTTCCCTCCACTATGCCTGTTCAGACTGCTATTACACCTTTTTACCCATTCCACTATAAATCCTTCTATCCAGTTTTTCTATCTATCAGCTCTTGCTCTCTACTTATCAATCCATCTACTGTATCTACCTATCCTTCCTCTGCATCTACCTGCCCATCCCTTTCTCAGATCTCTTAGTACATCCATCCAGCTAAAGCACTGACCCTCACTGTGCCTTTGGGTTCTCCGGTGCTACACTGGGATGTCAATGAATGGACTTCAAGAATGAAGAGTCTTAGATTATATTTCTCTAGTGTCAGAGCAGGGGAAATAATTTCAGATAAATGAGAGTGGACCTGAACGGTTGCTTAGCACTTGAGATGTTGAACTTTGGATCATTGCTATTACTAGTCTTTATAAGTTTCTGCATTTTGTTTGTCCTGCTCTGGATAGGAACCAAGAAGTGCTCAAATATCTTAGAAGAGGCTTTTCTCTGTGATATTTTAAGTCTTACATGAGCAATACTTTGCTCCTTTCTAACACTTTCCATCCAAAGACCAAAAGACCTTCAAGGATATTAATTTGAGAAAGTAAGTGCTTTGGGCCCCTCTTCATGTCATGGGTGAATGCATGGGCATATGTATAGAGAACCTAACAGTGTTACCTTGTTCCTGACTGAGTTCCCCCCGTCCTGCCATGGCATAGATAAGTAATAGTACCTAACCAACTCTCCTCCTGAGACAGCTGTTATTGTTCTTGTATTTTACATGCAGGGGGAGGGACTAAGACCTAGAGAGTATGTCAACATTGCAGCTGTGAAGCCACTGCAGGGAGGTCCCCCAAGACTGCTCCCAAGCACCTTGGAGACAAACATCTCAAGAGCAAATGCAGGGGGACACCGTAGAGTGGCTTCACTATTGCATCCCTAGGGTTGGTGTATATGAATGGGAGGGATAGCTGGGGCACTCTTGGACATCTCTCTCAGACTGATGTAGAGGCGAAATCCCTTGGCCGAAGCCACAGACAGTGACAGAGCTAAAAATAAGACCCAAGCATTGTGATTCCCAATCCTCTGATCCAGTCACAACAGTTACTTCCAAATTCTATTGGCCTGGCTGGCACATGTTTGGCCATGAAAGGAAAGCAGGATGAAAGAAATAGACACATGGACTATGATGACAAGTATGGACAATTCAGTCTACCAGATGGTGAGCACTAATCATCCTAAATACACAGAGAGTAAATGACAATCAATTAAGAAGACTATTTCTAGTGCCTGGGTCTTCCTTTGTCTGACTTCTATTACACAAGAACTGCTTTTCTTTCCACAGGAATGGCCAGAAGGGGTGGGGAGAGTGTGTGGACCTACAACTCCTTGAATCCAGTTGTGTAAGATTTCCAGGAAATCAATCAAACAAAACAAGCAGATCAATCCCAATACAAACAGATTTTTACCAGCCCTTAAAAAAATCACAACAGTTCTCCTCCCTAAAAGTATCAGAACAGCTGAGAAAATGTTTTTTCTATCCTCATGAGGCACCGGCATTGTCATTCTCAGTGGGAAAATGGTCTAATTTAGCTCCCGAATTTTCTATGAATGAACTGGAAGGCAAAGCAATTAGACAGGAAAGAATAAACCATTCATCCAAAAATAACTGCCAGCAGAATAGCTGTTGTAAACAAGTGAGTTTTTCTTCTCCTACCATTACAGTCATTTAACTATTCTGAGAGAGCTAGAAAGTCAATGAATCATTTGACTGTAAAGTATATATCTAGCTATGTAATTAGATAGAAAGTAGATCCTCATCACTGCAAAAGTGGCCTCCAATTCTGATAGCCACTATTTTTGTGCCCTCAAATAAATGTGTGGCCTGCACAGTACTCATACCACTATTGCCTTGGATCCCCACAATTTTGAAGTGCCCAAAACTGTCCCCACAACATATTGTATCCTTGAAATTCTGGACATGGTTGCAGGGAAATAAGGTGCAAAGTTGCAGACTGAGAGGATAATATTTTAAAAACCAGCATGGTGATGTGAAGTTTGAGTCATCTCTAAACCAATGCATGCCATGCTTTGTCACATGGTAAGCTCCACAAACAGAGATCAGCTTCTCTTCCTCTCACTTTAATATTGATAACATTAGACTGATCTATATTTATATAGCACCTTTCAGTACGAAAGCTCCCAAAATGCATCACACACAAAATATATCTCTGAAGTGTGATCACACCTAGACCTTTCCCCTCCCCCTACCACACTCAGAACATTGCAGGAGGGGTGAGGATGGAGGAAGTATTGGCCAAGATAACTAGGGCAAACTCCTGCTTTATAGCTTCATTTCCAAAAGTGCCTCCACCCACCTGACTCATGTGTGCTCAACCTTTGCCAAGTACCAATCACCAAATCCAAGTATCAAATCACACTGCAGGGCAAGTCAAGCCAAGTCAGTCTTGAGGCTGCTGCAACCCAACCTTAGATGCTATAACAACCCTCCTAGGTTAGTTGAGTTGCTTTGTATCATTGGTGATTCTTTGGGTAGAGTGATCTGGTGGCGCTCATCTCCTCTTCAGGTTTGGATGGCTGTTGGCTCACAGGAAGCTCATCCACCCTTTGACAGGTCTTGTTTTTAGTCCGACTGGGTGTCCACACACCCTCCTCACCCAGGCTAACCCCATCCTGACTGATCATACAAATAATAGCATTTCTGAGCATAAATCCCACCTCATATGCCAGAGGAGCAGGACATATAGGCTCTAACATGGACGGAGAAAGGTAGTTAGTCGTGTTAGTCTGAAGGCAGACAGAAGGCAGGCTAGATTTGCACCATAGAGACTCACTAATCAGGGACATTTTTTAGAACTTTAATAAGCTGCTGCTGCTTAGGAAAATGGATGCATGTCTGATTTAGTCTATACGGTATAAATCTACTCTGTTTTCTGCCAGTTCTAACATAGAGCCACCCAAGTCAAAGGAAACAAAAGCCCCCTATCCATGCAGTTTGCGCACACAGTGCTGCAGGTGGTGGTTTGGAAATTTGCCCCAGAGAGACATATAGGTTAGGGACAGGCATTACACATAACCCGGTTTCAGTGATCAGAAACTGGTTTAAACCTGTAACAGAAAAGATGTTCAGTGCACATAAACCAGTTTGAAAATGGCTGAAACCAGTTTGAGATAAACCTGGTTGAATGTAGTATCAGACTTAACTGATTTGGCTCAAACCGGTTTATGCAATGTCTGCCCCAGTTCCTTTGCTGGTTTAAGATACACCAGAAACCCCCAGCATCCCAGCATGCTCTCTGGGCTGAGTGGGCCTCTCTGCTCCACTGCAGGGCTGGCCCCTCCCCTCTGCTTCCTGGCTGGAGCTTGGCACAGACTTGCAGGCACAGAACGTCTGCCTGGTTTCACCCTGCTAAGCAGGGATTATTCCCTCGTCCCCTCTGCCTAATGCAGACACCTCAGTATTAGCTAGTACACCACACACTGGCTACTGTCCATGCTGTGGGAGCGGACAGAGGCAGACAGGCTTTTTGGAGCTAATCAACAGGTATCTTAATGTCCTTCCTTGAAGGAGCTATTTAAGAAGAGCTCCATCAGTTAATGGAGAGAGGCTTTGTTTACTTAATGAGTTAATAAACACTGAGTTAGGGGTGATAAACATTCCCTGGGGCAGCTCCAGGTGGGGGTGGGGGGAATAATCAGAGCATCCTCCCAGGGCTTGACCACACCCCACTCAGCTCTGCCCAGTAGAAGCAAAGGGAGGGCTGCTCTAACACCCCCAAGCTTCTAGCCTGAGCCACTACAGGCATGTCCCTGTATTTCTGGGATGTCTGTCTAGGTTACAAACTGATTTGACGTAGCCAGGTTAGACTAACCTGTAAAGATTGAATCAACTCGGGTTCAGGCTTTTTGAATGTCTGTCCTTAGCCCTATAGCTAAAGATTGGCAAGGCAGAGTTGCAGTCCCCAGCTTCCCTGGAATGATAAGTCAGCTGGTCTACTTCCCTTGGCAAATGCAGAGCTAGCAGTAGCAGCAGGAAGGCTAGGAGTAGCAGCTGAGCCAAGCATACTGGTCAATCCTTGTCTCTCCCCAGAGCTCCTCAGGAATACATGGAGTTCTGCTGACAAATGAGGTGAGGAAATCAAAACCTTACAACTGAAATAGCTAAGTAAAGACATTGTTCATCTGCTGCCTATAATACTGGGTTGACTGCAGCTTCTTTCCACAGAGGCAGTGCAGCAGTGGGGGTAGGGCACTGCTAAGGGTTCTGGAGACCTGCATTGTGTTTCTGTCTTTGCTGTTCATTGACTGAGCAAGCTGGGACAAGTCACTTTGGGCCAAATCCAAACCAGGTACTCTTACTTAGGGATTCTTACACTCCAACTAATTTCAATAACAGTTTAGTTACCTGAATTGGAGGTAGGATCAGACCTACTCTTTTAGGATTGGACCCCTTGTTTCTTTGTTCTTTGGTTGTCCCGGCTGTAGTATAGGGATAACGAGAGCTAGGTCTTTAGCCAAGTAAAATGCATGGATGAAATGGAATGAAGATGGTGGTAACACATTTAAACAACACCTACTGATGGCACAGGGGGGCCTGACCAGTTCTTTTGGAAGATGAATTATGAAGCAATAATCATAAAGGCCCAAACTTGCAATGCACTGAGTACCCTAAGCTTTGTCTGCCTTCTGTGTATAAAGGGATCTTAGCACTCAGCAGGCCAGAATTTTCGACAATATGCGTTACTCTTAGGCATCCAACCCGAGGCCCCTGAGGCCTGGTTTTCAGAAGTGTTAAGCACCTGGAGATCATACTGATGTCAAAAAGGACAGTGGATGCTCAGCCATCCTGGAAATCCCTCTCTTGGTAACAGCCCAAATTAGGAGACACTCTTGAAAATGCCTGTCCTACTACTGTTGCCTTTAATGCCCATAAACAAATATGTCAAGGCCTCATTTTTTAAATCATATCCAAAGGGCATCCTCCTGCCCAGCCCCAGAGAGTAATGTGTGAATCTCTGTCATTTCCTTGGTAAGAAAAGGGGCTCACAGGAGACCCAGCAGAGATTTGGTTAGGCCTGCAAAATTACAGTTACAGTTGGTTAAGAAATATATTTTTCCCCTGAAACAAAAACTGTTGATTCAAAAATAGCTTAAGAGATTTGTAGTTTGAAGGCTTCAAGTCCCAATTCTCCTTTAGGGACAGGGTTCCCCGGCTGGACTGCATAGTGGGACATGTAGTCCAGCCAGAAAGTTGTCTCCGGACTTGTCTACATGAGATGTTTACTAAGGACTTGCCTAATTAGCTCCACAGTAAAGTCTCTGCATCTACACACATGGCCCTATTAGGCCACAGTAAACTAATTAACTCTGCTGTAGGCTAGTACTTGTAAATACAAATACTATCCTGCAATGACATTATTTAGTGTGCAGCAACGCACATGTAGACACTGATAGGGCTTGCTGGAGCATGAGGGTGCTTCAGTGAGGGGGCTGCCTGCCGGCTAACCCTGCACTGGAGCACCCTTGTGCCCCAGCCAGCCTCTCTACAGCACACTGAGCCAGGTTGGAGCAATCCCAGGCTGGCAAGCTAATCCCCTGGGCCCTCTGCCAACTGGGGCTTCCCTGCCCTGGCTCAATGTGCTGCGGTCCCAGGCACACATGTATATGCAGTGTCCAGTATCAATAAACTCTGGCACAATATGCACCAGAGTTTATTGCTTTGTATTAATTGCATGTGCAGATGCACAACTCTAGAGGAAAATGCATTTTGAGGCCCCAAGCTACCACTCCTATGAGGCATTGTGACCACATTCTGAAACCTTTCCCCTCCTTTCTCCACCTCCCCCCCACCAGTCTCTTAAGTCGAAGAAACGTTGGACAGAAGTTACACATAAATCGGCATAAGTGATTGGAATGGTTCAAATCTGTCACACAACAGAAGTCCAGTGCACATAAACCACATTCAAAATGGATGAAATTGATATAAGATAAGCTTGGATGGATGTACAGTAAAAGCTTTGCCATCCAGCACGAGTGAGGTAAGGGGGGTGCCGGTTATCTAAAAATGCCGGTTATCTGAGAGTTATATTGGCCCCAGCCTACAGCGGCAGCCCACACTTCCCTGCACAGATCCCTTTCCCCTCCCCCTGCCTCTTGCCCCGCAGACTTTCCCGCCAGGGGGGCTGGGAGGGGTGTGTGTGCACACACTCAGGCCCCCGCCCCCCCCAATTTTCTTTGCTCCCTCTGCTTATGTGGATGTCAACTAGAAGGGCTCCCGGCAGCTCCTCTATCAGCAGTGTCACTAACTAATATAAATAACAGAAATACTTGATGCGCATGCTAGATAGACTCGGCAAAGATTCCGGTTGCTAAAGTGAGGATTTGTATTGGGGGATATTGGTAATTCCAGTTAGTAGAGTATTCTGGTTAGTAAAATGCCAGTTAACACAGCTTTACTGTAGTATTAGACTTAACTGATCTATTGAACTTCTTTTGCAGATCCCCTCCAGATTCAAGTTAACTCACAATCCCCCAGCATCCCAGGATGCTTTGTACCTCCTCCCCACAAACTTCCCCACCCCACCACTTGTAGAGTGGGTGAGATAACCTTGGACTAAGCTATCTGTTTCTGCCAAGCAGGGATGCATGCTCTAGCACCCCCTGGCTTCTGGCCTGGGCCACTGCAGGCATGTGGCTGCATTTCCAGAATCAAAAATGAATGTCTGTTCACTTGCTTAATGGTTCAATCTGTGCAGTTAAGACTAATCTGCGAAGATTGAATCAATTCAGCCTCAGGACTTTTGACTGTCTGTACTTAGCCCAGAAGTCCAAGAGGTGTAACTCTGTAGAAAGCTAAGCTAATTAGCAAGGGGTTGCTCCAAAAAACATGTCTCTGTGGCAATGCAGAATAGCAAATAAATACAAAAAACTTAATTTAAAACTCTGAGTTTTACCAAAAAATGAGTGAGAAAAACTTAAAGGTGGAAAAGATAAGGGCAATGGGGGATTTTAGGGTTATTGGAGGGATGGGTGCATGGATAATTCAGTAAGCACCCAGTCTTTCCTCCTCTGTGTGCAAAGCAAAAATAAACAGGCTGCAGGAACTCTTCTTCTCCTCCTACAAACCCTGTTCCTTCAAGCTAGGGTGCTTGATTCGCATAGGTAAGAGATGCATTGCTCATACCAGAGGTTCCCAACCCCCAAGCCATGAAAGGGTTGGCTGCCGGTCGGCAGGAGGGTTGGCTGCCAGACCAGAAGTCTGGAAGTGACTGGCATACTGTGGACTGGCAGTCAACCCTTTTTTATACTCAATAAAGGTTGGCTACCAGTCCGCAGTATGCTGGTCTGTAGTTTACTGGTCCACAGTCGCTTCCGGTCCGCAGTTTACTGGTGCACAGCTTAAAAAGGTTGGGAATCACTGGCTCATACAACCACTCTTCTCTTAGCTCTCTGCTCCTAAAACCTTGTGAAGCACACTTCTACTCCATTCAGGGCCTGTAGCTCCACCCTACACGCTGCCTCCAGTTTGTCCATTTCTCTATGTCCCATACATGAGCACGCAAATTACCTCTATTGCCTTTCAGAATGTATAGGGATGGGGATAGGATTTGTGTTTAAAATTATTTTCTCTGCCTTATCTAATAGTGAGCTTCAAGCAGATACTTTATAGGACAACCACAGTCCTGGATCCAAACAGGGAAATGGATGACTTAGCAGATTTCAAATAAGATGTTAAGCCAGAGCAAATCTCTAGCTCTAATTCAGCAAGAATGACTTAAAATTGGAAGGCAGAATGCAGGGTGGCTTTACACCTTACAGATGAACTAAATCAAAGATGTATTGCTAGCTTCTAATGGGTGTATACAAGTGCTAAATCATATGAGATGCCTCACAGGGGCCAACATCACAAAAGCCATAGCACCACTTGTTCCCATCTTGGTCATTGTGACAGAAAGGCCACTGAAGAGTTAGAAGCATGGATACTGAATGTCAGTCTTAGGGGTTTTTTTCTTGACCAAGCATAAGGCATGTTGATAGAAAAGCATGAATGAAATTTCATTGCTTATGCTGATCCTCAGCATGTCTACACAAGATGCTACTTACTGCACAGTGATTACAGCGCATGTATTTAGTACTTATATAACCAAGTAATAAATGCGCAGTAAACAGAGTTACTGTGCAGTAGCACCAACAAATGCCTTTTTAGTGACTGTTTTGCAGTAGCCTAATAATACTGTGCAGTAACATATCAGCACTGTTTGTGTTGCAATGCACAACTGAGCAGTATTATTTGGCTACCGTGCAGTTAGTATCTCATGTAGATGCACCCCCTGTTCTGCAAATACATTAAGCCATCTAAATTATGCACCTATAATCTTGATGATTATAGGTTTACACCTATAGTCTAACTTTTGTTCTACTGGCTGGTCATCCCAGTGGGTGGATTTCCCAGCAAGTGCAAAAAATTTGCCTGAAATTCTGCACTTACATGGCAATATTTTCATAGATCATCAGTTGCTACAGTTCTAATTCTCATCCAGATCCCATGGACCAGAGTTTCAAAAACTAGATGCCAAAGACGGGTACAAAAAAATATACTCTAATAATACATTGATGAGATGGTGTCATCCTGCCTCTGTCTAGTGGACTATCTAAAAAACTATAATATATGGCCTCTTACTCCAGTCCCTACTAACTGACTTTGTTCTTTAGTAGATACATAGTTTTCAATTTGTAAGTCCCAGAATGCTTGGGCCATCAACAGAGACTAAAGTTGTGTTCAGCATTTAAATCATAAAAGTGCTTCTGCTTGCATTAAAGAAGAAATAGCCTTTCCCGGCTGCCTGTTTTATTAGACTAGGGCTGTCTTAACCTGCTAGGGACAAAGACTCACATACTTACTGTTCATGACATGAGCAAATGGCATCTAAGGGCATTTATACAAATGTTCCAGGAGTAGGAGGAGGGCACTTTAATTAAAGGACCCAAAGCATCTTGTGCATCCCCACAGTTAAAAATGGAGGCAGGGGCCCTTTATCTAAAGCTTGTTGAACACGCTTTAGATAAAGGGCTCCACTACCATTTTAAAGCGTGGGGATGTTGATGCATGAGATGCTGGAGGCTGCTGGAGCACTGTAATTACCATGCTGCAGCAGACTTGATTAACTGAATCTACTCTGACGCGCTGTAATTACAATGCGTCGGAGCAGCCTCACTGCTTGTGTACAGGCACCCTAACTGACCACCTGAGTATGCAAATATCTGATCTGCAGTAATTTTGAGCACAGACCTCAAGTGCAGATTTCCACTTAGCGGACGCTTTTCAAAACATGCTTTCACTTACAAATGTTCCATACATAATAATAGTGTACAGTTGTGCACTATTATCTACTTTTCCCAGAACAAAGAAGAGGTGTATTTAGAGAGAAACCCACTTAAGACATTTTATTGTCTATGCTGGTCTATTTTACATCAGATAAGCACAATAAATAAAGGATGAAACATTATCAAGCCTCCAAAGAGGAGCTGGGTGTATTTGGGTCCCTTAGCACAATAGCACTTATAATTGGAGTTAATCTTAGGGAAAATAAACTGTGACCTCTTCCCCACACAAACCAGCATGCTCATGCTTCTGATGTCATGCCACAGCCAAAAGAAGAAAAAAACTGAAGTAAAACAAACCCAGATCTCATAGACACATCAAAGGAGATCTGCCAGTACAGGAAACAAGCGCATATTTTACATCAGACTACATCAGGTTGCTAAGGAACCAGGAAATCAACATCTGTTGCCATGGTGATGTCACTTCATCACCATTCAATACACAGATCAGATAAATACACCCAGAAGCCAATGCCCACATGCCAGAAAGATGGGAGAGAAGGATAGAGTATCCCAATTTTAAGCTATGGCATTTGGATAACAGGTGATAAGGAATCTGTATGTTGTCTTGGCATTTGGGGCTGATTACAAAGGGGTGAGGAATACTTGTGACAAATAGGCAGCACTAGCTAGACAGGCATCTGGGGCTGGTGAGTGGAACAAAGGGGCCTGAACACAGCCACCGCTGTATGGTTGAGACGTACCCAGGTGTGGGTCTCTCTCAGGAACCGTAACTCCAGAGGAACCGGCTCCTGTGCTTTCTGTGCCTTTCTTCTAGCACTGGGATTATGAGACAGGCAGGGTTTTGTTGGGGACAGGTACCCTATTCACCCACTCACAGTTAGTGTGCAATCTCCGAGTCTGAGAGATCTTTGCATCTTTTCATAAGTTCCTGCATCCTACAGTTTACTTTAACTTGCACTGAGGCCAGAAAAGTTTGAGGATCTGAGAATTCATAACAGGTTCCTTAATAGCCTGTCACATCCCATCTTCTCTCACAGGAGACAATCTGAAACACTGTCTGCACAAATCTATCAACATTAATGGGAATTTGGGAAAAAATTGAGCTCCTCAGAGCTCATGCCACAGATTTGAATCATATCAAACACCACAACTTATTATTATATATAGGCCAGCTTCTAAAGTACTGTTCTGCTTTAACTCCAGTCAGACTGAGGCAGACTTCAGTTATGGTAGTATCATGGGTTGGGTCTGAGCAAAGCTTGTTGTAAAAAAAACCCCAAGGCCTTCTGCAATGTGACTTGCCTGACGCCAGTGGACAGTTCTGACCTTCCCTGTTTGTGCAGAGAACAAAAACGCTGATCCTCAACTCTGGCCTTGATTCCATTGACCACTTCCCCTCTAGACTGCCTGATGTCCCTATCAGCCCCCTCCTTGAGATCATAAAAAATGCATTTGCCCAGGTCATCTTCCCAACCCATGGATCAAACCACCTCACTTGTGTGAATCCTTCCCTTTGCCTCCCCTTCTGTACGACATCAAAATCAAGCTATAGGCCATTATCACTTCTGAGGCTTTGCATAGCACTGGCCTGCCATACTGCCCCTCCCAACTCCTCTCTTTCCTTGGTGCTTCTAGCCCCCTCTGCTACTGCCAAATGTGTGAACCCTGTCATAAAACACCAATTTAATGCACCAGGCTTCTACCCTTTCATTGGCTAGACTCTTTCTCAAGCTCCATGTCTGCTATGAAGCCTATAAGAAATAAACAAGCTTATAAAACACTGGATACAGCACTTGGGCAAAGGGTGGGGTGGGGGGGTATAACCAAAATATGTTGCAGGCATTGCCTTTGACTGTCCTACTTCTGTGTTGTGCTCCCTTCCCACTCTCTCTGTCTAGTTTCATCAGTCACACTGGGAGCACTTTGTTGCAGGCACCGTGAGCTCTTCCATATCTTGGAAGCACCAGGCCCCTTGCAGGCACGGCCATAGACTAAATCTAATTATAATTATAACAAGGCATGTGTGTTTGTGTGTGCAGAGTTCAGGATTTTGGTCATGGCCTTCAAGGAAGTTTTGTCTGAAAAAAATGCTCTAAAAGGCCAGAGTGTGTTAGACTCTAACTCCGCAGTCCTTCAGCGCAAGATTCCTTCGGGGAACTTCCATAAATGCATGTGGTCACAGGGGAAAATAGGTCTTGAAATGCTACCAGTAGCTGAAGGGCCCTTGCTCATAGATTTGTCTTTTTCCTCCCTTCCCCCCTCATTTCTGTCATGTTTTCTGGCTATTTCATTTCTCACTAGTTTCTTCTGATCCCTTAGGGGAAGTCTGTGTTGCAGGTTTTATTACGTGCCAGTCACCAGGCAGTCCCAGTTGCAGCTGTGCATAAAAGGGTAGCTTCAAAGAGCAGCTTTAGCAATAGCAGCTTTAGGCCAGATACTTAACTGGGGCAGCATAACCTTCCTTATCTGCATACATATACCAAGCACTGTGCCCAGTGCCAAGGCTGTGGTCCATAACATGCAAAAGGCCCAAGGACAGTACCCTATAGTAGTTACATCCCTTATGTAGAGTAGGAGTTGGCTACTGCATTTAGCAAGTTGTTTCAGTCCATTGGCTTAAAAGACAGCAGCTCATATTGTTAGAGCTGACAGTCTGTTGGTTGTAGGCCTTGGTGAGATCCATCACCAGAGCTGACCCTAAGGGATGACATGGAGGACTGCCCAGGGTGCCATGGTCAGAGGAGGCACCAAACACACACACACATGTGAGCAGCCTGTGCTCACAGCAGTGTACTCCCCCTGCTCCACCCCACCCCACCCCCGCCCTGGCTGATCCCTGCCCCAGGCAGGAGGGGCAGTGCTCAGCCCAGCCTGCCTCCCACCTCCAGCTGCTGTTCAGGAGGAGGCAGACCAGGCAGTGCAGGCAGCAGTGCCTGCCTGCCTACCTGGCTGATGCACTGTGCAGCTTTGCCACTCCACTAAACTGTCCCCTGTGCCCCTGCCTACCTGTGTCTGCCTTTGCCTGCAGCAGCACTGCTGACCTGGGGGTGAGTGCTAAAATACAACAAGTTCACCCAAAGCACCATTTTCTCTCAGGCTGGCTCTGGCAATCACACGTAATCATTACTGTCAGGTAGTTTTGAAAGTTTCCCTGTTGTACCTGCTGCAGTTGCTTAAGTGCTGGCACCTTAGTAAAGGTGGTGAATCCACTCCCACCTTGGAGACCTCTTCTGGTCTCTGCACTACTCAGTACAGGGAATGCGAGTACTAGCTAATTCCCTCACAGAGATCTTCATTTAAAAGACAGAGACAATAGAATCAGAGAATCATGGAAAATGATGGTTGGAAGGGACCCCATGAGGCCATCTAGTTCAACTCTCTGCTCAAAGCAGGACCATCCCAAACTAGATCGTCCCAGCCAGGGCTTTGACTAGTTGGGTCTTAAAAAACTCCAAGGATGGAGACTCTACCACATCTCTGGGTAACCTGTTCTAGTGCTGCACCACCCTCCTAGTCAGAAAATTCTTCCTAATATCTAACCTAAACTTCCCTTGCTGCAACTTGAGACCAGCTCCTTGTTCTGTCATCTGCCACCACTGAGAGCAGTGCAGCTCCCCCCTCTTTCGAACCCCACTTCAGGTCGTTGAAGGTTGCTATTAAATCCACCCTCAGTCTTCTCTTCTCTACATTAAATAAGCCCAGTTCCCTCAGCCTCTCCTCATAAATCATTTGCCCATCCCCTCACCATTTTTGTTGCCTTTCACTGGACTTTCTCCAATTTGTCCAAATCCTTTCTATATTTGGGGGCCCAGAACTGAACACAGTATTCCAGATATGGCCTTGCCAGTGCTGAATAGAGGGGAAGAATCACTTCCCTTGATCTGCTGGCAACACTTCTACCAGTGCAGCCCAGTATGTTAGCCTTCTTACCAACAATGGCACACTGGTGGCTTATAGTCAGCTTACTGTCCACTGTAACCCCCAGGTCCTTTTCTGCAGAGCTGCTGCCCAATCAGTCAGCCCCCAGCTTGTATTGGTTCATGGGACTGTTCTGTCCTAAGTGCAGGACTTTGCACTTGTCCTTGTTGAACATCATGAGATTCCTTTTGGCCCAATCCTCCATTTTGTCTAGGTCACTCTGAATCCTAGTCCTACCCTCCAGTGTATCTACTACAACCCCCAGCTTGTCATCCTCTGCAAAATTGCTGAGGGTGCACTCGATGGCATTTTCCAGGTCACTGATGAAGACATTGAACAAAACTGGTCCCAGGGCCAAACCCTGGGGCACTCCACTTGATACCAGCTGCCAACTAGATGTTGAGCTATTGATTACTGCTCTGAGCCCAATGCTCCAGCCAGTTTTCTACCCACCTTACAGTCCATTTATTCAGCCCATACTTCCTTAGCTTGCCTGGGAGAATACTGTGGGAGACTGTATCAAGAGTACATTGCATCAAGGTACACCACATCCACTGGTCTCCCCACATCCACAGAACCAGTCACCTCATCATATAAGGCAATCGGGTTGGTCAGGCATGACTTGCCTTTGGTGAATCCATGCTGACTGTTCCTAATCATCTTCTCCAAGTCCTTAGAAGTGGATTCCTTGAGGATCTGCTCCATGATTTTTCCAGGGACTGAGGTGAGGCTGACTGGTCTGTAGTTCCCTGGATCCTCCTTTTTCCCTTTCTTAAATATGAGCACTATGTTTGCCATTTTCAAATCATCCAGGACCTCTCCTGATAACCATAAATTTCAAAGATCATGGCCAGCAGCTCTGCAATCACATCAGCCAACTCCCTCAGCAGCCTCAGGTGCATCCCATCCAGCCCCATGGACTTGTATATGTCCAGCTTTTCTAGGTAGTCCCTAACTTGTTCTTTCACTACAATTGGCTGTTCACCTCCTCCCCAAACTGTGCTGCCCAGTGCAGTAGTCTGGGAGCTGACCTTGCCTGTAACGACTGAGATGAAAAAAGGCATTGAGTACTTCAGCCTTTTCTACATCCTCTGTCATTAGGTTGCCTCTCCCATTCAGTAAGGGACCCACACTTTCCCTGATCCTCCTCTTGCTACTGTCATACTTGTAGAAACCCTTCTTGTTCCTCTTCACATCCCTTGCTAGCTTCAACTCCACCAGTGCTTTGGCTTTCCCAACTTCATCCCTGGATGCCCAAGCAGTACTCTTATACCCCTCCCTAGCTGTTTGTCCAAGTTTCCACTTTTTATAAGCTTCCTTTCTGTGATTTAGTTGACTGAAGAATTCCCTCCTAAGCCAAGCTGGTCTTCTGCCATACTTGCTAGTCTTCCTGCACATCAGGATGGTTTGTTCCTGCACTCTCAGTAGGGCTTCTTTCAAGCTCTCCTGGACTGGCTTCCCTGGGGATCCTGCCCATGAGTTCCCTGAGCAAGTCAAAGTCTGCTTTTCTGAAATCCAGGGTCCTTACTCTGCTGCTCTCCATCCTTCCTTTCCCCAGGATCCTGAACTCAATCATCTCTTGGTCACTGCTGCCCGTTCTCCACCAATTCTTCCCTGTTTGTGAACAGCAGGTCAAGAAGAGCACAGCCCCTAGTTGGCTGCTACAGCACTTGCACTAGGAATTTGTCCTAACACTCTGCAGAAACTTCCTGAATTCCCCGCGCACTGCTGTATTGGTCTCCCAGCGGATGTCAGGGTGATTGAGGTCCCTCATGACAACCAGGGCTTGTGATTGGGAAACTTCCACCAGCTGTTTGAAGAAAGCCTCATCCACCACTTCCTCCTGGTCTGGTGGTCTATAGCAGACCCCCACCATGACATCACCCTCATTGCTCTCTCCTCTGACCCTAGCCTAGCCTTTCAACAGGCCTGTCTCCAGTTTCATACTGGAGCTCTGAGCAATCATATGGCTCTTGTACATAAAGTACAACTCCTCCTCCTCTTCTCCCCTGCCTGTCCTTCCTGAACAGTTTGTACCCACCCATGACAGTGCCCCAGTCATGCGAACTCCCACCAAGTCTCTGTTATTGCAGTCACATCATAGCTCTGTGACTATGGGAGGACTTCCAAGTTTTCCTGCTTGAGTAGGAGGGTAATTAGCAGGGAGGGTGCACAGAGCTGGGATGAGCTGTCTGTGTGTTTTATTTGATACTTGCTTGATTATTGAGTTGAAAAGGGCAAAGGCTCCAGTGGCACAGTTACCTCTAATGCCTGGGCTTTGTCAAGCCTGGGGACCTACTCCAATTTCAGCCATTGCTGGTAGCTGCTCCAGGATAGCCCCTTGTTTGGCAGGCAGAGATACCTCTCATAGCAGTGAGTTCACCTCTGGCTGAAACCCTAGGGGTCTGCACAGGTGAAACTGCATACATAGCTAAAACTGAGGCAAATCTTCAGTCTAGATGAGGCATACAGCGAAAAGCAGAACACTGCAGCCTCTCTCATGAGGAATCATCCAGCATGCAGGTGTTCTGGCTAGCACTTTTATCTTGCCCTCTTAACAATTTTATGCTGCAGGGCTTTTTCCTCAGGTTTTCAAAAGATCCCAGGTCCAGGGCCTCTAATAGCAGCTGCTATATGCTCCCCAGGGTAGGGATGATGACGATGATGGCAATGATGATGTAACAGCATTAACGTCAAGTGGCTGAGGCAACTGCAAGTAACTATAAATAAAATAGCTGGATAAAGCCAAGAGACTAGAACAAGCAGGATCCTTTGTGGGAAAACTAAGGTAATTCTTCATTTTCTGTTTAATGCTGAGATAGTGCACTTCTGGGTTCTTTTCAAAAGCAGTGAAATGAGAAAGAGCAAAAGAGAGAAAGAAAGATAGACTTTTCTTTATAATGTTTCAGACCTTCATTATACAAGGTCTGGGAAGGAGAGCGTTGTCAGTTAACACTAAACCATAGCCAGAGAATGAAAACTTAAAAGAGCTGCTTGGAAAGCAAAAGATGCTGTTAACTTTGCTCATCCACAGATACAGAGATCAGCAAAGCCAGGAGTCACATGGTGGCATTCAGACGCATGTAGCAGTCAACCAGTGCTTCAATCCTTACTGTTTCCTAATTAAGAGCAATTGTTGGGGTGGAAAAACACTGAAAACACCTCGAGCATCCTCTTATTCAAGCCACTGGCAGTGGCAAAAATAGTATCTGCTGCACGTGTCTAAGGAACCACAAGCAATAAGGAACAGTGGGGTTCCAGAGGAAAATCTTGCCAGGTAAATTTGACCACTGGATCTGATCATAAATACATTTGGAAAGATCAGAACTGATTTATAAACTGTGTTCAAATTTTAAAAAGATCTACATTCAGAAGATGATTTACTTACAACTACCACTGTAGGTTTATTTAGTCTGGAGAAGAGAAGACTAAGGGCGGAATTTGATAGTGGTCTTCAAATACTTGAAAAGTGATCATAAAGATGATGGAGATAGACTATGAGGGTACTCAAGCATTGGAACAGGCTAGCTAGAAATTGTAAAATCTCCATCCCTGAAAGTGTTCAAGAGCAGATTAGACAGACACTTGGCTGGGATTCTTTGTTAGGCATGATCCTACCTGAAACCAGGGGCTGAACTAGATGACCTCATATGGTCTCTTTCAGCCCTACTGTCCTGTGATCCTGTGAACTCTATGGAGGGCCATAACCAGGAGATACATGTACAAAAGATGCTTGAGAATTCAGAAACAAAATCCAGATTCCACATGGGCAACTTCATCTTGAGGAATATAATTGACAGGTGACAGGGGCTAGAGCACGTTACTTTTGTAGGGCTAAACATGACCTTATAACACTACAGAAAGTGAGTGTGCACACTTTTAGGCTGGTTGTGGTGCTACAAAGATGATGCACCTGCTACAAAAAGTTCCTGCTTCAAAAGTTTAGTGCTACATTTAACATGTGCACAGTTACAGAGAGGCTGGCGAAGTCTGGGGATTAGTAGCCCTGAAAGAGTAAATCAAAGGCAAGATTGCAACTCAATATGGTAGCAAAGAGGGTCAATGCCATTCAGTGCTGTCTGTTAAAAGAAGGATACTTTACATTACAAAAAATGGCTGTTGGGTCGGTCTTGTAGAGATTAGGGGCAATGATATAATACAGCAGTTCCCCAAATGGGGACTGTGACCCCAAATGGCATCATGACATGGAAAAGTGGGGGCATGATCTCCATAGAAATTCAGTTAGAGCAGTGGGGCTTGGATTATTAAAGGGATCAGAAGCCCAGAAGTGAGGTTGGCACAGAAAAACACTGGGAACCAGTCATCTAGTTGTTCTTCTGCAACTCAAATGTTCACAGTCCTCTCAGATCTGGTACTATGCTTTGGAAGGTGGCTTACTCTACCTAGGACAGTGTCAGACAAACAAACCCCTTTCTGCACACATTGGGTAGATCTTCCCCTCCTCAGAAAGCGGCACTTATGTGCCACTTAACTGCAGAAGCAATATAACCCTGGATCCAAACACCCTTGAGTTTTGGGTAAATTCAGATCTAAATTCAAACATTGTCTCTGGATCTTCCATCTATCGCAGGCTGAGCCAAGACTTAGATCAAAATAACCACACAGTTTGGGGCAGCTCTGACTCAGCTCCAGCTCCAAAGTGTGCAGCACAGCTCAACAGTATTTCCCTTGCCTACTGATCTCTGGAACTATGTAGACCAGGCCCTGATCCAAAGTCCCCTGAAGCCAGAAGGAGTCTTTCTACTGAGTCTGTGGTGTCTTACACCGTGCCAAGGACATTATCCATGTTCTACAGTTCATCATTACTACGTGCCTTGCCATAACACCCCAAAACGGTATCTAGAATAAGAACCTTTTTTTGCTAAATACTGTGAAAACCCAGAGGAAGACCCAATCCTGATAAAATCTCCTCTGTTCACTGGCTCACAGGAAAGCAGGCAAAGGAGATTTTACAAAGCATGTTTCTGCTGAAGCATGAGTAACTGCTGCTGCTGCTTTGTGGTGATGTATTCTGCCCGTGTAGATAGCAGACTACTTGTTCTCTCTCTCTCTCTCTCTCTCTCTCTCAAGTTCTTGGATCCAGAATATATAATAAACATGTCTCTGGGAACACAAGAAAGAAAATGGAAAAATTCAAATTATTTACCAGTCGACTCATGCTTAGAGTAGCACCCATGGCTTAGGTTTAAAAATAACCCTTAAATCTCATTTAATAGCTGCTATCAAAATCCTATCTGAATCCTAATGCAATTTTTTCTTCCCCCTTTCCACATCCATCTAGTCCCAGAGAAGAATGACAAAATATTGTCATTATGTGTCCTTCATTTCTCTGTGTCGCTCTTTGCAATTTAGACGGCATTTGACTCAGCCATTTGAAAGAGCAAATCCTAATACTGCACATTCATGCTTCATCTTTCCCAGAGAAGAAAGGGAAAATTGCTGGCATTATACAAAAGCTTCTGTATTTTGGTTTCCCTCTATATTTTCCTCTATGTGCTCTGTGGCTTTTCAAAACTACCAGACTCACCCAACCAACTTGAATCTCTTTTCTTTCCCCTTTTCTTTTTTTTTTCTGGGGGAGGCTGTATTTTTCTTTCCACACTCAACAGGGGATGGAAAGCAATATGCAGCCCCAATAAGCTGGCTTCTGCTGCCCACGTCCTTTTAACAGTCTTTCTGGTTTCCTCTGAGGCTACATAGGCAGCAAAGTAAGAACCTAAGGCAATGGGCCAATCCAGTTTCCATTGTGAAAGCAAAACACTCGCTGCCTTCAGTAGGAGCAGAATCAGAACCAGGACATGCTTTTAAAAATACAGTCCAGTTAAAAGGAAATCTGAATTACACTGAAGAAACTTTTGTTTGCTAGAACAAAAACAAAAATGGATCCCCAAGGTGCCCTGGGCTTCAGAGGGGGATTGAATTAGGAAAAAAGTAGCAGTTGTGTTTTCTTGAGCATTGTCCTCAATTCATATCACGCACACAATGAGATGTATAGATTTTTACAAAAAAATTGTTCCTCTTCCTTCTCTCAGATGCACTGAAACAACAGCAGTTTTCCCATTTAAACAGTCACAACTAGGTTTCAGAGTTAACAGCCCACAGAGGAGAACCAAAGAGTTCAGAAATCGGAGATGGGGCAGGTTCTGCATGTATTTAGGGCAAACGTCATTGTGATGCATTCACTACTGCTGACCGCAACTATTCAATAATGGGGAATCAGGCTCACCACGACGACACATATATACCCAACCACACAATAATGATTTAGATTTTTTTTATTTGCTTTCTGTCATCAGGGGTTGACGTTTCAAGCTTATCTCGCAACCAAGGAAAGAAACTTGCTTTTTGAAACAAATGAAAGCTGAGCTTCTGAGGCCTTTGCGTTCCACGTGGGCTAGGGCTTTGAGAGCAACTAGCTATCAGACAACTCAGCACATCATGAGAGTTGGCAACACCGTGAATTATGTTCAGCTCACAGATATTTTTTTCTCACCTGGTAGGTCCAAAGACTTCATTTTTTGTGAGACAATGAAGACTTGGATGAAAACAGAGATTATAGGGCCCACATTGGCAGCACAAACAAAAGTATCCAGCTACTGAGATGCTGTTGCAGTTCAGCCCAATTCAACCAGGGCTCAGGGTAAATCAAGCTCCTTATGACACATCCCTTGGAGTCTAGCAGATGTAACTGTTTCTGTTGTGTGTTTGTCCTTGCTATTGAAAAAGTCATCTGGGCCCCCTTCCTTCTCCGGGTCAGAAATCCAGACAGCGATTCCTTTTTGACCTCAAGCTCAGTTTATTCAGTGAAGCCCTGAAGAAATAAGCAAAAGATATTGTGCCTAAACATCTCATCCCACAATGTGGGACTCTCTTTATTACTATTTTTACAATGCATTAGTTGCCTGCCCTTGGGGTTAGAACTGGGCAATGTAAAAAAAGTCAGATCCTGACCCCAAAATGTTACAGTGTCAAAGACAGAAACAGAGAAGACTGGAAAACCAAGAGGATGGTTGGGCTCTGCCTATTCATGTATTTAACATGGATATTTTGGGACATAATGATGCAGTAATTCCCCAAGGCCATCATGGGAGAAGTGTTCTTTATATAGCTTTGAATCAGGGGAGTATAATGGTTTGCTGAGTTGAATTTGAAAGGACACTTGAAAACTCATGGAAAAAGGAAAGGGGACATCAATGAGAGAAGCCTTGAGGGTGGTGCCATGAATGAGCCCAGCAGGTGGGTTAGGGAAGGTAATAAGAGATGAGGGCAGATATATAGGCTGGGCCTATACATAGCAGTGAAGATGTGAGGGAGCCAGTGATGCAGTCAGACTGATAGGAAGAGTGTTTTTACTGGCTGCATTTTGAGTGGCCTGTAGGGAGATTCCAGGGAATAGCAGGCTAGAGGACTGAAAAGATTTTCATAGGACTTTACAAAGAAACCCTGGAGTTTAACTAACTTTTTTATAGGCTGCACAAGGCCAATTTCACCTGGAAAGAATATACAGATGCAAAAATGTAGAGCAATCAATATCCTGGACAAGGAAATACATTTATTATTTGCTAATTATGTAATATCTGTTGCTTTCACTGCTGATCTCTCTTTTTAGAACAGAGAGAACTGGTTTCGATTTCACTCACACTGGTTTTGCATCCATTTTATTCCACTGACTTCAATGGAGTTGCATCCAATCTGCTCGAGTTTAAATGTGATCAGGACTAGACCCCACATCTGCTTAAAGATTTATTGGTTGGGATGCAGTAAGTGCTTTCAGCTTCATATTGTAGAGCCTCCCAGAAACAATACTGCTGGGAAAGACTGAGAATGTTAAAACCTTCTGCTAATTAAGTAAATGTGTATTTATACCAGCTCAATCCCACATGCAGCATATGACCCTGAGAGCAGTGTTCAGAGACTGTCCTATTCCTGCCCAGCTAGTGGCAGCAACGCACCTATGAGTCAATACCTAGTTAAAAATGAAATCAACTTTGCCCTTAATAGGCCATAGCTCCTTTTTAATCCTTGCCACCAGGGGAGTGACATATTGACCAAACTGTAGCAGGTCCAAGAATCACTCATACGTGGAGATATCTGCCAGTGTACTACACCATGACAGCAGAAGGTCTGGCCAACATCTCTACAGACCTGGTCGATACGAGGGTGTAGCGGTCGAGTGGTAGGCCGGGAAACGGCAGGTGGGTAGTTTCCCGCGATGGAGCAGAATTAGGCACAGAAGCAGATTTGTTAAAACAAGATTACTTTACTTACACTGTCGATGGATACAGCGTAGGTGGAGAGGTAACTTCAGTTACAGTTGCAAACCAAACGAGAGCTCTATAAACTGAGGTGAAATGTCCGTGAACAATTCAACGAGCATGCAGGACATGGAGTACAACAATTCAACGAGCATGCAGGACATGGGGTACGTCGGGAAGGTCAATGACGGGGAGTCGTTGGTGGGTGATCAGTCCGCCAAGTTCACTCCGAGATGGGCGCGGAGTTCTCCAACTTGGGCGGAAACTGCTCTAACTTTTATACGGCTAGCGAGCCAATTGCTAGTCGCCATGTAGGAATAATTTAGAACCGGCCAATAATGGTGTGAGTATTTGCATAAGGATGGCGGGAACTTTTCTGCATCGGGGTTCTCCACTGTAGTGGAAAATTCCACTGTGCCGAGGCACTTAACTACTGGGTTCTGACATGCCCCCTTGCCGATGGCACAGCTGGAATTGGAGCACATGCACGTCATTTAAATTGTCATCATCTCTCTCGGGGGGTACATATGGTAAACGGGTATATACAAAAGCATACAGCAAAAAAAGTTCGTCCTCAATGGATCGAATTAAATAATAACCAATGCAAACACAAATACACATAAGTATATTAGTTATAAAAAGTTCAATTATGAGGACTTCGGTAGGTGTCAGGGTGAAGTCACACGTCAGGCCCCCGCGTCTCCGGTACTCTTCTTCTCTATCTCTCTTCTTCTCTTGGGGTTTCCCTCCGCCACGCACAAAAAAAACTGTCAAGAAAAATTTCTTAGACCAGTTAATCAACTTATATTACAGTGTTTATATGGAACCGCGCGCGCGACGGGACAGCCAACTGGATTTTTTCGCTGCTTCCCGCTTTCTTTAAAGCACACGATACAGGTGCTCGGACACGGTCCCTCTCTGGACGATTCTCTTTCTCATGATCGCGGGCGCGACCGACGCGGAAAAAGGGATGACGATCCACACAAGCTCACCCGGCGTGAACCTCGGGCGTTGCGTGGTTTTGTCCGCACTCAGCAAGATGAGAACGTCGTGGATTCATCATCTGGCTCTTTTGGATATTGGAAACCTAGTTCATATGCTAGTTGCCATTGGCCTGCGTCTCCCAGGATTTGTAGCTGCCGTTTAGTGAGCCTAGAATGGTGTAGGAGGAATCCAAACATGATCCTCTCCTCTAGTGTTCTTTGTGGCAACGGCTGCAATGTTTGTCGAAGGTCAGATTCGCGATGGCTTGCGCTCTGAGCCTCGATCAGACATTCAGTGGGTCGATGCTCTAAATCGCTAGAAGTTCCTGTGTCCAACTTTATAAGGGCCTGTAATCGCGGGAGTTGACGTAAAAGGTTACCCGCGGGTTGGCCAGCTAGTGGGTTGAGGAGAATCCGAAGGATGATGGCATTCCTTCCTCCATAAACTTCAATGCAGGCTTCCACGCCATTGAGAGTTACCGGGACAATTCCAGGGTTTCGCAGGTGGCGGTGAGGCCACGGTCCTCTCTGCTGGGGCGGTGTTAGTCCCAGTGCATGTGCTCTGGAGTTCCAGGAACAGTATGAGATTCCTATTATTGCTAGTAAAATTTGTTCTGCTCTGGTCTTCGATGGGCGGCCATCGTGCCATGCGTGGGATTTGTGGCCGACTTGGCCCGCAACAAGCACTGGAAGTGGGATGGGCCAGTGAACGTTGCACGTCACTATATCTATGTCGGTGGCGTGCCCCCCACTCCACGAGGCTTGCCGGGTCAGGAAGCTTGCCTCTTCCAAGTCTAGCAAGTCGGATCCAAACTCCACGACCAGGCGTCCTAGCCACATGGCCAGAGTTTCTTCAAGCTTTATTTTTGATTCCTTGCATAACTCCTGTAACTCAGTCCAAGTACGAGCGCGATAGGTGGTGGTGCGAACTGCACCCTGCGCATTGATTGCTCGGTTGACTATTGCTACAGGATGAGCTGTTGTCGAAGCTGTTGCTGTGTCGCTGCTGGGCGGATTCCCGCCAGTTCTTCTGAAGCTCCGCCCTTCTTTTCCGGGTTCTCCGGGCGGCTCATTCCTTCCTCGGCGCCATCTTGAAATGGCGTCGACTCGGGGCTTTCTTTTACTGCCGCCTCTTTAGCCGCCTGAACGGCTGTGAGCAGTTGGGCTTCCAGATTCGCATTCTCCCGCAGCAAAGTTGTTATGGTGCGGAACATCACACTCAACATTCTCCCCTTGTCGCTCTTCGGGCCTGCCCTCTCAGTTGTGGCGCGTCCCTCCGCCTCTAAATTTTCATGGAGCTCAGAAAGAAGCTCGCAGCCCCCCAGTCCAGACGCCAGAGCTGAGGGACTGAACTGGTTGATCAGTGTCGGTTCTCCACCCTCCCGCACGAGTCGCATACAGCGGGCGTACTCTTGGCTAAGAGTCGGGTCTACTGCGTCCGCTGGTATGACTCTGGTGAGGGATGCGGTGCTTACTTCCTCGCGGGGCCTAAATAGGACCCGCTCACTACCCATCACACACCCGAACGCCCCGGGGTGAAGATGCGCTTCCCATTCTTTCGAAGCTCCCTCTTCCCCCTTCAGTGAAAGGTAACCACTGACGAGCCTTTCACCCGTTCCGCCCGCCTGGTGATAGGCGATGTGTGCCCCTAGTTCCATGGCGTTCGTCATGTGGCGCCTTTCACTGTGCCAGGGGCAGTTTCTAACTAATTCTAACTCCATCGGGTCTTCCCCAGATCCTGTTCGTAATGCCATGTAGCAGTCAAGTGGTAGGCCGGGAAACAGCAGGTGGGTAGTTTCCCGCAATGGAGCAGAATTAGGCACAGAAGCGTATTTATTAAACCAAGATTACTTTACTTACACTGTCGATGGATACAGCGTAGGCGGAGAGGTAACTTCAGTTACAGCTGCAAACCAAACGAGAGCTCTATAAACTGAGATGAAATGTCCGTGAACAATTCAACGAGCATGCAGGACACGGGGTACGTCGGGAAGGTCGATGATGGGGAGTCGTTGGTGGGTGATCAGTCCGCCAAGTTCACTCCGAGATGGGTGCGGAGTTCTCCAACTTGGGCGGAAACTGCTCTAACTTTTATACAGCTAGCGAGCCAATTGCTAGTCGCCATGTAGGAATAATTTAGAACCGGCCAATAATGGTGTGAGTATTTGCATAAGGATGGCGGGAACTTTTCTGCATCGGGGTTCTCCACCATAGTGGAAAATTCCACTGTGCCGAGGCACTTAACTACTGGGTTCTGACAGAGGGAACCAGAACTGAGACATAATCTAAAGGGTCATCCTAATGCCTTTACTTGTCCCTTTATGTCAGTCTCATCATCACAGTACCCCAACAGCAATGCACTAGGGCTGTGCAAAGCTTCAGGTGCTGATTTGATTTGGAGGAGATTCGGCCCAATTTGGTGGCCGAATCTCTGAATCTGAATCGAATCAGGGGACCAATTTAAAGGTCCGAATCAATTCAAAGATTTGGAGAGCTTTAATGATTTGGCCAGTCCCAACCTCTGCCCACCCCCAGCCGCCCCAGAGGTGCCCCACCCACCCCAGCTCCTGGCATTTAAAAGATGACCTTGTATTCCATTTTCCATCATGTTCTTAGGTGAGGATGATTGGATAAGATTGCCTTTAAACCTTCTCAACATTGCTCCTTCATTTTCCAAAGACATTGCTGTTGACCTGCCATTCCCTCTCGCCTCAGACACAATAAGCTTACCATATAGCTTCTGCATGACCTGAGGATGGAGAACACTGTACTCTGCATGTGCTTCACTTACCTAGAAAAGCCATTAGCCCAGACAATAAATTGCTAAAGGAGGCTGCAAAGTCATATCACTTTTATGATGTTGCTATGCTATGGATGATCCAAGTGAGGTCTTGTCCCAATCTGCAAGAATTCACCTGAACCTGCCTAAGTATCAGAGTTTGTCTGTTTGATCCTCATCTGCTCTGTTGAGATGCATTGTGTGTCCATCAAGCGTTCCATGGAGATGTGACTAAGTTTGGATCTAAGATATGTATGTTGAACATCCAGAGTAAGAGATATTTTGTTTGGAGGTGTGGGGGTAGGCTGGACTATTATATATACAGGATCCTCTTGCAAAATACCAATTTGGACTTACAGCTGGATTTTGAACTGCTTCAAATATAAGGGCTGTTGATGGCTAGCTATTTGGTTGAAGCCTATCTCTATGTATAATGGACCAAATTCTCTGCAGTTATAAATAGGTGCTGTTAACTGAAGCCACAGGACTACATCCATTTACAGCAGCAGAGAATGTCTTCAATCAAATACATTTTATGTATATGCAAACTACATATCATTTGCTATATTTCAAATGTCCTGTTCATTGGCTCCCTACATAACATTTGTAATGTACTCACTCACTTCTTATTGTTACATACATTTTATGTGCCTTGAAAGCTTAAACACACTCCAGTACATATTCCCCCAAGAACTACTTATAGAAAAGGAGTGTAATTGTTTTCTCTGTGTGCAGTTACAGCCTTTCAAATTGCTTTTGGGACACAGTCACCAATGGAGAATGAAGCTTTGGTTTTCATTTTAGAGCAGCAGTCCGAGCAAGCAGATGTAGCCAAATGAGGCTGACATTTAAAGCAACTACTAAGATTACATTACGGAGATTATATTTAATATGGCTGGCCAAATCTTTCATACAAAATCAATGTTCTTTTACTTAATAATACCCTCAGCACATCTTAATGAAGGCTCCTTCAGGACAAGGTCCTATTTTTCTCCAGTCATTTTGTTCTGTGACATCGCTGTCTGCATCAGACGGTACATAATGTTATTTTCATCTGTTTCTATTGAATTTACTACATCCCCATTTTTGATTTGTCAATTTCAATATCAATTAATCAAAGAATTCTGAGGAGGGAAATATTTTATTACAGAACAAGGAAGAGAAATTAATTTAAATCTTGTGCTTTTCTGTAACACCCGCTTTGTATTAATGTTCCATCCAGCAATCATCAGCAGGAGCAAAACCCTAGACCTTCAGCACAAGCCTCTCCTGCTTGAACTAAAGGACAAAGTGTGAGCATATGGTTCATAGCCTCTTCTCTGTTAAGCAGGCAGTACTGGAAAAGGCCTGCTTTCACCCAAATACTCCTGCCTTAATTAGAATGGACTTCACATTCTCATTAAGAGTCCCTCTTCCTAGCTTCTAATTGCTAGGAAAACCAACAAGAAGGTTGTTTTGTTTTATTTTTAATTACTGTTTGAATCACACAAATATCATTACTGATAGCGCTATGTGACATTATCAGTGTGCTCGTGGGCAGATCTAGAATTTTGAAAAAGGGGGCGCAGATGGTGAGCTGCATCATCACGTATAAAAACACCACATATTTTTCATCAGTTAAAAATAAACTAGAAGCTTTACTAATATGCTAGTGGCTAGGGCTGTATTAGTCAATTAAAGATTGATGCAAAAACAAATGTAACTTCATTGGAATGACTTAAAAACAATCTGTGCCGCTGTGAAATAGGAGCTTCATGACCAGGAGCAGCTAACAGACAGCAGAATTGCAGAACAAAGGATACTTCTACTGGGGGAACAATAAGACCATTCAAAAGAAGAGAGAATCATTAAGACCTGTGGAATGAAGAGTTTAGAAGGGATCAGGTAGATTATAATGAGCCATGAAATCAAGTGAACCCCCTCAGCACTGCCCGAGTCGAAATGCTGCTGCCACTGCCACTGCCACTGCCAGGCAGTTGGTTTAAAACTTTGGGCAGAACAAGAAACAAAATGAGGTGCAAGTGCATCAATGCACCCACCTCCCTGGGATCCACCCCTGTGTGTGCCCCATGGTATGATAAGACATTCAGAAATTAAGCTCTGGTGCACCAGAACCAGCTCTGGAGTCCCTTGAGATACAAATGATTCCAGAGCAGATTGAGAAACATTTCTAGCACGTGCAGCTCTGCAATCCGGAGTAGGCCAACTACAGATACATTCTACAAGGACCAAACCAGTTGCAGCCATAAGAGGCTAAAAAATAAAGAGCAAAAGTGTTGCTGTACCAGTGACTCCAGCTATTGGCGATGCATAGGGGGTGCCCGTGGGTGTACATGCACCCCCTGAGATTGGCCGTGCACCTGCTGAGATTGCTGCTGCCGGTGGCGTCTGTGGGTGGTTGCCAATTGCCACCCCTCACTCCACCGCTAACACTACCGGCAGTGTGTGTGGGTGGTCATCGATTGCCACTCGGCGCTCACCACCCCCTCTCCCCCTGCTGCCACCACACTGCAGCTGCATGTGAGCAGTCCCCGCTCAGCCCGCCCTCACCGCTGACATAACCACAGCTGCCTGTGGGTGATCCTCACTCGCCACCACTATGCCTCCTCCGCCACTGCCTGCAGGCAGTCGCCATGCTCCCCTAGCCTTGGACCGCACGAGGCGTTCATGACTCCAGCTTCATTGGGGATTGCCAGGCTAGTGTAGTTAATGTAAGAGTCATCTTGAACCTATGTCTAATTTCAAACCAAATGTCATCCTTTGTTTGCAGGCTGCAAATATTGTGTTCATGAATTCACTGCCTAAGAGTGCATTTTGACTCACCAGGACCACTACAGTGAATTCCAGGTGCTGGTCCAAGCCCAGTGTTTGACTGTTCTTGAACCCAGAATTGTGACTCAATTGTGATATTGTGTGCCTAAAAATCTAATCCCACAACGCACTTGTGGCATCTCTGTCACAAGCTGCAACATATTGTCCCAATATTGTAGCATAATATGGCATGACTTTCCTTCCTAAATCTGTAATCAAATTCATTCAACTATCGCTACTTTTAGCACAGTGACTCCATTTTCCTTTATACATACACTGGCTAGATCAGATGTTTCATTTTGCCTTATAGCCAAATGACAAATAAGGAGAGGAAGGGAGGGGGAAGGGAAGACCGTTCATGAAAAATAGAAAAGCATCATCTTGATATTGGAGAAAAAAGATGAGTAAGTCCTACAGAGCTGTATAAATATCATAGATGAAAATAGAAAGACAGTTTGAATAAAATTGGATGTTTCCACAAGCCCTCACCCTTGACTCAATCCAAGGTATCTTTGCAGGTCATAAAATCCAGTAAAACATTTTTCCTTTGCTGCTTTTTTTATGTATATGCAAAGTGACCCTGCACTCTCTCACTCTGACTGCAGCCAAAAGCAAAAGCACCAGAATGCTTTGGGAAATGCATGCATGCATCCTCTCACACTTTTTTTACATTACTACCCAGAGCACAAAAGTACCAGAAAACTGACCAGGAAGTCTTCAGCTCCAACAAACTGCTCAGCACTTAGTCTACCCTTAACTGAACTTCATTCATTACGTATCTACAAGACGCACCTAATCTAGAACCCAAACCCCAAAGATCTGAATTCCTCCAAATATTGTGGTAGTTCAGATCTGGTCCTAAACGTTGTGGCTGGGCTTTCTCTGTGCACAGTGGACTGAACCAAAACCCCAGACCCAAACACTCTTGAATATGAATCAAGCTTGATTCTTTGTCTAAGCTCACAGCTGAGTTAATTCAGGTTGGCATCTCTTTACACGAATGCTGATGAAAGGAAGGTGGACATTCAGGTCTACAGAAATTCTGTGCCAGTGTGTAGGCTGCAAAATTTAAAAAGGGATTAATAGAATACAAACTAGAAATTAAAAAATAACATTGGATGGACTATGATCTTATTTTCCATGTTCCACCAGAGCCTTTATCAATCCCATCTTTTTTTTTTTTGTACTAGAAGAAAACCCGCCAGTTGCCACAGGGTTCTTAGTGAGAATGCATTTCCCCATCCCCCTTTGCAGAGGAAAGGCACAAGCTGGTGATTCGTGTTTGCTAAAGACAGATACCTCATAATGGATGAGGCATCTTCCTAGAATTCGCATTCTATGGTAAGAGGAAGCGGGGGGCCAGCTGTGTGTTCATTGTGCAGCCTGTTCTTCCTCTGCCTTCGTGCCTGTCATGTCCGCTTGACGATTGGCAGTTGCTTAATTAGGAAAGGTGAAGCTGCTGGGACTGCAAGGGAATGATAAAGGTAGATCTTTTGTATCCCAGTGTTTAAAAATAAAAAGCAATTTCAGCAGTCGCTGCAGGAAAGGAACGTGCTTAGTGAGTTCATGCCGGGAAGGAGTGGAGAAGAGGGGGAGGGGAAGATAGAGAAGGGAGGAGTGAACAACTGTGACAACCGAGTTATCTACAGAGAGAACTGAGAGAGAACATAAAAATGTGCTCAGAGAGCTCTGCCAAAAACAACCCTTACTCAGAATAAATTACATTGCCCATGAAATATGTGCCATTCAGGACAGCTTCTGCAGCTATTTTCGCTTCAGCCTTTGCTGTAGTTGCTATGGGGCCAAGCCTGTTCCCATTCAAGTCAATGATAACAAGGTCCTCAACACCTGTTGTACAGAAGCAGGCCTCAGGGCTTCCTCCTGCCAAGTTCTGACCAGCCTCAGTGTATGCAGATGTCAGTGCAAAAGGAGGTGCTCAGCCCCTCAAAGGATCAGGCCCTGCTATTCAGTTGTAGCCCACGGTTGGTGCTAAGAGCCCTCAGTTCCCATTAAGACCAGTGACAGTGCAGGCCATCTTGCTTTCTGGTGCCTTTGACATGAGGCCCTGACCTGCTGATGCAAAAGGAAATATTTGCATTGATTTCATGTTGTGTTGGAGGAAACCCTATATGAATCGTACCTACCTGGATAAACAATAGCAGACTGATGAAGCTCTGTGAGCACTTGTACACATGACAATGTTGCCATGTACACGTGATGAAATTCCCCTTTGTGTAGCTTAATGGCATCACACTTTGCATGTATGTGAGTTTTTGGGGTTTTAAATTAGTTCTCATCATTACAAACTAAACCACATCCCAATGTAGTTTAGTTTGACACATTGCAAATTGCAACAAGGAGGCCATAAATCTGTCACCTGTACATGGTAATTCATTAAATTACATGTACTTAGCCCCTTTGTCCACCAGGTGTTGCTACAATTTTTGTGTGGTGAGCACCCTTGTCCACCAAGTGTCACTACACTTTGCAGGTATTTGCAGGTATTTTTTAGGTATTTGTGTGCAATGAATGTTTTAGTATACTAGGTATAGCTGCAGAGCCCAACATGAATCAATCTTTTGCTGACCTCTTTTTCATACTTCAGTAAATAAATAGTTCAAAGAAACCATTTTGTGTTTGTCAGCTCCTATTTCATTGTTTTGACAGCTGGGTGTCCTAGGGTGAGTTCAGGGGTTGAAGATTGGGGTTGGTGAGCTATACCAGGCACCCAGGAGCACAGTAGCAACCAGTAAAATCACAGTCCCAAGTGTCCAAAGTCTCCAAGTACCTCCTTTTTCACATGAGATGCATCCAACACAAAAAAGAGGGCACTGAGCAGAACATTACAATGGCTGAATCCCAAATTAAGGGTTGGCTGGCTAATGTGGGTGCGAGGTCCCTACACCCTTTTTTTTAATAGGTCCCATTAGGACATCCAGAGCTATGCCAGGCATCAAGGTGCCAGAAGCAACCAGTAAAATTGCAGTCTCAAATGCCCCAAGTCTCCAAGCATCCCCTTTTCACATGAGATGTGTTTAGGAGGAAAAAGCGGGGTGCTGAGCTGAACATTGAAATAGATGAACCCTGAATTAAGGGTTGGTTGGCTAATGTGGATTTGAGGTCCCTGCAACCTATTTTTGAACAGGTCCCATTAGCAGATCCAGAGCTATGCCAGGCATCGAGGCATCTTTGCAAAAACATAGGTCATCTCTGGCCCTGTTGGGTGTGTTCTGTTCTGAGCATTTAACACTTCATACATGTTTAATGAGCCCCCAGAGTTCATTGCATATTCTTCTTTGAGAAACACAGAGCAGAAGTTTTTTGGTCAAGCAGCATAGAAGAAAACATACACTGACCCAGAGGACATCCAGCTACCCACCACAGCCAGGGATTCCAGGTGACCAAGGAGCTCAGGTCTGACAAGGAGGCCTGACTACTGCCATCCCCCATTCTCCATCAGCCCCTCTTCCCATTATTCTTGTCCCACTTTCCCATAGACCCTTCACCCCTCCTGTACACATTATCACAGTGGTAATGCAACTGCCACCTATTTTGGTTGTGCTTCTGCAGCCTACTCTAGTCATGCTTTTCCCCGCCGCCCCTCCCCCTCCCATTTCCCTCCACCGCATCCCCGGCAGCTTCCTCCCCCTTACCCCTCCTCCCCCACCCCATCAGCTACAACATCAGGAAGAGGAGCCAGAGGCAGAAGTACAGCCAGTGGTAAGTTTGCCGTTGTGGGGGGCTTAGGTATATGGTAATAGGGGAAAGCGTGAAAGTATAGGTTAGGGTATGTTGGAATATGTTAGGCTCTCTTCCAATTGCCCTCCAGCTGTGCCTTGCTTGCAGACATTGGATGCAGCAACCCAGACTCCTGAACAAGGATATTTAGCCACACCAAGTGCATAGATATGCCCAGACAAGGCTTGGGGAAATCTCCCATGGGAGATTTTGTAGCCTCTAAGAGGAAGCAAGGAAGGTAAGTTTGGGAGTATGGGGCAACTCCCTCTGCTTTCTTTCTTCCCCTGCAACACTCCTGTCATTTGGTGAAGAGGGTCACTGCTACTCTGATGGGACTCCATTTTTTGAGAGGAAGAAGACTTTGAAGGGGGCATTTTAGATCTTTCCTTTTATTTATTGCTTTCTAGTTGTGGGATAGGGGAGTGGGTATTCAGCAGTGTTTCCATTTTCTCCATTTGGTTATTTGTTTATTTATATTTGAATTCCTGTTTTATTTTTGTAAGTTTCTGTTTTTTTCAATCAAGGTTTTTTCAATCAAGCAGTACAATCTGAAGGGCATCAGTCTTGTCAGTGGTGGCTGCTGTTGGTGTTGGGAGTCTCCACTGAGGGGGTGTTGGTATGAGTTTGGTGTGGGGGATGCTTTCAGCCACAAGGGGTGACTGGCCGCCCTTGGGAATTGGGGTTTGTCCATTCAGTCCTCTGCTCAGCACCTGCCTTTTTTCTGCTGTGTGCTTGACGTGTTTCAGGAGTAATCCGCAAAAAAACAAAATCACCAAGTTTCTAGAGGAGGTGTGGTTACAGGAAACAAGTCCCACTGGGAGTGGAACCTGTGTGGCCCCCCCACCATGCACCTCTAAAACCTCCCTTTTTGACTGTCTGTTGATTGCTTGTCTCCCATAACACCATTAATTCACTCATCGCTTTTATGCAAAACCAACAAGCAGGATTCTGTGAACCTGATCATGAACCTAAAGCATGGCTGCTTTATGAATAGCAGGTACACCCTGTCCCATGTCATCCAGAATCAGCATGGCTATAAGATACACAAAGTGACTACGGGTTCAGCCAGAGCCCCCCACCCTGGCTTGACCCAGTCTAGACTCAAAATGACCCAAGTGAACCCCTCTGGCTGGCGCCAAAAGTTGCAAGCCTGGCAGAGCACGTCTATGTCAGCTGTTCACACTTTGCCCAGGCCCTACAGGGTCAGAGCTTGTGATGAACTGCCCTTGGCCAGGTCACCTCAAGGCCTATAAACTGGCTGCGCAGCTCCCCAGGGTACCCTTAATTGATCTGAGATGTCTGACGTTCAGGGCAGAACTGAGCGGACCAGAGCACATAGTTCTAGGTCCACTTGGACCTTCACTGAAACTAAGAGCCTGGTGCATGTGCTGGGGGACCCTGATATCATGCTTCAGTTTTTCTGCAGCCCAAGGGCCAATTGGCACATCTACCTGATGTTGCAAGGAGAACGTCAGAACAGGATCACAACAGGACCACACTACAGTGCCGTGTCAAGGCTAAGATGCTGTGGGCAAAATTCCACAGGGATATTGACAGAGCACAGCAGCAGGACACCCCACTCCATTACATGGCTCAGTACAGGTACCTCCAGCTGCTAATTGAGGTACTGAATTGGCATGAACACCGAGGGACAGAGACTTCCAAGGCATCCTGTCCTGCAGACAGTTTGCCAACCATGGCTGCCACTCGCAGGCAATCCAGGGACTCCAGTGGAGAAGAAAGCAAAAAAGTCCCGGCCATGCCACCATCCAGTTCCTCCAAGGAGGGTAGACCAAGGACCTTGATCTCCACACCTGGTATGTGAAGCCCTGGGGAAATTTATAGTCACCTGTCACCTGAATTGACAGCTGTTTGCAGCTGGATTGTACTTGTTTACAGCCACTCAGGGTCTGCTACCCACTGTGGCCAGGCACCCATTCTCGGTAATTTTGGTTCGAATGCTTTCTTTCCGCACACATGCAAGATTCACTGAGTGTGTCTATTTTGAGTGGCAAGAGTCCTTAATTCACTCTATTTCACACATTTGTTGATTTTCTTGATTTCCTTTATTTTCAGCTCTGATTCCAAGGATACCCAGGCAACTAAGGCAGACTGCATTCAATGCTAGAACTGACAGGGTGGTGAATGCCCTCAGGGAATGTGAACAGTGGGTGCAAGAGCTGGTCAGACAGGTTAGTTGTGCTGTGGGAAGCATCATGGGAATCCAACACAAAAGGAACTATGCTAAGTCCAGGAGGCATTCCGACACACAGCACGACTGGAAAGTACTGATGGGCATACTGCTAACCATTCTATGCCTGGTGGTCATCAGACCCGGTCCTGCAGCAGCCTCTGCACCTGCCCATGCCAGTGAGCAGCAACGGTGGGCATGGATCTGCACTCTGCAATCCAACAGTTCTCTGTCAAGCTCAGAATAATTAGTAAGAATAGTTATTAATTAGCTCTGAATAGTTAGTAATTGTTATAGTAATTGTTTAGTTATTGTCATAGTAATAATTTAGTTAATTGTTATAGTATAATTATAGTACAGTAATCCATAGTTATTCATGGTACTTTTGAATCAATATTTTTAAAAAGTTGTTCTTTGGTTTGTTTCCTTTTTTATTTTTGTTTTTTGTAAATAAAGTTTTCTGTTCCCTTTGTTGCATTTTTCACTCCATGGTCTCTCTCTTTAAGAGGTATGACTGTGGAAAGAGGTTGTTGCTAGCCTGTGAATGGTTGGCAGGAGGTTTTTGATGCAGAGGCGTGGCCCGCCCACACTCCCCCTGGCCCCAGGTTGCACCTCCACTGCACACAGAGAGGCAGGAAGGAAACAGCACAAAATTTTATTGAGATGGTCATGTCCCTAAAGCTGGGGTGGAAATGGCCTCTAATATCGAGGAAGGCATCGATGCTGGCAGCGATGTCCTCCTTGGTAGTGGGGGCAAGGATGTGTAGCGCTGCCACAGAGGACCTGACCAATTAGGGTCCCCCACTGTAGCCAAATTCTGGGCCAGGACACACACTAAGCACCCTTGGTTTGCCTGCTATCTCTTTCTGTGGTCCCAATAATAAAAGCCTGGGCCTTGAAAAACTCCCATCCCCTCTAGCTCCCGCCTTGGGTGGGCTGCCTGGGGAACGATGTAAAGCTGCATGTGCTTAGAGTAAATGTTATGGGTGCAGTGCAGCAGCTCCAGTTACGGTGGCCACCACTGGCTGTCCATGGGTGGCCACCTGCTGCTGGAGCAGGAGGGTCCAGTCCCTGGTACACCTCCAGGCGGCTTCAGGGGCAGGTGGTGGCAGGGGAACCAAAGGCAGCACTCCCACAGGGCCCTGCACCCTCACCCCTACATCCAGATGTTGGCTCTGCACAGGCAAGAGACAGAAGCATTTTTGTGTGGGTTTGCAACATTGCGGAGATGTGATGCGCTGCACCAGGGGCCCAGTGCTGCCCGGACTCAGATCAGCGGTTGCAGTGTGAGGGTGCCCAGGGGACATGGTAAGCTGTCCAGATGGTCAGGGCTATGCCTAGACAGATGCTGGCTGAACCACCTGTCCCTGCTTGATCCTCTGTGGCCGTTACTACGCTGTGCACTGGCCACAGGCAGCCTGCCTGCCCAGCCCCTTTCCCAGTTGCCACAGCAGCAGACTCCGCTGCCCCCCCACTCCCTGAACGCCAGCCATTCTGCCACTCTTACAGTGCTGCACAGAGCCTGGCATCCATGCTTGGGGTGCATGGGGCTCCTGAACAATTGGGTCGAGGGACTAGCCGTGTCCCTGCCTTCCCCACAGGGGGCCTCTCCAGGGAGGTACCAGGAGGCCATTCCCCCATGCCACAGCTGTACCTCATGTGCCCAGGGCAGTGCGTGATGATCTGTATGTGCAGGCAGAGGGGTGCCCAAACCATTATGCGCTGCTCCTGCTCATCCTGCTAGGGCCCTGGGCACACCTGCACTCCTGGTTCAGGACCTTGAGCTATGATGGCACTGGGGGCGAGCCTGGGCTGCCATGCAACCTTCGCCACCGGTTGGATGACTACCTGTGGCAGCGCTACACATCCTTGCCCCCACTACCAAGGAGGACATCGCTGCCAGCATCGATGCCTTCCTCGATATTAGAGGCCATTTCCACCCCAGCTTTAGGGACATGACCATCTCAATAAAATTTTGTGCTGTTTCCTTCCTGCCTCTCTGTGTGCAGTGGAGGTGCAACCTGGGGCCAGGGGGAGTGTGGGCGGGCCACGCCTCTGCAACCCTTCACCTGTGAGCAGACAGACATGGATGACAATTCATTTTAATTGCATCTAAGAATTTATTTCAACATCAGTAAACCAAAGCAGAACAGAAAAAACCCAGGAACATAATGCCCACTCCTCCAATTTTCCTATAGAAGGATAAGCAATTCACTAACAGCTAAAAATCCAGCACCTGTTATTGGCTCCCTTCCCCCCGTAAACCCTTTGTGTAACCCTCCCCTTCATCCCTAAAGCATACTGGTGCTCTCCTTGTTCAGCTAGAGAAAGGGTATCCCTTGCTTGCAGGCACAGTGCCTGTCAATGAGGTTGTTGCAATGTGGGGCTGATTATGGATTGCGTTCTCTGTGAAGCTCCTGGGCAGGGGGGGCACTGCTCACGAATGGGGGCTGGGTTCAGTTGTTTAAGGAGCTCCTGTCTAAACTTTCCCTCCTATCGCCGGGTCCACTGGACATTCTGACAGAACTTATTGGGCAGGCTGAGGAATCTTATTGTGCTAGCCATGGCGTCCTGGTAAGCTGCTGCCTCTAGCTTGTTAATCTTTCAAAATGTCTCACACATTTTGTCACCCAACTCAGCTGTGGTGTGTACTTGCAGTTGGGAGACCAACACCAAAATCTCCATCATGCCTTCTCTTGACTGTCACTTCCTACAGTAGTGCTCAGACATTTGCTCGGCTTTGGTCTGTGCTAGTGTCTGAACTTCAGGTGTACATCCCAAAATTCCAGCAAATGCAGTAACTGGTAACAGGAATTGGAACAAAAAAAAGGTCTTGATGGTCAAAGATCTCGTCCCACACCCCCACTAGCAACTTTAAGAGATGGCCCAGCATGTCCACTCCATGTATGTGAAATATTGTACGACTGCAAGCAGTGGACATATATGCCACTTCCCATAGTAACCCCCTCTTTCACTAAGCCCTAGTTGCCCAAACCAATCTAATGCCCCTTTCCCGTAACCTACAAGTCCCTGGGTGTGGATCCTCAGCCACCTCCAGCACTGACATCGATCTTTGTGTCTCAGGAATTTCTGGTGTGCAGGACAAATTCGGGGTCAGTATCATCGTGGAGTCCTATGCGTACTTTTCCTCTTCCTCTGGGATATTCAGGACAGATCCTGGGGAGAGTGGAGTCATGGTCAAGAGAACTTCTTCTTGGTTCTCTGTTTCCTATTGATGCTGCAAACACTCACCACCCCCCACCTCAGACTGGTTGTCTGAAGACTGAGCAGTGACTATCTCACTGCCCGCTCCAGTGTCAGGACAGTCTGTAGGCTGTTGCTGGCTAGGTGATGCTACGGCTACCTCCTGCACCCCTGTCGTACAAATGATCATTTGCAAGCCCTCCTGCATCCTTCGAGAGAATGGTCAACAGCTTATCATAGAATGCAGCTACTGTGTGTCTAGTCTGAGAATGAGAATTCTGGTCCTTGGCCTGATGGAAAGCACATTTCAAGGCCTTCGTCTTGCTGTGGCACTGGACCCAGGCATGATTGTGGCCACATTCCTTCATTTGCTTAGTAATGGTTGCATAGACTGGCTTATTTCATCGATTTGCCAGCTGCGACAGAACCTTTTGTTCCCCTCAAATATCAATCAAAGTCTTCAGTTCATCATGGCTCCAGTTGGAGGCCATGGCTTTGAGATGTACAAGGCTGCTCCTCCAAAACAGACAGACATTGCTCCTTCTTTTGTGCCACCATGGAGTATATTTTCGGGGCCAAAATTAGGCAGTGAGAGAGGGGTTGCTATGCTCTAACCAGAGTCAATAGATGCTTTCTGCCCACGGCTGAGAGCAGTGACATAGACATTTATTTGTATGGAAACTTTTCATGCAGGTCTGACTTGAAAGATATGCATACCTATGAAGGTGTGAACTGTGCCTTAGTACTAATACTAAGCACCAATCTGCCCAAGTGAATTTTCCTAACAGAACACCATTGAAATCCATAGCCTGTGCAAAAGTGTCCCCCACATGCACCCATTGTCCAGAACAATAGGTCTTAATGGCTCACGGCTGGTAATACCCAAAAATCACTACCTGCAATGCAACTTTACTGAAAGGAATTACTACTGGCCCTTCAAGCACCCTCCCTCTCCCACCCTGGCAGTGATTGCTCATGGATGCCTGGCATAGTTCTCAATGTGCTAATGGGACGTATTCAAAAAAGTGGGTGTGGAGACCTCACACTCACATTTGTCAACTAACTCTTAATTTGGGATTCAGCCATTCAGTGTTCTGCTCAGGACCCCCTTTTTTTCTGCTGAACATGTCTCATGTAAAAAGGGGCTGCTTGGAGACTTGGGAAAATTGGGTCTGTGATTTTACTTGCTGCTCCTAGCTATGGATATGCTAATGGGACTATTAGGGTGATTGTATTTGGATCTTGGGAAGCATTAGATTTGCAGCTGAATAAAAGGCTATAACCTATAGCCTAGCAAAGCTGCTAACCACAAGGCAGAATGGTATGTTAAAAGTAACATTGCAAGATGCTTAGGCAAGCATTTTCCTAACAATGTAGTAGTGTTGTAAGATACATAGCTCATTGTGTAAGGAGAACAGGATGCAAACCACTGGCTATCATTAGAGATAAAGCAGAAGCGAGACCTTGGAGATGGTGAAGAAATCAGCAAGAAACCGCATATGACCTAAAGAAGCCAGGGTCATGGTTTTAGGCATGCACTCATAGCGAAAGCAATGTAAATAAGTGAAATGCATAGGTAATTCCATGCTAAAGAAATAAAGAGTAAACAGAGGTGGAGTTTAAGATAGGAGGGAATATGAGTGGAACAATGGAGGGACAAAGGTGGAGTAAATGTTAATGAGAATAAACCAAGATGTATAAATATGAAAAGAACTAATGTTCAGTGCAGCTCCCTGGTTTGTTGGAGCTGGCCTGAAGCTGTCTCCATTTTGAATAAGGCTGTTGATGAGCAATGTGTGCAGGTGATGCATGATGGCATCGATCCATTGTCTCCCTAGTTGTTGGGCATCGCGTGGAGTAGGGGTCTAACAGGGACCTATTGAAAAAAATGGGTGCAGGGACCCCTCTCCCACATTTGCCAACCAATCCTTAATATGGGGTTTGGCCATTTCAGTGTTCTGCTCAGCATCCCCTTTTTTTCAATTGAACATGTCTCATGTGAAAAGTGGGTGCTTGGAGACTTGGGAAAATTGGAACTGTTCTTGTAGCCATTAGACACCTCATGTTTTCACAAGAGGGGCATTTACAGGAACCTGATCTGTGTAGGTTGGGAATTAAAATGTAAGAACATGACCGTTATAATGCTAATGAACTTATTAACAAGCCCTACCTAGTCAACCCCCTTAGCACAAGAAAATGGTGCTCCAAGGAACAGTTGTTTTCTGCATAACAAGATGGCTTTACTCATTTGTGATGTAATCATCCAGGAGAACCAGATGATCTTGGACCCCTGGAGATGTCCAGCTGGAGAATGGAGGCACTCAATAATGAAATCATGCAGCTACTGAGTGCAATGTATGCTGTGATGACCCTTGTACTGAGGCACCAGTGCAGGATAACAGCTTCACATGCCTTGTTATATTGGGAAATTTTTTGGCTGCTACAGTTGGTGAGCTGACAGGTAGCTGTGGATCTTGAGACTGACAGGATTCTGTGGATCCACCTACAGAGCAACAATCGCATGGTCTGGGCACATGCGAGCAGCTCTGACCAGTGGGAACACATCATACTCTTGTCTTGGGATGATAAGCAGTGGCTGGAGACCTTCTGCATGAGCAGGGACAAATTTTCCCACATAGTCTCGATGCTGTTGCCACACATTGAGCACCAGGAGACTGTCAAGTGTCACCCCTCGCACAAGAAAAGAGGGTGGCCATGGTCATCATGAAACTAGCCACCCTCACCAGCCTCTGCTTCATCAGGAACTAGTTCGGGGTGGGTCCCTGCCCGGCCAGGGTGGCAGTACGTGAGGCATGCCAGGTGCTGCAGGACATTGCACTGAACAACTTCATCTGCCTCCATAACCACAGGAAAGTTGTTGAAGGCTTCAAGGCCATGGGGTTCCTTACTGCATGGGTGCATTTGACAGCACATACATCCCAGTCCTATCCCCATCCCAGGAGAGTCGGTCATTTATCAAGAGGAAGGGATTTGACTCAGTGATCCTCCAAGCCATAGTTGATCACCAAGGATGCTTCGCTAACATTTATACAGGCTGGGCAGGCAGCATTCATGATGCATGTGTATTTCAAAACTTGCTGCTGCCTGGCATGATGGAGAAAGGACAATATGTACCTGTGGTCCCTGATGTAGTGATCCAGGGTGTTTCAGTGGCCACTTATCATGGCGGATGTGGTTTACCTCCTTCTGCCTAAGCTCATGAAGCCATATGGAGGGTAAGTTATTAACTGGCAACAATCCACATTCATCTACCACCTCAGCAAATGCCGTATGACTGTTGAATGTGCCTTTGGCCATCTGAAAGTATAGTGGAGGTCACTGAACTACAGGCTCGAGGTGGAGCCAGAAAACATCACCACTTTCATTGTGGCAACCTGCATGCTCCACAATATTTGTGAGACCAGGGGGAGATTTTTAGTGCCTCATGGTCTGAGGAATTGTGGGAAGTGAGGGAGGCAGCGTCCAGGCACAGACATTGGCAGACAGAGCACGGTGCCCTCCCTAGATCAGCAAGCAAACAGTGGTCAGGGAGCCATTGTGTGGAATTGCCTGGCTGCACACATTCTGGCTGCTGCCGATTCCAAGATTTCTAGATTCATAGATGTTAGGGTCGGAAGGGACCTCAATAGATCATCGAGTCCGACCCCCTGCATAGGCAGGGAAGA
>NW_005841862.1:2112257-2131945 GCF_000455745.1 Alligator sinensis | reverse complement strand
CACTAATAGGCAGCCACAAGGGCGCCTCTCAACCTTCTCTTGTGGAGGCTGAAGAGGTCCAGGTGCCCTAGTCTCTCCTCGTAGGGCTTGGCCTGCAAAACCTTAACCATACGAGTGGCCCTTCTCTGGACCCTCTCCAGGTTATCCACATCCCTCTTGAAGTGCGGTGCCCAAAATTGCACGCAGTACTCCAACTGCGGTCTGACTAGCGCCCGATAGCGGGGAATTATCACCTCCTTGGTCCTGTTTGTCATGCATCTGCTGATGCACGATAAAGTGCCATTAGCTTTTCTGATGACTTCATCACACTGACGACTCATGAAAAGGTGCTCTGTAGGCCACCGAGTGATCAGCACTGAACGCTAAAACATTCAGCAGTTACAGTTCAGTGTTTCTATTCATAAAATAAAACATTTCATTGCAGCACTTCTGTTTGAGTACATTGTCTCTAGTGAGATTGGGGGTGGGGGAGGAACCAACAGACGGCTGAATTCTAAAGGTTTTCCTTTGCTTAGGGGAGGGGAGGAGCCACCATCAGGGCACTCCTGAGGCTGTCCCCTCTGCTCACGGCCCTGCTCCTTTAGGCTCATGATTGGGTTTACAGAACTCGGCTTGTGTGGGGGGGCAAAGATTTTTTCATGGTTGTTGGCAGCCTGGTTGCAGGCATCTGTGGCAGGCAGCATGCACCTCCTCCCCTCTGGCTGGCCCAGGGCCAGGGGCTTGGAGCAAGTACGGGGCTCCCTATGGGCAGCAGTGGCTTCCAGTGGTTTTTTGAAATCTGAACCACCAGGACTGCAGCAGGGCAGGGGAGCTGGGGGGCAGGCACCTGCCACTCAAAAGCAGGAGAAGGGGGTGGGCAGGAGGGGGCCTTCAGGGCAGGTGCCTGTGCTCATGGGGGCGAGGCAGTCAAGAGACACTGCCTGGGAGGTGGAAGGGGCATGGTGAGGCTGCCTGGCATGGCACTGGAGCCCCAGCCCTTCGCCTCCCTCCCGCCCATGCTGGGCCTTAATTGCTCTGGTCCAGTCATGATGGGAGCAGCTGGGGGCCCCCTCCGGCAGGGCTGGGGGGAGAAGGGGACTGTGGGTTGGGAGTGAGGGACATGGGGGAACAGGAGGCTGTGGGTGATGTGGGGCTGTAGGTGAGGGACCCTGGCAGTGCCAGGGGACTGTGAGTCAGGAGTAAGGGGCAGTGGCAGGGCCAGGGACTCAGGGTCAGCAGCAGGGCTGGGGGGCTGCAGGTAGGCACTGAGAGTTACCAGCATACCCTGGGAGTGAGGGGCACCGGTGGGGCCAGGGATCTGCGAGTTGGGAGTGAGGGGCAGCAGCAGGGACACCCCCACACCCTCCCTACTCTTGCTCCCACTGGCCATCCCAAGTGCAGACCAGCACTGCTGTGTGACTGGCTGCCGCCCACAAGGGCTGCCTCGGCTTGAACCGCCCCCTCCCCCCATGCCTCCCACCCACCTGCCTTGCTCCTGACGGCCATCTGGCCAAATGTCAGCACCCTGTTCGAGTGGAATAATACTAAAAAAAAAAAGTGGATTTACACATGAAATAAAGTTTATTGATGACATAGTAAAATGAAAAACAAGGTGAGAATAAAAATAAAGATTGGAATAAAGATAGGAATGAAAAGAATAAAAAATAAAATAAGAATATATGTTTTTAAAATATTGGTGGAAAAAATAGAAAAAATGTGTAAAATATGTGAAAAAATAATGAAATTAATGGAAGTAATGAAAGGACACCTAATTAAAGTATCTACATTAATGAAACAGCATCACTTCCTGTGATCTGCACATATCAGCATGCTGTGAGCTACAGGCACCTCCTGCTATAATTTAGTACCAAGCGATCAGCGGGGTGGATTGTTATGCGGCGCCCCCTACAGTAATTTATTTTGAATAGTGAACTGAGAAATTTATGAGATTTATGAGTGCTCACGTGTACACATTAAAACTCACCATTCCAATTGAAACCCTGAGGATTAAATCCCCGTCACATATACAAGCTCCCTGTATGTCTAAGTAAGCCAGGAAGGTCTTCAGAACAGCTTTCTACAGTACTGTACCTCTAAGGAAGCAGAAAACAAGAGTAAAACCAAGATAGGGAATCCCTTTCAATGTTGGTTTCTTTCCTTGGACTGCAGGGGGAGCTAGAAATGAGATCTGAAATACAAGAGTAGAATGTTGTCCCACAAAATGCCCTCACAATTAATACTCTTTGCTGAAATCTTATCACTAATAAAGTAGCCAAGGATGGCTTTAGATATCCATGGTAAAAAGGAAGGAATGTCTTGGGGGTTATCATGAGAGTGAAATTCAGATCAGGCTTTATATGGCCCATACTACTGCAGTGTGAGGCCCTCAGTATCTTAACTAAAGTAACACTTGCCATTCCCAGCCCTGTGAATTGGGTTCCCCCCTTTACGAATGGGGAACAGAGTGTACTGATTGGATCAAAGCCCCAAGTGAAGCATCTGGCAGGTCAGGGAATTGAACTGATCTTCCAAGTCTTAGACTAGTACCCTAAACACTCGACCATCTTTCCTCTCTATCCAGGCACCCCATGAGATTTTGGATCAGCTATTTAATGTCTCTGAGCCTCTGTCACCTCCGCAAAATGAGGATAATACCAGATTGTTCCATTTGTAAATCAACCTTTTTTCTCCCTCAGAAAGAACCATAAAAAAATCATTAGTTTACTTATATGCAGGGTTAGCCTTGGCAATAGGCATTCAGTCATATTGTAATATCCTAATTTTGCTTGACCCCTCACAGAAGCATCAACCTGAAAATGTGGAATTGACTTATCATTGGAACGATACAGTAGTACATCCCTCATCTGTCTCTCCTGTTCAGACTGAAAGCTTTTTGGGTCAGGACCAATCTCTTAATCTGTGTCTGTGCAGCTCCCAAAACAGCTGGGCCCTGATCCCTACTGGGCATGTAGGCACTAAGGAATAATAATGCGGGTCAGGTGTTGGTCCTTGCTAAGTATTTCAAAAGTTACCACCCTTCCTGAAATACATGGGAAAAAGCGGTTCTCAAACACACAAGAAACATGAACCATTGACCAACTTGGTCCAAACCTCAACATGGTTTTGAGGTTCCTGCCCAGTCAGAATTTGGAGGTAGGGGTTGGATTTGTTTCTGCTGGATCAGAAAGCAAGTTCTCCCAAAGGAGAAGTAACAAAGATTTGTAGGTGCAGTGCTAGCTAGCCTGACCTCGACAGGTAACTTAACCAAGCCATTCTATAAATCTATCTTTATTCTGTCTATGCAACTTGCTGCATATCTGCAATGAACGTGAATCCAGCATGCATTTAGACATGGCAGATTAAGACTGCATTGTATCTCGCGCATTCCAATCTGCACAAATCCTTGCTTTATGTTTGTCTATCATCTTGTACACACTGTGTTCAGGGAGTCCCCTTGACCCATGTCTGTCAGTTCCATGGACATTGTCTTCCTGTACTTGTATTGCTTTCTTGAGGTTTCAGCATCCTTTTGTGGGGGAGGCAGGGTTTCCTACTCACCTGTTGCTCAGTTATACCTGGTCATGAAGATCTTTTCACTCTTCTGTCTTACAATATCAGTCTTCCTCTGCTTTGTTGGCAAGGGAATATGAGCCAATCTCTGAGACAGGCAGAGGCTGAGTTACTGCCTGAGAGGCCTTTAATTTCAAGGTTAACAGGACATACACTACTAGTTTTCTTAATACTGCCATCTTCACATAACAGTTCCTCCAAACTTCTCTCTCCATGTGATTCTTTCCATCTATCTGGTCTGAGCAACTTTAATTTCTGTAGAAGATAGTGCTTCTTCTCTGCATGGTAGAAGGGTCAGGTAGACAAGCAGACAGACAGCAGAAAATCAAAACCCCCAAACCAAATCCATGATATATATTGAATCAAAACAAGATTTAGGATATTGGAAAAATACAAATTCCTCATAAGCAACGTTAGCAGACATTGGCACAGATGGTGCTGATCAATTTCTATGTTTGTTGCGAATCAAAGAGTGTTGTGGTCCCTAAATGAGATTAATCATCCTGAACAATACCACATCCTACCGGGGAAGATGCATCTCATTTCTATTCAGGCTTCTTAGCAGCCTCCATTCCATAGCAGAAATGCAACCACCAACAAGCTTTCTGGCTGCAGGTTTGCACCAAACTGTGAAGTGACATGCACTCTGACACTGATCTTGTTGCCATTTCCAAGGTCTCTAGCACTACAGTCCTAGTAATACTGTTTCAGGAGTCTTAACATCTTCCCCTGATGAACAGGGGCCTGGCCACTGTTAGGGACAGGATGCTGGCCTGGGTGGTCCAGGAGTCTCACCAACCTCCGCATGCAATCAGTTCACGTGGGTTTGAAACATTAGCAAATTCCTTGGCCTTAGCAGATGGTAAACTTGATTACATTGAGAAAACAAGATGCTAATGAAAGAAAAGGAATGATGCTAAAGGGTGTTACTTAAAGCTTTACCCCATTATTGTACAATGTAACAGTTCCACCATCTTAGGTTCATTTAATCACACTTTTGTAAGCAGATTGGAGAGTGCACAGATAAAGACTCCATAGACATCTAATTTAGCCCCAGAGAATCTGTGAAGCTTGCTGATTCTAACTGCTCCATTTCAGGGAAGGCAATTAGTGATAAAAGGGAAATACAGCTACAATTCCTTTTATCCAAGGAGCATAAATGACTACAATAAAGAATATAGCACTTATAGGGCCCATTTTGCAAGGTGTGTGCTACAAAGACATAGCAAGAGAGAGCTACTGTCCAAAAGAACAACCTAGATGGCTAATCTACAGTGTAAAGACAAGTAAGACAGTTACATCACTCAGGCAAGAAGAGGTTTTCTGTAAGGTTGATGCAAACTAAGAATTCTCCTTTGTGGTGGGGGTGGGAATGGAGGTTTCAATGAAAAACAAAAATGAGGTCTTTCAAAATTGTTATGAAAAGAAATGGAAGAAAAACATGAAGAGGGAGAGAGACCCCAGCAGGGGCATTCACTTGAGATGTAGGAAAACCAAGTACAAGTCCCTGCATTACCTAATTGAGAGCAGGGACTTAAATCTCAGCCTATGCGAATGCACTCACATCTGGGCTAACAAGTGCAAGGCTCACTTGGTAAATCACGTCATGATCCTGAGACAGTTTTGTAGAACCCAACACATTTCCTTTTTCTATTTTGTGGAAAATGAGGTTTCCTATAGGGGGCTGGGAAACAGAGTTTTTAAAAAGAGAAAGAATCCTCAGCCCACTGGTCATATAAATCAGGAGTATGCAACCATTTGCTATTGCAGGCTGGAGCTTGTGATCCAGACCCATGCTGCAGGCCTCAAATCTCTACCCCCTGGAGAGATCAAGTTGCCTGCATTTCTCCTCACTGCAGATACCAGGCCCCTCTGCAATAAGGTAAGCACAACCATGAAAGAGCAGCAGGTAGGGCTGCAGACGAGGGTGCTGTGGAGGAGACTGCCAGCTCCCTCATGCAACCTTGGGCTGGGTCAGACCTTCCCAGGCTGGATAAAACATTTTTTCAGGTCACATCTGGCTCATGGGACACAGGTTGCCGGTCCTGATGTATGTTATTCAGTGTCCCACAGAAACAAGTGCCAGGACAAGGAGCCAAGCCTGCAACTCTTCAGTCACTGTTTGGTTTCTTAAGGATAAGACTGATCATCTTCAACCTAACTCTAGTTCAAACTTGGCAACATTTATGCAAAGACTGTATTCCGCCCCCTTTGAATAATGAGTAAAACAAGGCATGGAGAGGGCTGAAAGCCTGACTTTTCAGAGCACCTTCATGGACCCCAAGGACATCAGTGACAGAGGAGGGCATAGGACACAGGATTTGTCTTGGTTTCTAGTCCTCTGACCTAAGCACTAATTCAGTGATTTCCAAAGGGTGGGCTGCAGCACACTAGTGTGCCCTGAGATCACCCATGTGGGGAGGTAAATGCTCTTCTCCACCATCCGGCACCTTGTGCCTGCCCCAGCAACTTTGGTGATGATGCCTGTGGCTGCTCATCTAGCAACTGCCGAAGTTGCTGCTGCCTTCCCCCAGTCACCTCTGCCCCCAGGCAGCCCCTATGCCAGCCCCCCAGTAGGCAGGCAGGCGCACAGATGGTGTTGTGCTTTGCAGCTCTATTCTTCCCCTTCCTCTTCTCCCCCACTTCCAGGGCCAGCAGGAGGGGCAATAGGTGTGACTGGCAGCTGGAGCAGCTTCAACCGTGAAGGTTGCCCTTGTCCCCTGAAATACAGACTGGGGGTCAGGAGGGGGCAGACAGTGGAAAAAGCAGGGCACGGCCCTTTTTTTGGTGCCGTTCTTTTACCAGTACATCTCAGCACTGGTACGAGTTCCTTTGGCAGGGGAATGGAATATGTTATAAGTTTTGAAATATAGACTTCACTCTTACATCTGAAAAGGCGTGTGTATGTGTAAGTAATATATATTATACACACACCCCTTTTCAGATGTGACATGTGCCCCCAATTTTAATCCAGAAATGGGTGCCCCAGTTATGACAAGTTTGGGGAACAGTGGACTAAGCGATGTCCTCCTGGAAACTACTCCCATCTCTGGGCCTTCTGCTGTTCAGCATCAACACAAGACAGTAACATCACCAGCAGCCGGCAACTGGGACATCAGCAACAGAAGCTGACTCAGAGGTGGGGCAAGAACATCAGCCGTCAACGCTGCCAGCCTAGCCACTGCTGCTGTCCTATCTGGCCCAGCCCCTGCTGCCCGAGGCATAGGCACTGGCTGTTAATGCCTCTGACACAAGAACCTAGCATTTTCCAAAGTGCTGGATACTTGACCTCCGAACGATGCACATTATACAGGATGGATAAATATAGCCTTGTTTAATTAAATAACCTGTCCAATAAGCAGCTTCCATATTCTGTGCAACATGCAGAGGAATATAAATGGGTCGTATCTATTCCAAGGGTGCAAAATGATGCCTCGCTATTTTTTGCATTGCTCCGACTTCCTGTTATAGTTACCTGATTAATGACTCTGTAAGTGCAGTGTCCCTGGAAGTACTCCAGGTTCCAAGTAATCTCTCTGCTCTGTGCATCACTGGTGGAGCTCATTCTGGAACTGTACCATGAGTTCTATAAGCTGATTGACTGAGCTGGGTGACCGGCAGCATGATGCAAAATAGGACGTGCACAGTTCCAGGGAGATACAAGGGACCCTGCTAAAATGCTCTCCCTACCTGTTTTGGTTCCTTTCTCTGAGGCAATGATTGATTTTGATTCCTGTATTTAAAGACACCTGGAATGAAAGGTGACCTGCAGTTATTTACAAAACAGCCAAGCTGGCCAGCAGCTTCTAGGGTGAAACAGAGAGCTAGCAACAGAGTGATATGGTCCATCGGTATAGGAAACTCCATCAATAGATCTCAAATGCTTTACAGCAGTAGTCACCAACAGGTAGATCGCGATTGACTGGTAGATCACAGAGCCTCTGACAGTCAATTGGGGGCTGAGCGCATGTGGGCATGCATGCATGCGTGCCCTCCCTCCTCTCCCCACCCAGCAGGTCAGTCTGTAGGAGAGGGAAAGGGCGGGGAGGGGGGCACATCAAGGCCCCCTTAAGAGAGTGGGGCAGGGGCAGGGGCTGAGGTGAGTGGGGCCCTGGCCAGGCCGGGTGGTAGGACAATCAGAGCCCAGGTGGTTCATCCATGGGTGTGGGGACAGGGGGTCTCCCACCACTGTGCGTACCCCGGCAGAGGCCTGGGGGGTACGTGCCCCCCCCAATCTGTGCATGGGGAGGAGGCGGCTGCTGCTGCATGATGGTGTCTGAGCCTTGAGCCCTGCTGCAGCTGCCCTGGGAGCAGCGTGATGCCATGTGTGCCCCACCACCAGGCGGGCAGGGGGTGTGGCTCGGGTAGATCCTGGGTTGCACTTTAATTCAAAGAGTGATCTTGTGCTTAAAAAGGTTGTAGACCACTGCTTTACAGGCATTAATCTAATGAGTTTCACAAATGCCCTGTGAAGTAGGGGAGCAACCATATCCCCACTGTGCCCACGGTGGAGCTAAGAACCTAGGCCCCCCAGGAAGTGACACAGCAAGGAATGCAACGTGGATCTTATTGATACCTGCTTCAGAGCAAACAACTTCACAGCCCTCCAAAGAGTGTGATAGGTTGGCCAGTCCTGACAAACACTTGATACCCACCTTCTTTGCACTTTAATCCAAGCTTGAATGTGGGTGCTATGGTGCACAGTTGACAGCCTAGAGGTCACAAATTCAAGGCCACAGCAGAAGTACTCACAGCGTGGCCCTGTCAGATTCCAATGAATCTTCAGATTCTGTTCAATATCTTGTCACACAAGGACATGGAAAAGGAAAGGAGAGGAAGTGCAATACGGGGGCATTCTCTCTGCTCAACACAGGAAGGCTGAGCAACAAGGACATGCTAATTGGTAAGGGTGACCCCATGACTGACTCCACTGAAAGCTGCTGCCACATAGCTCTAATTTGTGCCCCTGACGTAGGACCAAAAACTGTGTCCGTACTGCCACCCAGCATGCCAGGGAGCAATGACATTAACACCAGCAAAAAGTAGGTGGACGGATAACTAACCCATGGGTGGCTCTAAGATAATTAATCAGGGAAAGCAGAGGGAACAAAGGTCAGAAGGTAGGAATTTGAGCAGTTCACAACTAGTCTAGCCTAATTTTTGACTAGCAACATGCATCTAGGTGGTGTGAAGCACAGCATCATGGTGGACAGTTCACCTGAACATGTTAATTATGCTGCCCTGGTGTGCCATAACATGTCAGATACCTCTTCAAAGAATGTGTCCCCTCCCTCCCCACCCCCCCAATATCAGGCAGTCTTTAACAACCAACAACATATACAGCTTTATTACCGAAAGCCAGGCACACACAGTTCATACATAGGGCTTTTGACCTAGAAATCTCATACCAGGTTACAACGGTGCAGCTTATTCCTCCCATTTTACAGATGGGGCAAGCAAGGCACGGAGAGGTGGAGTTAGCTTGGCCAAGAGCATCCAACTGGCCAACAGCAGAGCCAGAAGTAGAACATATGCCCAAGTCCTAAGCCAGTACACCAGCCACCTTGCCACACTGCTTTCTGGATAGATTGGGGCAGTGATGACTGTACTGCTTGGCCAGGTTCAGAGCCTCTCAACCTGAGTCTCCTAGCTTGTGAGGCTCCTTCTGGTGCCTGTTACCAAGGCTGTGCATGGCTCCCTCTGTAGCTACACATATGAGAGGTGTGGAGAGGAAGCTGTTCCCGCTTGCACAGTCACTCTGTCTATAGTTTCTCCTGCTCCTTGCATAGGCCTTAACTGGTGCAGAAAGGCTGTTGAGAACTTTCAGCCTATATCACCACTGCAGGAGAACACTGCGGCAGTATCGCTTGTCCATCCGCAGTCTTAATATCTAATAGATAATTAAAGTTACACCTTCCCTTTTCATTAATATTTAATTATCCTATCTTTCATTTGTATAACACCTTCCATCATTAGCCAAAGAAAGGCAAGGGCCTCTCTTAGAATACTTTGCCTCTAGTATACTGTGAAATTTTAGATCTTAATACCTTGGTATTATTATACATGGAAAAGCTATTATAGTTTCTTTTCAGAGGCTTCTGCAATGTAAAAGTTATGATAGTCTTCTCCCTCATAGGGCTAGTAAGTTGGGTTCAGGGAGGTTAGCTTTTTAAAAAAAGCATGAAAAAAGTGGTACTAAAGCATTTGTGTATACACTGGTGTGATAGCAAGATTTTTACCTACACTTTGAGATCACCTGGATAACCTCACTTGTGGATGAACTGGTTTAATTTTTTTTTTAACCACAAAGTTTTACCTTTAAAGAAAATGTCCTTTTATCCAAAACTAAAATTCTCTTGGAAAACTATTCAAATTAAGATTATCCATGGAGGTAAGGAGGGGAGGGGGATTTTTAATACCAGTAATATTTGCGTATGTATATTTTAAACAAAATGTTAGCAGCATTTTTATCAAAACTGTTTCTGAAATAATTTCCTTTGTCAGTTTTGCTTACTGAGAACTGTTTTTTTAACTGAAAATGGAGTTTTCAAGTCAACTAATTTTTTCATGACATTTTGAAAATAATCCTAATGAAAATATTGATTACAATATTGATAAAACATTAAAAACATTCACAAAAAGCAAATTGGATCTCTCTCAAACCCTGTGAAATAGCAAGGACCGTGACATTTCTCATTAAAGTAAAGAATTTCTCTCAACACTGGGAGAAAACCTGATAACGATGGTTGGTTCTTTTAGCCCTGTGTGTCAAGTGGTCAGGAAATCTATCAAAGCACATTAGCTGATTCCAAAAATATCCCATTGGTCTGCAATGCAATTCTGCCTAGCAGTAGAATTTGCAAAATACCAACAAGATTATGAGGGGCATTATTGACAATCTCCATCTAAACCCCCAGGAAGAATGCTATATTTCTCATAGGCTCCCGTGAAGTTTTAAAGCTGTTGTGAATAAGAAATGACAGCTCAGGGACCAGAACTGCAACTAGAGATGAAGGGGAAATATTTTGAAGGTCTGGAAGCTCTTCCTCCTGACAGGAGTCCCTCAGTAAAACTGAATGAACAGCCCAGTGAACTACAGGAGTAGGTGCTGATATATATGCTTGGCCTGAGGGGTTCAGAAGCCCTCCCTGAGGCTACGGTGGTACCAGGGATGTCTGTCGAGAGTCATTGAAGGAGAAAGACCTGCTGGAGTACAGAGTGCCTCTTATGACTGATTGAACCATTGTGGGTATCCATATGGCAGAGTAGACCAGTAATTCTAGCCCTTTCTCTAGTCTCGTAAGACAATGTAGGCCTAGAGAAAGGATACCTTTTCAGGGATGGCTATGGCAAGAATCTCCGGTGGGTGGGTGCCAGAACTCACAATAAGACCGTACTGACAGCTTCTTTAGAATCAAAACTAAAAGGTACACAGATAATGGCAGTGAAATGGAGACAACCACTGGCAGTTAAGTCTGTGCTAATGTTAGCATGGGTACTACTGGTGCCATATTTGTTACATCACATTGCAATAAAGGATAGGTGGCAGTGGCATGAAAAATAGGTTCTTTGATTCCATATGTACCTCTAAGGCAGAGGTGAGCAAAATACAGCCTGCCAGGCAATTCCAGCTGGCCTGTGGGTGCCCACCGATTAACTGTACCCTGCCCAGCCCATGCTTTGCTCCCACCCATATGCGCGGAAGGGCCCAGCCTTCTGGGCAGGGCTGCTGTTGCCACTGCTGCTGCTGCTAGGGGACCTGCTTGGCTTCTCCAGCCTCTAGCAGCTTCTCCTTGTCTCCCTGCTGCAGCATGTGCTCTGGGCAGCAGGTAGGGAAGTGACAGGGGGAGGAAAGGGGGGAAGGGGGCAGCTGAGTCGGGGCATGGAACATGGGGCTGGGGCTGGCGGGAGCATGAAGCCCACACCCAGGAGGGTGGTAGAAGTGTGAAGCTTGGGTGGGTAGGGTGTGGGTGTGGGTGAGGGGCGGGGGGAGTGTGAGGACTCCCACTGACTCCCCCACAAGGCACACAGCCTCCATTGGCGGCAGCAGCAGACAGGGGCCCTCGGGGCACTCGTAGCAATGCTGCCTGGCAGTGTGCAGCATCAGTCAGAGCTGCACGTGGTGGAAAGGAGCATAGCCAGACGGGTCCGCCTCTGTAGTGTGGGGCTCCCTGTGGTGCACGTGCACCTCGTGGCACTCACATGCTACTGGGGGAAGCCTTGTGCAATGAAGCTGGCTGCCTTCCCTGCCATCTGCAGCTGCCAGGACTCTGTTGGAAGTGGTGGGGAGCTCTGCACCCTGATTCCATGGTAGCAGCCGGCTTCATCATGCAGGGCTTCCCCTGCTGGTGCACAAGTGCCTGGAGCTGCATATGCACCATAGGGAGCCCCATGTGATAAAGGTGGGCTGACCTGGCTGCACTCCTTGTTGCCATGTGCAGCTCTGGCTGGAGCTGCATGCTGCTGGGCAGCAGCAAAATACAAGAGTAAGACTTTATTTTGACATATTATAGTCACCTCTATATATACTACACAAACAGAAATCATGACAAAAATATTTTGTAATAAAATTAAAATACATTATAGTATGCTTGATTTTTAGTATATGTTTTGGGTTTTTTTCTGGTTCAGCTGGCTACCCCCCAACCAAAAGGAGCACTTCCAGGGGCAAGGGGATGGACTTCTGGTGGCAAAGATCAGGGGTTGGGGGGACAGACTTCTGGTCCCAAAATGGGGACCAGGGGGCAGGGCACCCGTCAAAGGGTGGGGCTACCTTTGCAGCCCTTGACAGCTTACCAAAACTCATTTGTGACCGTCCAGTCAAAATAATTACCCAAACCTGCTCTAGGGTCACCAGTACCAAGAGCATTGAAGCCACAGAGGAAACAGTAGGGTGCCAGTGTGGAAGTGGAAGACTCTCCTTATTGGTTTGCATCAGACTCAACAAAACCCACAGGGCCAGTACTAGGGCTGACAATATCAGGGGCCACGTCTCTGTTCAGATGATTCTAGGGAGCATAAACTTGAGGCTCTTATTCTGGTCTTGATACCAGTGGAGACATAAAACCACTTGTCAGAGGCAATATGGTCCCCAGAGTCCTTTCTAGAGCACAAAGAGGCCTTCTTATGTCTAGAAGCTTGCTCTTGGCCTGAAGCAGCTGCAGTATTTGAAACCTTGTGAAGTGGTGCTGGTAACACAGGTCCCTATGTCTAGTCCCAACAGGAGGTAAGTGTAATGACTGGGTCATGGGTGGTTTTGTCTAGTGGTTAGGCTACCAGAGGCAGGCCAGAGACTTGGGTACAGTCCAAAACACAGGGAAAATCCAGGATTAGGAAACAGGTACCAGGTCATCAGATCTAGGGGCAAGGTCCAAATTACAAGTGGAGTCAAAGTTTGGGAGTCAGAGACTGAATTACCAAATCCAAGGGAAAATCTAGAAGCCAGAGTCTAGGAAAAGAAATCAGGAGTATTAGCCCACAGAGGCTTGCTAAGGCAAAACTGCAGCAGGAACCATTGGCTGGCTTGGAGTCTGCTGCCACAGCAAGAGCTACATGGGTAGGGTGACCTCCTGGCAGCTGGTCAGGAAGCCAAGACAGTTGCCAGTTGAAATCATTAGCTGGGGTAGGGCTACCAGACAAAGCCCCAGGCAGATGTCCCATAAGGTAATTAGCTCTGTTAGGGCCCCTGACAGAAACAGACTGCTCAACCTTGTAAGGGCAGTCAAATAATGCCAAAGGAGCAGTTTTCATGTGGAACAGCAAGATATCCTCCCCGCAGACTGAGCAGGATCAGAAGCTGGGTGCGCAGACTCTTCGAGCAGCTAATACTCAAGTACACTACCTGTGTTCTGAGTCTGCTTTTTAACAGATTTACAAATGCTTAATTTTCCCCTGCTATGCCCTTCACCAAGGCACATCAAGCAGCAAGCCTCAAGATTGCCTGCAGGCACAACTACTGCACAGGAAGGACAATGCTTGAAGTCTGAGGACTTACGCATTTCAAAAGTCAGTGCCAAGCATCCTCAGGCCCTACATAACACAGGGATAAAAGAAAATGTTTATAAGCTAAGAGCTAACTATCCTCACTAATTATACTAGCTATCTATTTAGAGTAAAATGGGCATGAAAGTGTTAATAGGAAAAGACTAGGAGGCTTTAAAAAGGCATTGCATTTGTCCCTGCAGAAGCCATTTTCTCCCAGAACAAAGTGCAGTCATTCAGATATCCATGTCTGTTGTCCCAAAAACAATCCTGAACAGGTACATGGGATAAGACATATTAACAGTTTGCCCTGGGATACTGCAAAGTGTGTCTGAATGGTTGTCCCTTAACTGCATCATTGGATCAATGGCTGAAAATAGTCAGTGCATTCAGTTGCTCACTAAACCCTGATTAGAAGGGCAATGTGTGTGTGCCTATTAATCTCAGAACTTTTCTGTTCTGGGACAAATGCAGGCACAACTTGTCCTAGGACACATACTATGCCCGTTTCTAGCTTGAGAGTAGGACTGTGGAAAGCTTCGGGTGCTGATTCAATTTGGAGGAGATTCGGCCTGATTCGGCAGCTGAATCTCCAAATCCAAATCGAATCAGGAGACCAATAAAAAGGTCCAAATCGATTTGAAGCTCTCTGAATTGATTTGGAAAAGATTCAGAGAGCTTCAGAGATTTGGGCAGTCCCCGCTCGCCACCACAGAGAGCTGGACCTGGACTCCATGCTGGTAAGTAGCGGGCAGGGGAGGAGGGCTGGAGGAGAGGGGAGGGGACCATGGGGGGGAACCCCGCCAGGCCCCATCCCTGGCAGGAGCCGATGAGTTCAGGGCTTTTTTTTTTTGAAAGAGCTTGGAGCTGGGGCTGGGTGAGGCAGCCATAGGCGGGACTGGGAGAGTGGGTGAGGGATGGGGCCTGTCTGATTTGGAGATTCGGCTGATTTGTCAGTGGCCGAATCTCCAAATCAGATTTGGCTGAATCGATTTGGGAAAGTGATTTGAATCACTAAATTGAATCACTGTCCCTGAATCAGCTGAATCCAAAGCGAATACTAGCCATTCCGCACAGGTCTACTTGGGAGGCGTGCAGACAGCTCCAAAAATGGGCAGATCTGGGATTTTGAGAAGGGGGAGAGGGGTGTAGATGGTTAGGTGTATCATCACACGTGAAACAGCAGATATTTTTCTCAAGTTGAAAATAAATTAGCTTTACTAATTGGCCAGGGGCCTAGGGCTGTACTGAAGCAAAAATAAACATTACTTCATTGGAATAGGTTAGAAACAGTCTACAGGGTTGTGTGACATATATGCTCTTCATTACCAGGAACAGCTAACAGCAGAATTGCAGAACAAAGGTTAGCTTGATTGGTGGAATGACCAGACCATTAAAAAGAAGAGAGGATCATTCATACCTGTGGAATGAAGAGTTTAGAAAGGATCAGGTAGATTATAATGAGCCATGAAGTCAGTTGACTTCCTCAGTACTGCCTGAATAGAAATGCTACTGCCACTGTCAGGCAGTTGGTTTTAAATTTTGGGTGCAATGAGGAGGAATGAAACGAGGGTGCAAGTGCACCGCCGCCTAGATCTGCCCTTCTTTCCAACTCTTGATCACAGTCAGTAAGAAGGAAATAAGAGCAGGAAAGGCATCTCCACCTTTTTTAGCTTCAGCTAAAGGCACAATTACACAAAAGGACACAAGTGTAGGTGCAATGGGTTTCAATGTGAGTGTAACCTCTCTGACTCCAGTGAGCTGGATCCACATGCATCTAGAACAGAGGAGACTTGTGCAATCAGTCAAGGAAGAGGCCACAGTTCCTGAATGTTATCATTCCTGTACTTAGTCATCAAGCAGCTGCAGTGTCTCATCTCCCTCTAACCTACTACTCCTACCCTCCTTACTCCCTTAGCTCAAGTGACGGCCCTGTATATCAAATCTTCAGGTTTCCATCCTGATCATCTGTGTGGGTGTCCGCCTGATGGAATTTGTGGAGCAGGGGGGTTCAGTTTGCTTTTTTTAAAGTGCAAGGTAAGTATAAATGTATCTACATTAAGAACTACATTAAACTTGCAGTCAATCACTCAGATTCGGAAATGCCACTGTTAAAACCCTATAGGTTTACAGGACCAAAGCCCTGGGTCTCACATGGGCCCTGTAGGAAAAGAGTAGTTTAACACTATCATGTGTATACCCAAGGACCAAACCAAGACTGCACAGGGAGCCATAAACCTGGTATTTCCTAACATTTGTGTGGTTGACTTTGCAAACATAATAAAGTTCTTTTGGCATATTTTTGTTTGCAAGAATTTTATAGACTCATCACAAAGAATGATCCACTCTCTAGTATGAAGAATGGCAGGTACTTAAAAAGACCCATGTAAATGATACAGTTAGGACAGGAAGTAAAGAATATCAACACTTGTTGTGAGGAACCTTCCCTTACACCTAAGTAGATAAATCCAGTACTGTATTCACTAGTTAAATAATAACAAACTATTTCTTGCAAAAAGTATAAAAGGGCTTTAATGGCTATAAGTAGACAATGTTCTTTCTGTTTTATGCCTCTTTTATCCCTTCTGTTTTTATTTCACCATACGGCTTAATCTTGCAAAATCTTGACTGCTGGAGGAGCATTTTCCTTGCCTGTGTTCACAGCAGAGGAGGAGAAGGTAGAAATACTTGTTTGCACTGAGTGAAGCAAGAGCAATTGGTTCTGATCCCTCATGCAAAGTGTTTAATTCTAAAGCTTTAATGTTAAGCTCTCCCAAGTGGGGAGAGCAATTAGGTAATGGTTAAGAATGGTTACTTCTGCTGCAACTGGAATGATCATGGTAAATGTGTTCAGAAATACCTTAGAGCTACATTATGGTGCTAATTAGTAAGCTCTGCACTACTTCTTCAGCAGTCCCTCACAGTCGAGGATGATTGTCTTCAATGATTGTCTTATCTGCATCTAAAGATGATTGCTGAGGCCTATCCAGGATCAACAAACTCTACTGTAGCTTGGACACATTTCCATGTAGGGTGTGTGGTGCTGGATTCTTGATTTGGTCCATAACATTTTGTTTCTGCCGTTCCCGCTTTTCCATCTCCTGTTGTTGTCATTAGGTTTCAAAGTACTGAGATTCCTGCAGCAGACTCTTCCTCCATCTGGGGCAGTCCTCAGTGATGGTCTCTCACAAGTTGACATTGATGTTGCATTTTTTTTAAATTGGCCTTGAGGACATCCCTGAAGCACTTTCTCTGCCTCCCTCTTCAGCATACACCTTGGTTGAGCTGGGAGAATAAAACTGGCTTCAGGACTCTGGAGTTGGACATCTGGATGACACGGCCGACCCAATGAAGTTGATATTGGATGATCATCACCTCAGTACTAGTGGTGTTTGCCTGCAGAAGGACACTAACACTGGTGCATCTGTCTTCCTACTGGATTTGGAGGATCTTCCACAGGCAGCATTGATGGTACTTATCCAACGACTTTATGTCTCTTGTGCGTTGTCTATGTCTCAGCTCTGTACAGCAAGATGGAGATCATGACTGATGAACCATGAGCTTGGTTTCAGATCTGATGTTGTGAACTTTGAACACTCATTTCTTCAGGCATCCAAAGGCTTCACTTGCATATTTAAGGCAATGTTGCATTTCTTCATCGATGTCAGCCTTCTGCAAGAGATGGCTCCTGAGATAGTGGAAATACGCAATGTTCTCCATAGTCTCACTGTGGATCTGGATTACTGGAGCTGGAGACTGTTCATTAGGAACTTGTTGGTGGAGGACATTAGTCTTCTGAATGTTAAGCATCAGTCCCATTTTCTTGTATGTCTCAGTAAAGACACTGACGATTGCTTGAAGGTCTACTTCCAAGTAAGCACACATTACAGCATCATCAGCATATAGAGCTCAATGAATGAGGTCACAGTAGTCTTGGTTTTGGCTCAGAGTCAGTTGAGGTTAAATAGCTTACCATCCATTTGGTAGTTAAGCTCCACTCTGGCTGGAAGCTTGTGGGTGGTCAAATGTAGCATTGCAGCACAGAATATTGAGAAAAATGGAGTGATGAGACAGCCTTGCTTAATTCCCATTTTAACCTGAAAGGAACCACCACTTGCTACTGTCATGGAGCAGGCAAAGAATGGTGACAAATTTTGGTGAGCATCCATACTTCAGAAGGATCTTCCATAACACTTCTCGGCTGATAGAGTCGAAAGCTTTCATGAGGTCAAAGAAGGCCGTGTAGAGAGGCTTATATTCTTCTGCAGCTGGCGAGCTGTGAAGATCATGTCAGTTGTGCCTCTGGAGATTACAGAGGCTGCTATGCAAAAATTTGAAGAGAGAAAATCCAAATGCAGTTCAGTACATTGAAGCAGGGGTCAGTGACCTGTGGCCCATGGTCTGTATGCATCACAAAAAGAGATTTTATCTGGCATGGAAAGCCAGAGGGGCAGCAGCAATCAGTGGCAATGGTGAGTGATGCAAAGCGGTGCCAGCCAGATTTGCAGCAGCAGCTTGCCTAAGGACCAAGCTGTGTCAGCTCAGCCTGCTGTTGCTGAAAGGCTGCTGACACCTGCATTAAAGCCTAAAAGGTTTGAGGGAAAAGCACTTCTCTGTTCTACCGTTTCCTTTGTGCATTTGACAGTACTTTGGCACCAGTCCAACCCCCTCTTTCGGCAGCGAGGTAGCACTTATATGGCTGACTTTAGTTGCATAAGTGGTATTTTACTTACCCACCCAAAGGTGCAGTTGGATTCGGTCCTTTGTGTACAGTCAAATTTATTCTGTTTTCTGTATGAGCTGGTCAGTTGCCAAAGTTGTTTGTCTGGGTCTTTCACACAGCAGCAACAGAGGAGGCAGATAATTCATAGTCATATTTTAAACACATGGAGGGGTTCAAGGACAGTCAGGGTAGAAGGAGCAGTAGCACCTGGAATTACTTAAGTTTCGTGATTTGCTCACTGAGCAGATTTTAAGCTGACAGAGCCTTTCCTGTTTCAAATTGCACGTCACAGAGTATTGCATCTACGATCAGGAACGACCGTAATCAGCATGGTAGTAATGCATCAGTAGATTAGCTACAGAAGGCAGTTTAATGCCCTTTTTCATAGACTCAGTTTCACACCCCTTAAATACCACATTTACTCTCACACCAAGTTTTCCCCAAAAGTGCCTTTCCAAAACTGGAGAGCGTGTCTTAAGCTGTTGGGTTTGTTTTTTGGCCGGGGGGGGGGGGGGGGGGGGTTGGTTGTGGGAGCATAGAGAAGTAGAAGCTGCACTACAAAGTGGCTGCCTCTTCTGTCTGGAACAGCAGAGCAAGCAGCGATGGCATCCGGTGTTAACCCTTTCACAGCTGCTACTGAATTGGCAGTAGCTTTTGTCTGAACGTAGAAAACTGCTACCAATTCAGTAGTGCCTGTGAAATGCTTAACATTGGTACCCCTTTTGCTTGCTATGCCAGAGAGAAGGAGCAGCCATTTTGCAACACAGCCTCTCCATCAGAGGCTATGATTGGAAAAATCTTGTTTTCTACATTTTGCCTTCCAAAAGCAAAGTGTGCATATTATTTGGGGTGGGTGCGGTATGTGAGTAGGTTTCTTTTTTTACCTTTTGGCTTTGCAGGGGAATTGTACCATGATTCTCACCATGTCAGACCAACAGCTAATCTGAATCCTACCAAAACTGATTTCCACAGCATCCTGAGGGGGATCCCAGAATCATGCCCTGGGATATGAGCTGTGAGGAGATCCCATTCACCCCTTAGTGCGGTAGTTTTTACTGAGGTCAGGAATGGCTGGTCACTCCAAAGGCTGTGATCTCAGGGGCTACTGGGTCTGCAAGAGTCACTTTTCTCAAGAGGGTGGTGATTTCTTGCCTCATTTTTCAGTGGTGGACAATACACTTTGCACAATTGCAACACTCCACCAAATCACTGAGAGGTGAACAGAACACCTACGGTTTTCAAAAGATCTCCGGGGCGTTAGCTGTCCAGTGCCCAGTGATAGCTCAGAGCACTTACGTGCCTGATTTCCTTGGGTTCCTTTGGAAACTTATGCCTATATTTCTATAGCAATGACAAATAGAAAAAAGTTTCATAGTAGTTCATAGTAGCTAGGGTCAGGAGGGACCTGAACAGATCATCTAGCCTGACCCCCTGC
>NW_005841862.1:2078581-2111687 GCF_000455745.1 Alligator sinensis | reverse complement strand
TCTATGTTGAACCCCATCCTATTCTCATCTGCCCACTTTTGTAGTCTGTCTAAATCTAGTTGCAGCCTCTCTCTCCCTTCAAGTGTGTCCACCTCGCCCCACATCTTAGTGTCATCAGCAAATTTGGACAATGTGCTTTCAACTCCCTTGTCCAAGTCACTGATGAAGATGTTAAACAGTGCGGGCCCGAGGACTGAGCCCTGGGGGACCCCACTGCTCACATCTCACCAGGTTGAGTACGACCTGTCCACCACTAGTCTCTGGGTGCGCCCCATCAGCCAATTTTTTACCCATCCAACTGTGTAGGCATCAATGCCATAGTCACTTAATTTATTGATGAGGATGGGGTGAGAGACAGTGTCAAAGGCCTCCTTAAAGTCTAGAAAGACTACATCCACGGTGACACCATCATCCAAGGATTTAGTTACTTGGTCATAAAAGGCAATCAGGTTGGTCTGGCAGGACCCGCCTTTGATGAACCCATGCTGATTGCCCCGGAACATGATCTCCCCTGCTGGCCCCCGACAGATGTGCTCTTTGATGATTTTCTCCAAGATCTTCTCGAGGACCGAGGTGAAGCTTACAGGCCTATAGTTACTTGGGTCCTCCTTCCTCCCCTTCTTGAAAATAGGGACCACATTAGCTAGTTTCTAATCCCCTGGCCAGATGACCATGAATGCTCATACAGCCGGGCCAAGGGCTCCCTGATGACCCCTGCTAGCTCCCTCAGCACTCTTGGGTGGAGGGCATCTGGACCTGCAGATTTTAAAATGTCTAGCCCTTTCAGAAGATCCCTAACTACCTCTGCGCTGACCCAAGGCCTGTACAGGAGGTCCCCCCACCTCCTCCCTGATCTTGCTACAGAAATGCATGATTGATTAATTCTGACTGATGTGTTGCTTTTACCAGTCATTTTTGCTATTAATGGGCAAGATGCTACTGAAATTAGCCTTTGCTAAGGAGGGCATGTCTGTGCCACCTCCCAGGAGCATCATAGTGAAGAACAGCATGCCCACTCCCAGCACACTTAATCTGGGAACAGATGTCATGCAGCCAGTTTGGAGCACTCATAAGTTCTGTCTTGGGAGTGCTTATTGGCATCTACTTGATGCAGTTCCAAGGTGGATATAGTTCAGGTCCAGGTGTAGCAAACAAGTTGCGTTTCACTGCAGCACTCCACTAGTCTAGCGGGAATCTGGATAAGCCTGTAGTCATCCAGTTTGACTACTGGCCCTTGTGAAGACTTTTCCTCCCCAGTTTCCCTTCACCCAGCAATTCACAAATGCTTCGCCTTTGTCTCCATTCAGATGGACAAGAAGGCTACATGGTCTTTACTCCTCTTGATATTTTGTTTACAATCTAGCTGATCAGGATTAAAACATAACAAGTGCAGTAAGAATAGTGTAATGGACTCAACTGTATTCCTCCTGTCGCCTGGATTAAAATTTAAGACAGCAACTCTGAGCCTTAGCCGGTCTTCCAGGCAGTCACACACCTTGATTCTCATGATGCATTATGGTGGTTTGAGTGTACAACTGAGGCAGAGACAGGAAGGGCTTCACTGAGGAAAGCACCTAACCATGGACTGAATGTTGACCTCCTGTTTGTGTTCAACACTGTTGCATTCAGTAACGCTCTTAAGTACACAGTTAAAAGCAAGCACAAGCTTAAGTGCTAAGTTGAATCAGCCTCAGCAACTTGCCTTAGGCAACAGCATGAGTCTGCTGAGACTGGAATTTTGGAAGCTCTTTGCTTCCAGGCTATGCTCAGCCCACCAGCCCTCCTTGACTCTCTCCAGAAGCCAGTGCAATATGAGGCTGAAAAAATGAGGCAAAGGCGCAGCCAAATCAAGCCCAAATGTGGAATTAATACCCTTTCCTCTCCACTAACCAAGCAGATTGTCCCAGTTACTTCCTGCCCATTCCTTTAGTTTTCCCAGTAACTCTAAACACACGTGTTTATTCCATTGTGTTAACAATTATTCCGAACCGAACAGCATAGGCACTTATTACTCCTGGTCAGACATGCATCTCAATGCCTAACCAGCAGGGGGAATGACAGCCAGCATTGCAGTCAGGTGAAATGGAAGCTATTACGGTTCCATGAGAGTACCTGCAGAACAGCTGGGCTCTGGAGTGTCACGAGACAGAGGCTCTGCAGCACCAATATTGTGACTGTGCATCTGAATACCAGCTGACAGTCTGGAAAGGAAAAAAGCAAATGTCTTTTCAGAACAGGCAGCCTATTAAACAGCGTATCAGCAGTCACCTTTTGTTGATATATTTGAATATACTGAATGTGCCAGAGTACTGAAACATTCAATTTTAGACCTGGTTTTTAAAGTAGCTCAGGGAGTCTCTTTTCTTCCATCTTCTCTTTTCTTTATGGCTACTTAGAAGGGCAGGACACTTTTGTCACAAAAATAACACTTGCAGTTAAGAATGAAATTCAACTTCAGTTACACATAAAGAACACGGTATACATGAAAATTACAGCAGTTGGTCTTTGTACATCGTGAGTTTTCTAAGAAGTAAGATAAATAGATTAGTTTACATGTTAAGATTATAGTTACACCATGGTAGGTATTTTTGGATGTTTTTTCACCAATGATGTTTTTTCACCCCTCTTTTAAGAGTCCTTCAGTTAAACTCACTGAAATCTAAGGCATCCACTTATGTGTATTCTGTGCACATCTGCATCTTGGACCCCGGCAAAACCTAGGCCATGGTTGATTCCTAACAGTTCTGGTGTTTGAGCCCCAAAAACAAAGTATAAACATTTGAGCTGTATGTATGGGGCTGCTCAGAGCTTTCTTTTGTGTTTGCTTTACACAAGCCAGCTAAAGGAAAGAATTTAGGTGAGATCACATCTCTCTCCAGCTTCACACTGTATAAGATACACAGCAGACTTGTTTGACACACAAAAAACTGTCAGGTGGCGGTGGAGGATGAGGGGGTGCTGGTTAATCTTCCTAGCTCATATCAACTACTGCTGTAAAGTATTATGCTACTGCTTAGCAGCCTGGACACTGACTAGGCCCCATCTTTTCCAATGCTGCTATTGGGGGCATAAAGCATTTTGAGTAACAAGGTAATGAGCCTTAATGAGGTGAGAACAGCTGAGTGCACAGTTCCTGAACAAATTAGCCCTATGTGTAATTCAGCTGAAGCGGTACCTTTAATATTGAAATCAATGAGTTTTGCCAAAGGGTTAGAGCTATTTACATGATTTAAATGGCTGCCCATCTTATGTTACCCTCAGGCATCTTAAGTGGCTTATACTGTTCTTATTACCTGAATAGGAATATAATAATATCTCAACAGCCATATTCCCTTAGCTCAATGCTTTACTAAGGCACAGTGACTGTCAGTAAAAGGCTGTACAACTGGAGAGAACATTTGTTCCTTGTGGCTGTATGTGAAATGCTCTCACGTGGTAGAAGTGGTCTCATGTCCAAGAAACCAATGAAATGAAACTCATGGAAATGTTTGAAGTCTTTATTGTTGCTGTAGAGTAAATAAGTGACATGTGAATAAAACATTCTAACATATCGGTGGACTTTGAAAACTAAGGCTATTCTGTGGATTTGTCAGATCCTGGTGTCTGTTTTCATACAATGCATTTATAAAACAAAGCTATAAAAACATCCATTTTTTAAACAATTGAGATTAATAGAATGCACAGAACTAGAGACTACATTTAGTATGATCAACACAACAATCTTACAGACCAGCTTTTGCTTCCCACATTACTAACATTCAAAACAACAAAGAAAAATGCTTCAGTCTGATGCACTGTTATCTCAAATGACTTTGATGACAAGTAGAGACCAAGCATGAGTTCAACCTTCTTTTCTGAGCAAAGAGAAAGAGACCCATGATCCTGATCAGGAAACATTTGAAAAAGGAAAATGAATGGTACCCTTAAAGGCAAGAAGAGCGTGCCATTCTTCTCAAGAAACACAAGTGAGATCTAACAGACACACCGGCCCCATAGCATGAGTGCAGAATGCACCAGGGCATGGCCACTGGGACTAGAGAGAATGGTAGCTCTCAGAATTCATGCTAAGAAAGTGAGCGGTCTCCTGGTGCCAGTATGCTTCCATGAAAGATCAGTGCATTTGATTTCCAGAGCTCCAGAGCCTTCTAATTCAGTAGCACTGGAAACATTTCAAAGGGAAAGGATGTTAAAACAGAGCGGTCTGGCACTTTTTAATATGTGTAGTTTGAATTAACTAAACAAGGGTGAATGAAAACAAAACAGCCTCCTAGTGGCCTGAATGCTAGGGCTAGTTGGATAAGAACCAAAAGGGAAAGTGAATATAATCACAAGTTTTCCCCACTTCCCAACTAGTTTTATTCAGCAATGTGGCTCCTGAATTTCACCAAGATTATTCTTCTTTATTCAAATGTTAATATTTTTTTCCCCTTGTGTTTATAAGAAATCTGGAAATGGAGGTGGATTTTTGGATGCTCTCCATGTTTGTGCATCAGCCTCAATAATATTAGCTTTGCTTATAGGAAAAGGGTTTTATTCACTTGACTTGTGCTGCCCTTCATTGCTAGGGCAAGCTATCCTAACACATAGCATTTATAGCTCACAAGACAACAGAGTGACGGCTATATACATATTTTTATTTCTATGAGTGAGAGAGAAGTGAATTACAAATTTGCTGGATGTCTCCCACATTAAGGTATGTAAGAAATTTGGCCTCACTGAGATAGAAAGCTCCCCTTGACAGGTCAGCTCTTGGTTTGAGTTTCATTTTTAAAACCATTTAGAGATCTCATAGCAACAAAATACAGACTTAAAAAAAATACAGTAGAAATTTGCACTTTAGAAATGACCAAAGTCTCAAACTTTGATCCCTGACACATTTTATGACGCCATAGTTCGCTTTAGGACAGAACGGAACGCAGATGGTGTGTGTGTTGGTGTTGTGAAGGCTTGACCTCTGCAGTATTTGCTCAGCATCTAGGTTGGGGCTGTTGGAGGAGGCTAGCCTTTGATACTACAGGCGTCTGTAGAACCCAAGCCTTGAACAGATCCCCTTTGAAAGGTAGACACAGATGAGGTTTTTTTATCTCTTACTGCAGGAGCTGAGACAGCTGGGATCACCGGAAGTTGAAGCAAAAAGCAACGCTATCATATGGAAAACATGCTATGTAAATTAGAACAGCTGCCTTCATATCATAGGCCATTTAAAATGCCTCCCCAGTGCAAAAAGACCATCCTTTTCTGCTGTACTTGTGACAATACAGTATCAGTTGTCAAGCTATTTATGCATGTATGTCTAAATATAATGTGAGGAAGTTTGTTAAGAGACTTGTGCCTAAATTAGATGCCATTTTTACTAAAGAAATAAAGGTTTAAAAAAAATTCCTGAAGTAAAACAGATGGCTTCAAGTACTTATGCATAATAACTAATTAGTCATTGTGAGCAGGGATTAAAAAACAGCTGTCACCTTGTAAGGGGCAGTTAAATATAGGTCAATGATTTCATCCAAAAGTGGCCTGAGATTCAAAAGCATCAGATAACCATGCTTAATGCTCACATTCAAAAGAGAACCAATTTGTCTGCAGTGCTGAGCCCAGTGTTCTAGAGGTGCAAAATAATACACAGTAAAGTCTTCAGACTGCAAATTTACACTTCACAGTAATATAACTCATCATATGGAGTTAGATCACCCCAGCATAGCACAGGCACCTTCCAAAGCCTTTTGGGGAGCAGATCAGAAGAAATAAAGAATGGTCTGTGGCTGTGCAGTAGGCCATCTTTGAGGCTAAATGCCAAAGGCAAGCTGAGGTGTTTGCTAAGTGCTGAGGGTGTTCATTCCATAGTCTCCATAATCTGGAACCTCAATTTCTACTATACGATGAGGATTGTGTGACATCATCAGAAAAAAAAGTGTTCTTTGTCTGTAAAGGTTTGAAAAGACCAATATACCCTTGGTTTATCTGGCATTCCACCAATTTCGCTTTTCAATGCAGGACTCCAACAAAGGACTGGCCTCTGAGAAAGAGGAAAGCCAAGGAGCATACTAGTCTTTGCATAGGGAAATCATGTTTCCTGTGTTGTGATAAGTTGAACTATTTCTTTTGTCATAACTGCGCACAACCAATCATGGCCTGATTGAGTTTTAGCAGATCTGAGTTGTAAACTAAGAAAAAAAAAGTTTTCCTACTGTAAACACTGAGGGTGTCTTTACACATGCTTCAGGGGTGGGGATGGGGGGAGGGCACTTTAATTGGAGTGGCTCTGTCACGTATTTGGTATCCTGCTCTGCAAAATGGTGGTGGGGGTGCTTTAACTAAAGCTTGTTTCACGACATTTGGTTAAAGTGCCCCCACTGCCATTCTGAAGTATGGGGACGCTGACTACAAGAGATGTGAGGGCTGTTGGATCATGCTAACTGGCACGTTCCAGCAGACTCTATTGACTCTGTTCCAATGCACTGTAATTATAGCATGTTGGAGCAGTGCCCCTGCATGTCTACAGGCATCCTGAAGTTTGAAATGACTCAGAAAGCACTTTAAAAACCAGAGAAGCAGCTTCAAGGAGTAGACATTTTTTCAGATTAGTTACTTCTACAGAAAGAAGTCAATACTTGCTAGCTACCTAACAAACAACTGGTTTTGTTTTAGGGGAACAAATGCATCTAAGTAGCAGGTGCAAGTCTTCATAGGGTACAGGTGTTATGTAACTGATAGCTGAACTGCAAGGCAGGGGGGAGGGGACGGTTGGTGGTGGGAGTTGGGGTAGGGGGGAAAAAGCTGGCAGAATAGGTCTTGGAAATATTCAATTAAGACTCATGTTGGGTTGGAGCAGATGGCCCTGCCTGTACAACAACATAAGACATCAAGGTTAAAATTTTCATCTAATTTCTTATTCAATGAGCCAGCCAGTCAACAGCCAGGAAAATCTGTGAGAAAGAAGTTTAAAACAAATACAAAAATATTAGAAATACTGGGGAAGGAAGGGAGAGGGGATCTGAATTTTAAATTTGGTGATTATTTTATGACAAGGTGAGTGTATGGGAGTCACAGATCTGTCTCTCTCAGCTGGACATTGTGTACTTGCACATTTGAAAAGTTCAGGGTGCATCACATTTACTAATTTCTTAATGATTGTTCAATAATCCAGCATGTTATTTCATAACTACAGTATGCTGCAATTGCTAACTGCTTGCAAGAGCAATACTGATATTACATTCAAAGATAAAAACTATCGTTTTCACAGTTAGCAAGAACTAATATTTCTCTTTCTTTTCCACAGAACAAGTGAAAAATATCTTTAGTAATAATGGTAGTAAGAAAAGACTGAGTGTTATCATGCAAAAAAATGTGTCCCTGTACAAAGTCTGCGGCACAAACAGCCTTCTATTCCGTCTTCTCACCATACAAATTTTGTTGTTTATTAACATATTGATGACACGCAAGCTCAATTAATTCTAGCCCTCCAAATATTTTCTGTTGCATGGCAAAAATGATGACCATGATCAAAAGATACCATCGCACAAAGCTGTACAAGTACAGCAGTACAAACATAGCAAGTGTGAAGACTGTCCAGTACAAGAGTGAAATGCACTTAACAACTAGGACCCTGAGTTCAGATTTACATGGTGGAATTATGCTTCGCCCCGTTGCATCGAAGTACTTTTCACCTTCGTAGAACTGCCGGAGTCTCTCCTCTTTCTCTTCCCAACGCTTCTGGCACCAGACCTGCAGCTCTTCCCTGGAAGTGGGCACAGTGTGTACTGGATATCTGCGGACATGAAAATGAATCTCCTTTGGGAAGTTTCCATTCAAAATGTGCTTCTCCGTTTGAGGAATGTTTTGAGGGTATGCCACAGTGATATCATGGATAGCATCAAGGTTATTACCTAGAAGAAACATGTTTGAGAACAAAATAAATACAGACAACAGGATCATCAGTTTTCATGACAATTAATAATGATTAGCTTAAGGCTACAATTAAAAGCTGTCAAAATCATAGTTGAATTCACAAAGGTTTAATGGCAGATACTGACTATCCTACTTATATAATGTTTAAAGGCCAGCAGGTCAATATTTCCTAATCATTTTCTGTATCTGGATTATAGCTAAGTCCCCAAGGGACAAAATGACATTCATTTACAGAAACACTAATCCAGAATTCTCAAAGAGGATGGGTAAAAGCATAATGTTAAATTTCATTTCAAAGAGAGATTAGTATAGGTGTGCCTGGTCTTTGCTCCAAGTAAACATAAGGTTCCGGTCACTTTATTTTCATATCCTTCTGTAAACTGTTTCTTACTGCATTGGAAACTGCAGTTCCCTTTTACCTACTAGCTACGGCACTTTTTGCAAAATGGACTGTAATGGCCATACAAAAAGAAATCTGGTTTAAAATTTGATTCAGATATGTATCAAAAGATACATTCTAATTCATTGACGGGCTACGAAAAAAAGAGAAGAGACAAAAACCCCAGAAAACTAAATCAGGGAAGTCTTCATCTGATAGAAGATGGCGAACAGCTTCATGATCAGCCAGGTTGGGAAACAGAGCAGTCAAATTGACACTCCCCTTTAAATAGAACTATTCAGTGTTTCAAATGCCAGACATTAGTGGCCTTTGCATGAGGCTTATGGTTCCTCAGTACATTCTAGGCCTGGAGAACTAGAAGCGATGTGCAAAAAAGGGAGAATGTTATGTTTGGGTACAGCTAAGTCTATGATTTGAACCTGTCAATCTAATCTAAAAACAACTTTAGATTAGACATTATAGAGGGGTGTTGACAAAAGGACTCTGCTCTTCTATCATTATGCCTGACCGAGCCAATCTACGTGTTAGAACATAAATGTTGCTAAAATAAGTTTTACCATAGCGTCTGTGCATTAATATTAATTTCAGGAAGATGCACTCTTCTGAACATCCCCTCTCCCAGCAGCTTCTGGCCAAATGACATTCTTTTCACATTTCATAAAGCTAACTTTGCTAGTTTAAAAATGATCTAAAAATAGTTGTATTGCACACCAATGTGACATTAATGTTATGATTTGCCAGCCCTATGCTATGATTAATTTTGTGTTGCTGTTTTGATTTGGTTGGTCATCTCAAAGCAGAAAATGGTGAGTTAGAGACTAAATAGATTCAACTTGTCTATAGGGTGAAGCAACTGAAGGCAGTTTCCACCAAAAGGGATTTCATTTCTTAGGTGAAATCACTGCATGGAGACACCAATTTACTGGTCCCAAGATTATCTCCATCTCTGCACCGCTGTCCCACATCTCTAAACATGACATAAAAAGAGTGGGAAGTGTTACTTTAAAAGCCAGTGTTCAAAGTAACATAGCCAAAGTTCAACTCCAAATACCCTGAGGTTAATATTTACTCTGCTTTTGAGAGTTCAACTTGTACTTGTTACCTTGCCCCTTGTTGGCATCAATTTGGCTTCCTGAACACAGTCACCTAGGAACAAATTTCCTTTTGGATTAATTACCTTTAAACCCTGCTTAACAGTGTTCCCTCTCACTCATGTTACCCTCAATCCTCCCCTGTTAACTTGTCAGCTGGTGCGTAGCCAGCTGGAAAAACCTTTGGCCACTGTTTACTGCATGGTTTGCATGAATGTCTAGCAGCCAATATTGTGATGTAGGCAGCATTTCTTAATTTTATCATTTAAGCTGGCATGCTCCGATTGACACGTACAGTAACAATGCACATTACTAGAAATGGTTATAGAAACTGTATGGCTCTGTCCCTGTACACTAAACAGTTGTTCGATCACTCATTAGAGCAACATTATATATTTGGGCCAATTTGCTCATGTGCCGCGAGGGTCTGTGATGCTCTTGCCATAAATTGCTCAGATACAGACACTGGTGAGATACAGATCAGACTGCATTTTACCACTGTGCAATATTATAGTTTTCTCCCATAAAGTGCTGTGCCACATATAGCTTAGGACAGGGGTTGGCAGCTTATACTGCCTGTGAGCCAGAACTGGCTCAGGAAAGTTTCACCTGGCCTGCGGCAGCACAGAGTATCAGGCACAATACAGCTGTGGCATGTCCCCCATCCCCTCTACAGCACCCTCCTGCTGCTCTCTTGTGCCTGCACTGACCCTCATTGTAGTGAGGCCAGATACCTATAGTCCCAGTGCAGCTAAAGGTTGCCAACCCCTGATTTAGATCACTGAAGAATTGCACAGGATTCCCAAGGGCTTGCTGAACAGGTTTTGTAGAGCTATAGAGTCAGATCCCATTGAGATGGGGAATTGCTGCATTCTATACTAGAAGCTTTCAAAATTCCTTTTAAGAGAGCCACAAGTAGAGTGCATCAGAGTAACTCAGCCTTTAAGAATGAACTGTGGCCAGGCCAGTTTCATGCTTTTAAGTCTCCACCTTTGCAGAGGAGCCAGATTTTTTCTCTGCCCCTTTCTAACACTTCTAGTCCCTGTGTTGCAGCTCTGCCCTAGAAGTGGGCATGGCTTGTATTGGGCAGCTACCCAAGTGTTCCTAGATAAGCCTACTAGATACATGCCTCAGTGAGATGTGGATTTCCTAAGTTCTTCCTTCTATACCTGAAGTGCAAAAAAATTATCCTGTTCACTTCTCCCTGTCCACAGGGCTTCTGTTCTATAGACCACTGTAAGCTTACAAGAGTGAAGAAAGGTGGATCAGACCAAGTGACAGCATTACATAAAAATTCCCTTTAGGCTGTTGCTAAAGATAAGCCAGTTTAGCAATGGATCCAGCAGCACTCTGCATAAAAATGCCCTTGACAAAAAATGCTAAATAGTACTACACAACAGCTCTCCAGCCTTCTCTCCATCATTTCTGCCTAGATTCAGCTGAATAATTATCTTGCTGTTATCACCCCTCCTGAGGGGGAGGGGTGGGATTCAGATTTTTCTTAAAATCAAGACATTACACATAAGCAATAAGTAACATTCAACACTTCCATCACCACATTTCAATTTAAAAATAATATATTTATTATACGATGGTGTGTATTAGGCTCTGATGGGGAAATTAAGTAATCTTAACAATGCCCATTCTGTTCATCTGATTAAAACTCGTATTTTGTTAGCATCCTCTCACCCACTCAACTGCATCATGCTTGAAATTAGACAATCCCCATCAGAACAGAGACCAGGTTCTCTCTGCATTGCAAAGTGACTATTACATTTTGACTGTAAATTAATCCTAGGGCAGAGCTCAAAAACTTTTCCACAGTAGCTAGACAAAGCTTTACTGATTCCTTGTTACAAATGGGAAAACTGAGGCAACTGGCTTAGACTAGCAGCGAGTGAGGACTCCTAATTCCCAGTCCTATGTTTTGCTCATTAAACTACCATAATATGATGATAAACACAAAATAAATATTTTTGATAAAGATTAAATGACATAGGTACTTCAAAGGCAAATTCAGCAGTCCTAAAGGCAGAGAAACATAAAATACAGAAATACAAGAGTTAATTTGCAGGGCTCTTTAAACACATCATTTGTCTTGGTCATGAATATTTAGAAACAAAACACAAATGGCATCTTGAAGCTTTTAATTCCCTGGCAGAGTTCACATACAGAGATGACAAACTTCAGCCCTTCTTTAATAACTATTGAAAGGAGCGTGGCCTCTGCTATTATTACCTGCAGTAAGCTGTTGGATCCACACTGCATACCTCAACAACTCAATAAAAAGTTTGAGAATGTTCTCCATTAATCTGTCAATGCCATTTATTAATATGAATAAGGCCATACTGCAACCACACAGCACCATACAAATGAATGCGAGTTTAAAAAAAAAATCACTGCAATAGGTAAGTAAATCCCAGAAAATCAAAAATTCCTTAGGAAAGGTGGAATGTCTTTAATTACAGTCTGGGTCACTTTCTCGGCAGCCATGCTTTTAGGGCTGCCTCTCTCTTCCAGTGCAGGCTCATTTGCTGTGCACTGCAGAAACAAAGAAACAGCAGCTGGTACAGGACAAATACAATTTCAGGGCTGGCCAACAAAAGGCAAGCAAGGGCCACGTCACAGGGAATGATGTGTTATGGGAGAACTGCAGGGCAACCAGAAATGGAGGGGCTGGGGAGAGAAAAAACCGGGTATGCTGTATGTTAGAAACAGCTAAGAAGGGATTAGAAGGGGAAAATGAGAGAATGACTCAGGAATGGAGCCAACTAGAGAAGAGGAGATAGTGGAGGAAGGTGGCAGTGAATATCTTGCTTAGCAAGTTATTTCTAAATAAGAAAGGATGCCACAGGAAGATGAGGAGAAGGAGGGGTGAAGTATGAAAATACCATGCTGTGCAGAAAGTTTAGGTTACTGGACTTAGCTTTACTAATACATTTTACCTCTTATGAGCTCTCTCTAGAATATGACCCGTGTTCCTGTTAAAGAGTGGCAGGGTAGTAGAGGGATTTGGCAGGTGGTGCATTAGCAGAATGTATCGGATGGGAACTGCGTCAAACTGGAGCTTACCGTTACCAAAGGGCATGTAACTAGGTTAGCTAGGAAGCAGGCAGCACTTTCTCCTTACTGAATTTAAAATTTAAAACCCTGCTTACAAATACCTTGTTCTGCACATTTCAAGTGGAACCCATAATCTGTATTTAGAGTCACATTGCTCTAACTACCATTAGCTGTTCTTAATGAGCCAGTAATTGAAAGCGGTAATTGTCTGTAGCCTGTGCTTAATGAGAAAGATCTGAATGAACGGGGATGTACTAACTTTCTGGGATGCTTCTCATTTGTGCAAATGCACCTGCTATTCTGGGAGGAGAGAAGAAATCAAATAGTGCTCCGCTGAATCCAAAAAGTTAGCTCCTCACTGACATTTCACCTTCAGGATCCAAGTTGAGTAATTGCCTAAATGAGCATAACCAAGACAGTGAAAGTAAAAGGTGACAGGCATGCATTTCAATGGTCTAAAACACAACTGTCAGTTTTAGAATCTTTCAAATTCTCCACAGCCCTTTAAAACTTGGGAACAAGTCTATTTAGCACGTAATGGTGAAGCTGTATGCCAAACAGTACGTAAGCACTGCAGTAAACAGGAGCTGCATCACAGTCCTGCTAACTGACTCAGAAAGCTGTATCCCATGCAACCAATAGAGGCAAAGTGGTTAGGTAATGTGTGTCTTAATCTTCACCTACTTAGTAGCTACTAATCTGGAAAAAATCCTGAAAGTATTACTGTGGGATGCTTTGGCTTTAATGCTTCCTGAGAGATATACTCATGCTCCACTTAAACTTGCTCATACTTTGGGATTGAACAATGTAGGATGTTTCTTTTTAAGTAACTACAACACTAAGTTGTTTGCTTTGGGCACTGCAGTCATAAGTGGCAAAAGCTAGCACAAGTAATTCTGACTGGGTTTGCGAACAAAGGAATAGCATCAGCAGTGAGACTTTCTTCATTTAAAATATTTTTTTAGAAGAAAAGTTCATTGTATTTGTTCGTTAGCTCAGATGCTTTGTTAGAATCTTTCTTGTAAGAAGCTCTTTTACTTGACTCAGAGCAAACCTATCGCAGGCACACTGAAATGACATTTAATTGTGAGTTAATAAAATACTAAGAATACTAATAAAAAGGACTGCACCATCAAACCCTTGCTATACTTAAGATATATTGATGACATCTTCATCATTTGGACTTGTCACAACCCAAAGGTGTGATTTTGTTTTGTGTGCGCTTTGGCACCACTGAATTATTTTCCCGCCAATTTGTAGCTTTCTTTGCAGTGTGCATTTCTTCTTTGCAGCACAGAAATGCACTTTGCAAAGAGTTCCCACCATTCGTATTCAAATTCGAGCCCCATTATTGGCTTGTGTGAAATTATTCACACGTGGCGGCTAGCGATTGGCTTGCTAGAAGTATACAAGGCTTGAGTGGTTTCCGCCCAAGTTGGAGGACTCCACGAACACCAGGAGGAGGAGACTTCACGCTGTGTGAAGATCTCTAAGCGCTGCAGAGCCTATCGGACCCAGTGCATTTCAAGCAGGCAACAGAGGTCTGATCAGCCTCTAGCCTCTCCCCGTCGCTGTTCACAATCCTCGACGTATCCCTCTCCCTGCGCGCAAAAGGATCCACGGAGCCTCGACAACTCCATGGGAGTGATCCGAATATTGTCTGAGTCCTCAAACGAGGATTTAAGTGGAGCGGTGCCTGGGAAACTGTCCAGCCTACACCGCGACCATCTTCGGTGTAAGTAAACAATCTTGAATCAACCATTAAGCGTCCGTGCCTAATTCTAGCGTGTCGCCTGTTTTCTCCAACCCAGCGTGCCTGGGCTGCTGGCCACAGCCCGCGTGGCGCGAAAAAGGGCCCGGATCGCTCCCGGCCCGCACAGGACTGAAAAAACTACAATCTCTGATTGAGTTCCATCAGAAATTCAACAATCACCATCCCTCCATCCAACTATCCCTTGAATGCTCCAACACCAAAATCTCCTTTTTAGACACAATGATCAGTATTCAGAATGATAAAATACAGACCACGTTATACAAGAAACCCACAGACCAACATACATATCTGCAAAGAACCAGCAATCACCCTAAACACACCAAAAAAGTTGTGATATACAGCAAGCCCTCAGACACCACCGAATTTGCACTGAGGAGAACACATGGGATTGCCACCTCACCAATCTTAAAAAAGCTTTCACCCAACCACTCCTCCAGAGAGGTAGATCGCACGTTTGAAAGAGCTGCCCGGATACCACGTGAAGAATTGCTGCAGTACAGAAGAAACCCCCCCACAAATCACACACCGCTGGTTATTACATATCACCCCTCCTTCGAACCCATACGGAAAATCCTCAAACAATTGCAACCCATACTAGAAAGAGACCCAATTCTTAGAGAGATGTTCCCAGAGCCACCCATCCTAGCCTTCAAACAAGCACCGAACCTCGCTAACCTCATCACCAGAAGCAAATTTCCTCAAGCCCAGAACACACCAAAAGGATCCAGACCGTGCTATGACAAGAAATGCAAAACCTGCCAACACATCTCTACCACCCCCACTATTACTACACCCCACAACAGAGCCATCACCATTACTGGATCTTACAGCTGCACCTCCAGGCATGTAACATCTCTCATCCAATGCACCAAATGCCCTGATGGAAAATACGTAGGAGAGACCAAACAACAACTGCGCACCAGAATGAATGCACACCGGAAATCTATCAAAGACAAGAATATCTAATTACCTGTGGGGGCACATTTCTCACAAGAAAACCACTCTCCCTCCAATCTCTCAGTCTTGATCCTCAAAGGGAACTTACAAGGCACGTTTCACAGACAAGCCTATGAACTTCACTTCATCAACCTCGTGGATACTAAAAATCATGGACTAAATATAGACATTGGATTTATGACACATTATAACCTGCCTGACATCTGACTCCCCAGGTACCTCTCCACTATTCATCCCCCTTCTCTCCCCTCCACCCAGCCTGTCTCTCACCCATTGACTCCTCAACTGACATCTTCACTGACTGCTTATCTTGTATGCATACCAGCCCAGCCCCTGGCTTCTTTACTTTTCATTCCATCCAGGAAGAGCACACACCAACTGCAGAGACTTCCTCAGGCTGACGAAGGGTTTTTAAACTCAAAGTTGGCTTAAAAATTTTCCCAAGCCGCTCCACTACTCTCCCCCTCCCTCCCCCCTCCCCCAATTCCAATTTACCTGAGATCAGCTGGCCATTTTTAACGCGATCTAACCACCCCAAATGTATGTATATACCCTACTGAGAATCTGGGCATCTGTAATTTGTCCTTACATTACCTGTCTCTGACACAATTTTCAGTTCCAGTTGCACAGAGTACTAAGTAATCCTGCCCCACTCCCCATCTCCTCTGAGCCAGAATTGACTATGATACTGCAGATTATATCCAGACCACTGTAACATCATGAAATGGTTCCTAATAAGCTGCCAGGCCAATCCTGATTTGCATGGTTGCAAGGCTGTTCACTGTGTACCTAGCATTGTGAAGTCACAGGGGCAACAGCTGTACGTAGGGGTTTCCTGCACCCCTCCAGAATATCTAGGGTAATGGGCCTCTGACCCAATATGGGGCCTTGAAGGCACTATCACAATCACAATAATGCAGGGGAATATTACATTTAAAGAATGGCATTGGTCCAGACATTTTGAGACATTCCTTTGAACAATCTGATCAGTAATATAATCAAAACAAAGATAGAAACCAGCAGAGGGAGAGGGATTACCATCTAACTACATCTGATTCCAAAGAATCACAGAAAATATATGTTTGGAAGGTAGCTGGGAAATCATCTTGTCCAACACAGGAAAGATCAACCATAGCTAAACCATTCCTGACAGAAGTTTGTCTAACCTGTTCTTAAATCCTCCAATGTTGGAAATTCCAGATGCTTCCTAGATAATTATTCCAGTGCTTGACTATCCAAGATGGTTAGAAAGTTTTTCCTAATGTCCAAGCTAAATCTCCCTTGCTGAAATTGAAGCCTATTACTTCTTATCGAACGGACAGGGAAAAATAGTTTATAATAATCTCTCTCTTGGTGTCAACCTTTTGTATACTTGAAAACTTATGTCTCCCTCAATCTTTCAGCTCTACAGATTAAACAACCCACTTATTTCATTCTGTCCTCATTGGTCATGTTTTCTAGATCTCTTCTCATTTTTCTTGTTGTCCTCTGGACTATTTTTAATTGTTTCACATCTTTCTTGAAAAGTGGTGCCCAAAACAGGACATAGTACTCCATATGACACACTGCTAGCTTTGAGTAGAGTGGAAAGATTACTTTCTGTCTTACATACAACACTTGTGTATATGTGCCCATACAGTCTTTGCGTGCGTGTGCGCGCAACAATTTGACAGTGCTACCTCATTTTCTATTTGTGCCCCAGATGCTTTTCAGCAGAACTGTTGCCTAGCCAGTTATTCCCCTATTTATGCAGACTACTTCTCCAATTTGTCAAAATCATTTTGAATTTTAATCTTATCCTTAGAAGTGCTTGCAACTCTTCCAGCTTGCTATTGTTTGTACATTTAATAAAAGTGCTCTCTATTCCATCATCTAAGTCATTAAAGGAAATATTGAAAAGTACCAGATGCAAGACAGACCCCCGTGCACAGCCTCACTTGATGCATCCTTCTAGTCAGAGAGTGAGTAATTGCCAACAACTTGGAGTACAATTTTCCAACCAATTAGGTACTCATCTTATAACAGTCTCACCTAGACCATAGTTCCTTAGCTTGTTTATAAGGCTGTCATGGGAGGCAGTGGCAAAAGATACATCACATGCACTGCTTCTCAGCACCCACAAGACCTGTTACTCTCTCCCAGAAGGAAATTAGGTTGGTTTACGTGACAAACCCATGTTGGCTGTTACTTTTTTCATCTTCTAGGTACTCTCAAACAGATTACCTGATTGTTTCAGCATTTCCAGGAATGAAAGTTAGGCTGACTTGTCTATAATTCCCTGGGTGCTCCTTCTCCCTCCTTTTTAAAAAAAATCAACACAATGTTTGCTGTTTTGCAAAAATCTCTGTTCTTGTTTTTCCTCTATGAGGAAAGAGAATTACTCAAAGATTATTCCTAATGGTTCTGAGATTGCTGCAGCCAGCTCCTTATGTACACTAGCATGAACTCAATCAGGCCAGCTGACTTGACCACATCTAACTTTTGTTTTTAATGCCAATTCCACTAGCCATTTGATCAAAGTTAACCTTTTTAGTGAAGACCGAAGCCAAAAAGGCATTGCATACCTTAGCTTTCTTGGTATCGTCTATTATTAGCTTTCTCTCTCCGTTGAGAAGCAGCCTAACTCTTTCCTTGGACTTCTTCATACTACTAATGTAGATATACAGATTGTTTTCTTGTTATACTTTATGTCACTGGCTTGATTTGATTACTGCCCATTGAGTTGATCCCTGTGTATTAACTCTCAACCACAGATAACACCATTGGGCATTTGTTATCTAAAACTGTTTACTGGAAAGTGTTAGTCTTGGCTGCTGAAAGAGTCAGTTTTCTTTGTAAACATACCAGCTACAGGAAGTAACCTTGAGGATTTATAACCCCCGCTAGGGCAGTATAATCTCTGTGGAGATCCAAAACTTCAGACATTTCTCTGGGATAAAGCTGAACCACTTAATAGTGATCGGGGATTCTTTTCTTTTTTTTTTTTTGCCTAAATATACCAATCAAATAAGCAAGCCAGAAAGAAAAAATGTTAATGTCAGTCTTGATTTAGTCCATGTAACAAGCTTTGAATCTAGAGATATCAAGCTAACCTACTCAAGTTTGCACAGGTACTGCAATATAATGGGCTCTCAAAATATTCCCACCTGCTGACTTGAAGAGGTCAAAGAAATGAGACTTTTTCTCTTGAAGTGTTATGTATGGAAATTTCTGGCTTTTTTTTCTATATGATTTATACTTATTATTCATGTTAGACAAATTTAATGACATACAGGCTTTTGGTTTGATGCTAGATTTAGTAACACCCAAAACAGTCTCTCGATTTGAAACCAGCCAGGAAAAAAAAAAAGAGGAAATTCTGCTTTAAATGTGAAGTCTGTTGTAAACCCATTTACTTAATGGATTTTAAAGCAAGAACAGACTAGAATCATTACCTATATCTGACCTTCCAAATACAATAGGCCATAGACTCTTTTCCCGTAATTTTTGCAACAAGGCTGTAACTTTGTTTTGAATTATAACATGTTTTAAGAAAGCCCACAATTTTGTTATGTGGACTTCCAAAGATGAAAAATCTTCCATATCTCTACACAAATTGTTTCAACATGCAACTTATTTTTTTTTCTTTCAGCCACTGGACTTTGTTATGACCTTGTCTGCTAAATTAAAAGGGCTATTTAGAGTTAAATTTCTTCCCCATGGAAGTCCTTCAAGACTGTGATCAACTCACTTCAAGTTTTTCTCTTGAATAAACTGAACAAATTAAAAGCTTATGCCACTCAGTATGTGGCATGATTTTTATAGCTTAGTCTTATAGATCTCGTCTGAATGCTTTCCAGTATTTCAGCACACTTTTTGATATGTGAGCACCAAGCTGGACATCAAGCCACTTAAAGTTTTTAATAAAGCCACAGACATCAGCAAGGCCTTCCTACTTTTGTTATTTCTTTGCCAAGGCTTGTCAAGACTGTCTTCATCTTCCTACTCATAGCTGCACATTTGGAGCTCATCAAATGTTTTAACTGCTACATCAAACGACTTTTCAGCATCACCACACTGCAGGATGCTGTCTAGTATGTTTTGAGTGTGAATTCTATTCTTGGGCCGTGTGTAGACAAAACGAGGAGGGTGCATACATGACACTTTAAAGCGGGCTAAATTCTTTTGCACCATTTAATGGCGTCGGTGTTTGCACGCCGAGGCAGCGTATTGTGTATTAATTCCAGCTGTTGTAGGAAATTCAGCAGCGTAATGTGCCTTAAATGACTTGGGGTGCAGCAAACTAAAACTCCCCCAAGCACTTTTAGTTTGCTGCCCTACAGCTGCAGAGCAAAGCACTGGGCTCCGTGCAGCTCCATGGCTCTGCAGGAAGCTCGTGCAGGCAGCCTAGCAGCAACCCGGGAAAGCAGCTCCACCCAAGAAAAGTGGTGAGTCTGATCTTTTTTTTCCACCCCCCCAGGGCCTGCCTGAGTTGCATGGGGGCCCAGTGCTTCCCTCCGCGTCTGCAGTGCCCCCCGGGACCGCCCAAGCCAGGTGCCTGCTGGTGGGGGTCTCCTGGGTGGGGGTCGCCGCTGCCCTGGAGGGAAGCACCACCCCCTCCCCCGCAGCCCAGGGACTGCTACGCCCACCGGCAGCTTGCCCTTTCCTCCCTGCTGGAGACGCAGGTAAATCGGGTGTGTGCACAACATGGGGGTTTAATCAGCCCTAAACTGAAGCAGTGTTTTTAAAAACCCACTGCTTCAGTTGAGGGCCCCCGTTTCATCTACACATGCCCTTGGTTTTTAGGTACCTGAATCTTTCATTTGGCTATGTTAAAATGCACATTTTCAGATGAGACCACTTCACCAAATGCCCCACATTTACCTCTATTACAGACTTGTCCTCATCATTATTTTCAACTCCACCACTTTCTGTAACACCTGAAAACTTTACTAGAAATTATTAAAATTTTTCTGCCAAATCACAGACAAAATATATATAAGAGCATTAGGATGAGAAGAGTTCTCTGCAGGATTCCACCAGAAATACCACCACAGGATGCTAATTCCCTGTTTACCATTCCTTTTGAGATTTATCAGTTAACTAGTTTTAAGGCATTTATTACCTATAGGCCACTTTTCATCTTTAGCTCTCATAACATTTTACGAAAGATACCATTACCAGTACCCATTCAGGCAGAAAAACAGACAGAAACTTGGCAGGTTTTGTGGCCTCATCAGGGGCCACCATGCCTGCAGGTTTCATCCCACTGCGCCTTAACACACACAGGGTCATCTATGTCATGAGTTGTGCCTGTCAGCAGCTTGAGGTGCAATTCTCTCCAAACCCCTGCACCAATCTCCTTGAAACCTGGCAGGCTTTGTGGCCTCACCAGAGGGTATCACCCCTGCAGTTTTGATCCCACTGTGGCTTAACACATACACGTGACATGAGTTTGGTTTCAAGAATTTGGGGTGCAGTTCCCCCCAAACCCCGTACCCTATCTTCTTGAAAATTGGCAGGCTTTGTGGCCTCAGCAGATGCTACCACCCCTGCAAGTTTACTCCAAATCAGACAGAAAACAACAAAGTTATAGATATTTCATTGATTCCCCATTATACCCTGTGGCCAGATCTCCGAGGCGGCTCTGAGGCTTCGGAGCCGCTTCAGCCGGATCGAAGCGAGAAACTGGTCTGGAGCTCTGGATTGGATCCCTGGCTTCTGAAGCGGCTGGACCCGAAGCTGGATCGAATAGCTGCCTAATTGCACAGGCCTATTAGCTACATTTGAGTGTGCCAACCTGGCAGCTGTAGTTCAGTCTTCAGAGCAGTGCTCACCCTCCCGCCCAGCATCTGAAGTGTTATTCTGTGAATTGCGAACTATAAATAAAATGCACAACATGCGGAGAGTAAGGGGTAGGATGATGGGGGGGAGGGGCGGGGGGCGGAGAAGAGTACAAGGATTTGAATAAGTTATTTTCAGTTGCTAAGGGTGACCAGGCATAACTGACTCATTGCTCTTAATTCCATCATTCTTAAACTGTTTGTCAAACCTAAATAATGAAAATACTTGGCCTGTTTCCCCTGTGATGTGCACTTGCTCTCTCTCAGCCTCCCATAGGGCTACATATTCATTCTACATACATGTACATGATGTAGTTTTGCAAGCTCAGTCTTTTCATAGCAACATTAAACTGTCTTATTAGTGATGACAGTATGTTCCTATCTAAGACATGCTGCTATAGTGTTCCAGATCACTGCAGAAGGTAATGTTTCATATAAGGAGAGACAGTCAGGAACTGAAGTACTGCTAGGTATTTGCCCAAATCCAGTAAGTCTGAGCATGGATTGCCTAGCAAACACCGCATAAACTCTGAAGGCAGCATTCACAGAGATGCTTAACATAAAAAATAATTTACTACACAGCAATAAAATCCATTTTAAAAGTGTCCACTACCCCATGACAGAGATATCTGTAGAAGAACAAATATGTAAAGATGAGTAAAATTGTCAAAAATAAATAAATAAATGGGACATTCAAGTGTTTTCCAGAAATCCTAGTATCAGGACGGAGGTGGAATCCTTAGAGATTTACAAAGGATACATGCACACAGTCATGCATATATCAAATCACTTGGCTCCTGACATGTATAAACAACCTCACATTGCTATTTTACTTTTGTGACTTTCTAGCAATAGTATAAATGGCTCACAACTCCCTCCTGTCTCAGTCTTGGGTATTTGTTTCTCAAGAGCTAGGCTGAACAAGTACCTTACCTATTCATAATCCCTTCCTCTCTGCCAGTGCAACACGTGATCCACATCTGCTGTAATACCACCCCCTGTTTCACACTTTAACACCATCATTTTTTGGAACGGAAACACACAGTAACAGTTATTGGAAGGTAATTAAAAAATGTTTTAAAAGTGAGAGTTCTTGCTTTTGCTTCTATCTGACCTCACAACATTAATGGTAAAAATTAATGCTGTGCTTTGCAAATGGCTTGAGAGAGACAGACTGGGAAAGTTATTTTGGGCTTGAGTGTTCTCAGCATGGCTTAAGCAGAATTTAGGTGCCTCATTAACAAAAAATGATCCAGAATGACCCCACTCCAGCAGCTGCAAAATCTTTTAGGCATCTCGATTCAAAAGGGACCTCCATTTTGTCCAGCAAAGATCCCCCATGTACACACAGAAACAATTCAGATCAGCCACCTAAGAGGCACCATACTCCTACCTACATTGTGTTGTGATCCATATAATTGTGGAGAGAAACCTAAGTTCTTCTGAAGTCCCTGATTCCTTAGGCAGACGGAGAGTATGCCTAGCAACTCGTTAAATGCCAGCAGCCTGCATGCAAAAGCCTAGTGTTTAAGAGTACTCATCCTAGAAGTGGGAGACCTCAGCCTGAAGGTATTTGAGGCCTCATCTCCACTTGTTGGAAGAATGCTTTTCCAACCAGGCTTGCAGGTCTCTGGACAACCCGAATACACAATTAATGGAGCTAGGAAGACAGCAAGAAAGAACAAACATGACTACAGCTCAGGAAGGAGTGCGCTCCCCTGGGAGGGGGCAGTCCTAGGTTCCTGTTCCTGCTGTCAGTGTTACTTCTTTTTTCTTAGCTAACAGGACAATGCGTAGATGGCCAGTACACCACTCAAGGGGCTAGAAGGACAAGAACATGGGAGTGAAACTCTACTGACCTGTCCTGAAAGCATTTCCCTGAGAAGGAGTGCTGGGTTCTGCAGCCTGGGCTATTTCTGATTTTTCTGCCAATCAATGTCTACTGTAAATGGTGTAAACAGGAACCAGAAAGCCAGGACGATTCCTTTCCAGGGGAACACCCTCCTTACGCTAGAGTTGTTCCCTCCTGCTTGTTTTCTCTCTTGCTCCCTGAATCTTTCCTTCTTGGCTGCCCAAGTTCAACGGAAGAGGTGGAGGGCAGTGCCATCCAGCCTAGGCTTAAATCTGATGGTTACAGACACTTCCTCGGGAAGGGGATATGTGGGTTGGAATCCCTCCTGGGCTGAGAATGTCCTAGAACTGAGGTTTGCCATTTTATGGGCAAGCACTCCAATGACTAGGCTACAGGGCAAAAGGTGAGCACCACCACTAACACTCCCATTTGAGACTCGACCTGGAGCACTGTGCTTTATGTGAACAAAAAACTGCTGTAATTTAGACAACTTGGCTTAGTTAGGTACTTCCCATTTGGGCACTATGGCTCTTGAGATGACAGAAGTAACTAATACAAAGCATTGAGCGTTCACTCTGAGTAGGGACACGAGCATACCTCTATGTCTAGGTACCTCCTGCTCAGCACCTAGTTGATGTGTGTGGATCAACCATGAGATGCACCTAAGCCTCCCCATTTACCACAGAGGGAATCTAAGGACCTACCCTGTTGATTGGGATCCCCTTGCTGGAGCCAGGCACCTAAATTTTAAGGCATTGTAGTGCCTAAGTGGAGGTGTCTATAAGGCTGATTTGCACCTGGCTTCTTTTCTTCAAAAGAGGAAATGAAAAAGAAAGCTACAACAACAAACCCTGTTAGATTAAATACACTGAAACCCATGATCTGTTTACATTGTGCTATCATTAAAACTAGAGTTTTTACTGTCTCAGTTAAAACATCTATATTAAAATGGACCATACTTCTTGCTTTCCCAGTCTATTCCATCAGGTTCAATTCATTTTCTTGCCATTTGTCCAAGACTATCACTCTCCTCAATTTACTTAAAAAACATCTGCCTTTTATAGCTCTGGAATAAACATACCCTTTGTTTAAGAATTTCCTAATTATATTTACGGAACCGGAACACTTTTCCCCCCACAGGAAAGTCTCTTTAACTCATGCTGCCTCCAGTCTGTTACAAAATTATGGAAACCTGGGGTAGTACAGAACCAGAGATTAGAGAAAAAGCAGTATGGCAACAATCTTTAGAACAAGAAAATGATCACAATGGAATAAAAGTTGATCTGGCCAAAAAAAAAAAAAAAAGTTACCCTCTTCTTTTCAGATGAGTCCATAATGTTTTTAACTTTCCTCAGAAACAAATATTTGTTTAACCTGTTGATGGAAAGAGGCTGCTGTTTAATAGTAAAGCGATACTGCAAGAACAACGACGAGCAAAGCAATGGCTATAAGAAAAGTCAGACTTCACAGTCAATTCCTTAGCAAAATCCAGGTCGAAACTTTAGGGTAGATTCTTCCCATGGAATCTCTGATTTAGGTTTCCAGTTAAATCTCTCTGTCTCTCTGTAACTCCTTAGCATCTGATGAAGTAGGATGTTACCTACAAAAGCTCAAACCTCTCTTAATCCGTTAGTCTCTAAAGAACAGAGCACACATTCACCCGGTGTTGGTGGGGACAAATCTTAGACCAGGTTCTGCCATTTTTAAACCAGTCTATGCATGCCAAACTTCTGTTCTGTTATGGGTATAGACCAGTTTTGTGTGCTAAATTTCTGTTCTATTATGCGTATAGATCACTGTCTGATCACTTATACTAGTAAAAGTATAAGGTATGTACCTGGTGGAAGGTGCTACCCTGCCCTACATCCTGCCTGAGTTCAGACTAACATAGCTAACCATCTCTTTCTCCTTAGAGTTTGCTTTGCACTTTCATCACTATCCCAAGGCAACCACTAGAGAGTACTCTTTAGCTACCCAGTGACCTTACACTGTTTCATAACCCTACCTTTATGCACTGTCCCAAGCATCACTTGTGACCTGTCTAGCCTTCAAGCCCAAAGGAAAACAAAACTGGCTGCTAATTCGGGTTGAGTACTCCAAAATATTACAGATGAGCTAAATGACATGTACAGTGCATGAGAAAAAAATAGAAAAGTCTCTCAGACTTAGGGAGGGTCGGTGTTAAAAATATGACAGATATTAAATCAAAATGCTGAATAAAAATGCACACTGCTACAAGATAAGAACAAAAATTACTCGTTGAAAGAAACCCCCTGCCAGTAGCTACCTCAGACATTTGGACTAAATGCTTCCACTTAAGTCCTGCGCTAATCTCTTGCATTTCATGCCTCACCACTTCATTCCATTTACATTCTCAACCACTGTGGCTCTCCTTTCAGTGCACAAAGCAATGAGAACACAGAACAGCACTAGCATCTGACAACACAAAACACAATTTTGGTATTTGGTCAGCTGTTATCATTAGGTTTATAACTTCTCTCTAATTACAAAAAATTACACTCATCTTATCTTTTTGCCCTATCTTACTTTAAAACTAGCACAAACAATTTGTTCTGACTGTATCTTCTGTTAGAAGTGCCTCTAAATAGGGACCTGTGCTTACTGGCTGATCAGTTCCCAGCTGAGATGTATTTACCCACAAACATACTCATCTACATATCTTTTTGAATGAATTCAGTTTCAAGCAGACAAAGCACTTGAGCTTCAATTAACTTGCATAGCTCCGGCCCTAAATTAGTCAACAGAAAAGATCCTCTAAAATCATTTGACTCTACAAAGAGGCATTAATGCCAATCCCTGATCTTCCAATGAAGACAGACTTACTACACCATACATGCCTATCCCTCCCACCCCCAATGATGTACTCTCCTAATGGTATACTTGCCTGACAATAGCGAGTGATAACAGAACAACAGATTAGAAAGGGATTTATATAACATTACAAACAACAGGCATTTACGTCCATGGCTGGCTGGCTGGAGAAACAATCTTATTGTTCCCAATCCTCTGGCACTAAAACAGTTTCTACCAGAACATAATACACAAGTGGACAAATCTTATTAAATTTAATCAGCCTGATACTTGGGGGAGCTGTCTTAATCAGAAAGGGATTTAATTAAAAGCTTCAGCTCCAATGAATACTGTTTAATTATGACTGACTAATATTTATCCACAAAGAAGAATCTGTTTCAGGATTAGTCCGAGACCTGGAAGAAGCCAAATACATCAATTTAATAATGGAATGCCTAATTAAACTATAATGGAATCCTAATTGTGATATATTGCTTTGTAGTGCATATGATTTATTTAGTACAATTGCTTTTCAGTAGGCTCATTAGGGAAAGTTAAACAAAATGCAACAGTAAGAAATAAAAAGAAAACCCCCCCAGACTGACAGATCAGAAATTCCAAGATGATACAGTGTGGTGTCAAATGCTTCTCCCTCTGTTGCTTCTGCCAATCCCTCAGGTATTTTTTGTAAAACGTTAAAAGGGGTAATATGTTTCCTTTCCTTTGAAAGACAGGGGACTAGATTGATTCTGCCTCCTATGGCAGCTGCTTTGCCAGGGCTACTGGTATAAATGGGCTATAATGCTGGAAGCTCCATCTGCCTTTGGATTTCCTCAGCGTGGAGGAATCCTCAGATGGCATGCTGGCTCCTGGCAACTTTCTCTCTCCCAGTTTCCCATGCAAGGACTCATACCCTGGAAGAATTGAAATGTGGTGTAAATCTCCTCCAGTCATCCCTACTGATGTATCAGTTGCCCTTTGATTGCTGGGTGCAGCAAACATCAAGCAAACTTTTTTGTTTTAAACTATTCAGTTCTTATTGGCAAAATATATCTAACTCATGTATAGAGGATGAACTCATTTAACTCATTTCTGTTCCAGTTGTTGGTAATGTTGGCAAACCAGGAGCCAAATGCTGCCCCAGTTACATTAAGACCACTGAAGACAGTGAGTTTGCAGAGACACCTGAAGGCACACTTTGGAATGCAGAATTTTAATTAATGGAAGGAAAGCATGCAAAGGAAAGAACCCAGCTTAACTTTCTGATGACCATGAGTTTTCAGGGCTAACAGGTGTGGGGGCAGAACATGCAGCTTCACCTGTCTATTAAGCATATTTAATTAGGAATTATTGATCTAAGGCACTAACAAGCACTCTCTTTACAAAATTACTGTTCAGAGAACTGCACTTTAATAAGTAAATGAAGGCACTACTATTCAAATTACATTCTGTAAAACATTTTTTCAGGTTCATGTCTTTATTTTGGGTCTAACCTTGCTCAGTACATATTCATCTTTTAAAAATAATATATTTAAATCTGACAGCAATTCCTCTTTTGTTTAAAAATATCTTCTGCTACTGCTTCAAACTGAACTCAAGATTAAACTCCTGGTCTTACCCTTTCACTATCCACAGAATTACCATTTCAACATGATGTGATCATGTATAGGCCACTCAGGATCCTAAATTCACATTAGGCTGCCTGCTGTAGTACATCCTTTTTTCACTCCCAGAAATTCAGAAATGTGTCAGCATGGGTTAAAAGCAGACAAACAAACAAAACAACCCAAAGTATCTTAAGTCAGGGGTGTCAAAGATATGGTGCACAATGCTGCCTCCACATTGTGGACCGGGATATCACATGCAGCACATGCTGGCCCCAGCTCTGCGTATGACATGTGGCACATGGAGCTTGTCTGGTATAGGCTGCACATGGTTTTTATGCTTAAGCCAGCATGCACACTGCATGCAGCACACAGGGCCAGTCTGGGGAAAGTGCTGCATGCAACACTTGCACCAGGCCAGCCCAGCACACTGAAGCTGGGCCAGTCCAGATCAGGCCCACGTACCAGCTGCACATGCCATATCCAGCATGCAGGACAGATCTGGCATGGGCACCATACACAACACACACTCTGGACCAGATCAGTGCATTGCATTGGGCTGTGAAAAGCACATATGGCATGCAGTGTAGCCATGGAGTATGTGCTGCATGTGGTGCCCATGCCACACCAATTCTGCACACTGGATCTGGGGCAGTCAGGATCAGGCCTATAGACTGTCTCATGTGCTGAATCCAGCAAACAGGGCCAGTTTGGTGCAGGTGCCACAAGCAGTGCATGCCCAGGACTTACCCTGTAAACCTTGTGTAGCATGTGCCCAGACTAGCTTCATGTACCATATGTGGCACTGGTATGTGCTGCATAGAGGTCCTGGGGATGGAGCCAACGCGTATAAGGTGCATGAAGTGGCAACACCAGACCAAGCCTGCGGGCTGGCCAGAGAGGCCTGATACTAGTACAGTTCTTAAGTCTCAGGATTCTTACCGAGACACAGTGTTACCAACTCTGTGAGACAAACAAATGATGAACTGGATGTTCCCCCAGCCTAAAATTATTTTAAAATCATGATCTTTGCTCTTCTTCCTCCTCTCAGCAGAGTACACGACACTAATCAGTGGGTAAGCACTGTTTCTAAAGCCTCTGGCTCTTATTTAATCTAGTCACATATGCTGCTACATTTCAGCACTACAATGGCAGCCCATTGCTCGGGAAAGATCTTGCAGTGACCACGCTTGTAGTATCGGACAAAGTAAGCTATTACCTACGAGAGCGTATGTTTCTGGACATGTTAGTCTCTAAAGTGCCACCTGTCCCTGCCTTCTGCCTGTCCAATAAGGCTAACTATAGACAGTCAAAAAGCCTGAGGCTGAATAGATTTCATCTTTGCAGGTTAGTCTAAAATGCAGAGATTAAACTGACTAAGGGAACAAACATTTCCTTGTGATTCAGGAAATGCAGCCACATGCCTGCAGTGGCTCAGGCCAGCCACCAGGGGGCACCAGAGTATGGCTCTCTGGCATGTAGCCAGCATAAGCTGTGTGTTTGCTTCCTCTTCCTGCTGCCCCCAAGGTCGCTGGGATTTGCAGTTCAGAATCACAACAGCAGGACTTTACAGGGTTGGACATCACTTGCTTGTCCTGCTTCCAGGTGCCTCTGGGATTTATAGTCCACAGTTGCAGCCAGCAGTAAGTTTAGCAGGGCAGGGCAGGACAGCTCTGTACCTAGGGGAAGGTGTGTGTGTGTGTGTGTGTGTGTGTGTGTGTGTGAGGGGGGGGGTTAACCTTCTCCCTGGCCCCAGCCCCCATCTGAAGTTTGCTGGGGGGGAGGGGGGCAGTCCCTGCCTCCCACCCCCCAACCCTTCTCTGCTGGAGCAGACAGCACAGACCACCCCAGGGCAGCAAAGCATGCTGGGATGCTGGGGGACTGTGATTTAACTTGAACTAAGAAGGGGTCTGGGACAGAAATTTCATAAACCAGTTTGACCCAAATCAGTTAGGTTTGATGCTACATTCAACAAGGTTTATCCTAAACCAGTTCAGCCATTTTGACACTGGTTTATGTGCACTGAGCTTCTATTCTGTTACAGGTTTAAACCAGTGTCTGATTACTTAAACCAGTTTACGTGCAACTTCTGTCTCTAGCTCAAGAGTTCACTTTCCCTGCTGGCAGCAGCAGGAACTACATTTCAGGCTGCCAACAGCCGCATCTTCTTGCCAAAGCCAATCTTGCCATGTCATTTCCAGTTTGGCCAGAAATCACCATGAGAATTTAAGAAGGGATGGGTGGAAAAAGTGTTACAAAATTGGAGGACACAAGAAAGCATGATAGTTGGCAATGCCATCAATGAGTAATCCACAAGCAATTCAGTGCTGTGTGTGTAAAAAGTTCAGTTTTTGCAGAAAATATCTGCCTTTGGCTTTGGTTGTTTATAGGATGTTACATTCAGCAGTCCCTTTATATTAAAGCAAGGGTTGACAACCGGGATACATGTACCTCCCAGAAGTACTTGGAAAGGGGCTGGGGAGTAAACGTGGGTAGGCGGGGATGGAGCGCTGCCACCTCCCAGAAGCAGAGCCGGAAGGGGAGGGTGGGGGGCCGAGGGCAGTGGCTCCCTTCCGTAGGCCGCACAGGCACCGAATGCAGGGGGAGTTCACATGTGGCAGTCACCACCACCATCCATCACCCTGCGTCGCCGCATGCAAGCCCCCCTCCACTCCGTGTCCAGCCCTCACTACCCCTCCCTCCCTGCTCCACCAGAACTGTACTCAGAAGATTGAAAACCCCTGTATTACAACAACTGAAACCTACTGAGACTGCCTAAATACTTTTATTCTTAGCCAAATGGAGGCTAATTTCTGAGCTTCTATCTTCCTTTATTTTCAAACCTCTGGCTCTGTCAATTTTACCAGTCTGAAAGGAAAAAATTAACTTCTGCTTCAGGGCTAGCTGAAGAACAGGCTCTGGCTAACTGTGCCTCTGTAAGTCTGGCCTTTTCATTAAAGCAGAAGGGGTAAGGCTACTTATACTGGTGTTTTGGCCCAAGTGAATCGAGCTCTACAATTCAAGTAGGAGCGTAGTATGTGGGTTTTGTAATCCGCATACCACACCTCCGCATTGGTCAATACCATGTGCTCTGCTTCAGCGCAGATTTATGGGATACCCTCAGGCACCAGAAAGCTGGCAGCTGAACTCTCATTTGGAAAAATGTGAGCATCGTTGCATTGCTTGAAAACCTCTGTACAAATACTCATCTCTGCGCCCACATGAGACAATGCAACTTAGCTGGCTTAGGCACTGGGATCTTTATGCGTAGTCATTAACAATACTTTTATCATTGATTTTTAGCACAAGAGCAAATACATAACTAAATGGCTATTGATGAGAGCAATTCGGGGTATGATTAGATTTACTCTTTGAGACTTAGAGATGCAAAGGGCCTATTTTGGTTATCTAGTCTAGTCCCCATCAAGGCTGCAGGATTGTTTTCCAGACCTCAGATATTTTTAGCTTTTAAAAAACCCACAAAATCCCACACACAGAATGGGTGTTGTTCAAATGGAATCTTTAGCTGCCCTGCTTTACTTTTCAAAGTGGAAATAAAATGAATTTAGTTTTAGAAAAAATGTGTCCAATTAATGAGCGCTGAAAACTGAAGTCTTCCATTTACCGCAGAACATTTTCTACATAAGCAATGGCAATATAAACTCACTTCATAACCCTGCCAACAGCTTTGCCCACTCTGTTTTTAGGGGCACTAAAATAAGAGATGTGGGTTTGAGAGAAGAGTTTTACATAAAGTCTTTGACGTAGACTGTAATTGCTTGTCTTTTTTTTCAAACCAAAGTAAAATTGGAGTTATCCAAATCCTGTGAGTGAAACAAAAGAGATACAAGAGAAAAACAAACTAAGACCTCGAATATTTTCCTTCTTTCAAAGCAATATCATTCTAGAGTTAAAAATTGATAAGTGGTTAATGCAACCTTAATTACAGTATATTATCTAGAAAGCAGCCTTTCAATTCTGACAGCAAAACCCATTTAGCACACCAATAACTTCTGTTCAAATATCTCTGGCAATGTGTATTTAAGTGGACTGCATACCAAAGTGACAGAAACTCTTTGATCAATTTCTAAAATATATTGTACATCAAATACCATCTAATCAGAACCTAGCTCTACAGGGGTGAATACGCTGCTGCAGAAGTAAATACCACATACAAAGAGACTAGATAACAGAATATTTTTCTACCATGCTAGATTTATGAATTCACAGGTTTCCACAGAATTATGTTCACAGAGGGCACATCTACACAAGCGCATTTGCTGTACAGTAACCAAAATTACTGCACAGTATGGGCATGTGTCTATATGTGCATGCCCATACTGTGCAGTAAATATGGCGACTTATGCCAACTTGAGCATAAATTTGATACTTGCATCATGCAGGTATCAAATTTATATCCAATGAGTTACTGAGCAGTAATGCATGTGTAGATGTGTTACTGCACAGTAGCATAGTGTGTGTGGACTGACTTGGGACTAACTTTAATCCCAAGTCACTCCACATGCAGAGTTAATTCACTTTAATGCCTGCACGTGTACACACCAGCCTATTCCCGCTTAGTGTACAGTAACTGTAAGCCGGTGTAAATACATGTAAATACTACCCAGAGTGTAGTAACAAGTGAATAATTCTACCACTAAAATAAAAGCCTGAACACTCCTGCATCTTAATGTGACTGTTATATTGAATTATGGCAGGGTCCATGATGATGAAGTGACATTGTGGACAATAACCCCAAGGTAGAACAAGGTTGGCAAGAGCCCATGAGTCTGCATTGAGTTTCCAAACCAAACAAAAATAAAGGTGGTGGTGGTGGGGGGGGGTGTCTTACTTTTTTCAGTGATACGCTGAATACAGGCATTTTTGCTCAATTATTTTTTTATTTTACTTGACCTGAAATGGGAAACTAATGGTGCTTTGATAACTACTGAATGGCTGGCTAGTTTTACTGGTGTTCCTGTGCTCTCCACTGCAGCCTCTGTTTACAAAGTTATTTTGCCAGCTGCTAAAAGTAGTGAACGTGGGGCTCTTCTCCATGGAGATATCTCTGTCCTATTTCTCCAGAATGAGCTAGTGGACTGAATCAGAATAGCAACCAGAAAGTCCTCCCAAAGCTGTTTCAAGCAGCATGACAGCATGTGCCTGGGCTGATTTCATAGATAAGATTTCATAGACATTATGAAGGGCCAGAAAGTCAGCTGGGCTCAAAGGATGCCAGCAAGATAGGCATCCAAATGTTTCTTGAAAGTGTCCAGAGTTGGTACTTGCGGGGGAGTCCATTCCAGGCCTTGGTGGCTCAGACAATGAAGAAGTTTTTCCTTATATCCAGCCTAAAACAGTCTTGCAGGAGTTTGTGACCGTTGGTCCTTGTCTTCCCTTGGGGCGCTCTGGTGGCAGTACATCCTATGTTGCTTCCTGTAATAGGGAACCCTTACCCTGTTACAGAAAAGTGGAATGGCCCCTTTAAGGGAAAGGTTTTTGTGAATGGGACAAAGGCAGCTGGCAAGACTGGGGTTAACAAACGGCAGACAGGTCAGCTGATAGGGCACGTGCTTAGATGGGGGCAGGGCTCAGGGCATTTAATCCTTGGCCAGAAGAGCAAGGGGATCTGGCCCTGGAGACTGCAGTGGAAGACGCTTCAGAGCAGGAGAATGCCACCGCTGAGTGGTGATGTGTAGGGAGTGCATGTGCACCCCCTGACCGGCTGCACTCACCGCTTAGGCGGTGGGCAGGGGGGAGCGCTGGTGCCCCCCTGCAAGCGTGGGCCAATCACTGGAGCCGCTTCCGGGAGTGGGTGCGGGCGCCC
>NW_005841862.1:2063757-2078571 GCF_000455745.1 Alligator sinensis | reverse complement strand
AGCAGGAACGCCTGTGGGGGACCCCTCCCCGGTCAGTGGGACTGATCACAGGGGGGGTAAAGCATCACCAGTTGCCCATATTGCTGCCTTGTAGAGAAATGTGACCTCGGATAAGGGGAAACCCAGTGGTACAGGCAGGTAGCCACTGTTTATGTTCAGACCCAGAGTGAGCTAGTGATGTTATAGCCCAAGGGCTTATGTTTTTGGTTACACCTTAGACCGGTGGTTTGAGTAGCATTATGAGGGGTGGTTTGGAGGTCCCATTAGTGCCCAGGAGGCACATAACTGCCTTGAGTCCTGCCAGGGGCCAGGCTCAAGGTACAGATTGGGGGCAAAGGGCCCAGCACCCGAAGCAGAGTGGAGCTTGGGGCCAGAGCATGCTCAAGTGCCCAGAGCAGGACAAGGACAGGGCCAAGAGACTGGAGAAAGACAGATACCACAGCCAGGGAACTCAGGATCCAAGGAGGAGATACAGGGGGTGGAACCCAGAAGCTTGGTCCAGTATAGTAGACTGGAGCTAGAGGGCTCAGCAAAAGAAAAGGGGTGGAGGCTGAGAAGACCAAAGCCTCAACAAGGGAATGATTACAATAACACCTGTGAGACTTGTGTTGGTGTAAAGAGGTGGATGGAGTCATGTAATGGCTCCTAAGGCTACAGAGCTGGGCTGACAGGTGGCTGGTCAGGAGGACCCACTCAGCTGAACAGGAAAAAACTGAGACCAGAGCAGGGTCTGGGAGGGACCTGCTGGTAACCAGAAGAACTGGGGCTCACTGTAGGACCCTTAGGCAGCCTCCCTTCCAATAAAACAATTACAGTGAAGGTATGGTTGGTGAGTCTGAAGGTGAGGGCACCCTAGAGATTAAGGAGGGCAGGGGTTGCATGGTCATCAGGGGGCGTCACGGCTGCCCCTGGAACATAAACCCTGCTACACTTACCAACCCATGGAAGTGGGATAGCTGCCTTACATTTACTGTGGCGTACAGTGAACACACAGAGGCAGTTGCCATGGAGTAGCTGGCATGCTGCAAATTCACAATCTAATTTAAATCTCATGACAACATTTTGTTTGTTCACACCCTCTATCCTTGCATCTTAATATCACAATCTCTAATAGAATATAATCTATATTAATTTCTGACACACTGAAAAGAATTAGCTAGAATTTCTACACTTTGAAAAAGTTATAGGAGAAGAGGGGCCTGAAAGAGAATGACAGAAAGGATGACAACCACTTTTCTTCTCAGTCTCTCTCTCCCTCCTCCCCAACCCAGCATTGGAAGTTTACTTCTTTCACATTTGCTTGTGCTATAATCAATGAGTTACAACTTTTCAATATGCTATAAAAAGAATATTGTATCCTAAAATGTTTTACAGAGTTAAGTAATAAAGGAAGAAAGAAATGTAAGTATAGACAAAGGACAAGATATAAGCTGACAAGAAAAAATTGAAATGAATGAAAAGATTGAGGATGTCATTCTGTCCAGATATCAATAGGTCGTCTACCATGAATGCACACAAAAAGCTTGATTCCTCTAATGTTTTTCATCACAATTTTTTTTTCCTTAATACATGATCTATTTTAGTGGTTCTCAACCTTTTTAGACTGAAGGCACCCCCCAGCAGATTCAAAGCACCCCTCAGAAAATGCAGGCTCTTCGCTTTCACTTTTTTGTTTTTTACTACATATCAGGGTCACTATTTTAAAAAATATTTACCTTTCTGGTTGTTATGATTAACTTCCCTTTTACAGCAGTTTGTAAAGGAAGGAATGGCTGAAAATAGATAGCTAAAGAAACCTAGAGCAATAAAAAGGAATATGGCATGCACATTTGTCTGTTTCAGAATAAATCTGCATATAGTGTCCTGTAGCAGCACATTTTACAAAGGGAATTAAAGCCATGAAATTAACATTTTAATGAAGTAGAGAGACCATTGACGTCAGGACTACTCACTGATTGCTGCTTCCAGGTGGCCTAATGAGATGAAAATGAAGTTTATATCCTCAGCTAGTCTAAGCCAGGCTTGTTTTGTGGCTATGATTGAATTTAAATGAGAAGCTACTGCTGTGTGCAAACATGTCTAGGCTGGTAAGTAGCCCCTTTTGAAATCTAGGCACAATAAATGCTTGATTTAAAAATATTTTAAGTTAGAAAAGGGTTTTCTCTCTTCCTTTCTTACACATATTTTTCAACAAGTAAGCAAAGCCAGTGTATGATATGGGAAAAGATGATAAAAACAGCAGCTTTCTCCAGGAGTCCCCTTATCAGATTTAACTAAAAGGTATGTTCCTTTATGCACTGATACACTGAAACATCCCTGGGTTACAGAGCTGAAGGGGGGGAATTATAAACTCCAACTGAGCCTCTAAATAACTTGCAAGTGACTTTTTGGGATAGGAAGCGACGGGCTGGGTTCAATTGACGGAAACGTGATCACCAGATCTTTTGAAGTGCACTTCTTCAGAGGAATCTCAATGCATGGTTAAGGTCCATGCTCTTCAATGTTTTCAACACAGACTATTATTTTTCACTGTCCAAAATCAGAAACAAACTGATGACTTTCTTTTCAACTGCCAGACTCCCTCCATAAAGTTACAGTATTCATGCTGGTGGTCATTTTTCAGAATTTTGGTGGCACCCAGTGAAGAAGTTTTACTCCACTTCACCTTCTCCAAATTAATTCCCAACCCAGTCTCAGTTTTTCAGGTCTATTTACCTCAGGGTCATAAACCCTCACTTCATGAGATGTCCTGACCTGTAAACTACTGCTGATGTTGAGAACGCAGCATAGCACAATCAAAAAACCCGATTCACTAGCCATTCCAGCCTTCCTCCAGGCTCCATCTTGTAGTACTGAAAAATGGCAACACCAACATTGCCAGAAGAGCATGTTCTGCATGTCTTACAAAGTAGGTGTTTTCCATTTTGCCCTTTATAATATATGGAAAGGTAGTTAGCCATGGCTTCTGCCTTTATAATGTAGGTAATTATATGTTTCCTGGGTTTCTGGAATGCTCTTATTAGAAAGACTGATTGCAAAAAAGGTTGGAAAGAATCTGTGCCAATCGCACTGGGCCGCAACACAAATTCAGGGATCAAGATAAATGACTACTTGAAGCAGCTGTGTACAAACTCTCCTTATGCTAGTAGCAATACTAGTAAAAATGATTACTTTTTCAGGGAAATAAATCTATCTGGGCTTGGGATTTCACTTTGGCCAATGAATGTCGAGTCCTCTGATCCAACATCCCCAACATTGGGTGGGTTAAATTTTTTTTAAGAGCTTACTACGTTCTGGGCAGGGCCTAAATCTAATGTCTATTCATGTGTGAACCAAGTAAAATCCCATCTTTTGATTACTAGACCTTTCTTGTGCGCTGCAAGCATATATTTTCTACTTTTCCATTCGAAGTAAAACACTGGTAAGTACACTTTTAACCCACCAAACTGCTCAGCAGTCTCAGCCCTTTCTACTGAAGTATGATTCTGTGTCAGTACAAAGTCCTTCAGTCACAGAGGCATGTACCTCATAACACATTCTCCTAGATCTGGGTAGTGGAGAGAGGAGATGACTCCTTATTCTCCTATGCTCAACACTGGCTTGCACCACTCAAGATGATGCCAGTCATCTATCTCCCATCAGTCCCCTCTCTAGGTCTCTTCCCTCCACATCATAGGACAGGCCCCTTATCATCCTTTGAGCTTTCCTCCCATTAGCAGGTTTTGGTGTGATTTACGTGGTGACTGGGTTCTGCCTCAAGTACCACTAGATTTAGGAGTTCCAGTGGGTTCTCACACTGGCAGTCTCTTCCTTCACCCAAAGATATTTGGCGTTCTTAGTTCATCCCACCCAGAACAGATCTGAGTGCAGCTTGGTCATTTTATGATAGGGAACCCAGCCTCCAGCTCAGTCTATTCTGGTGTTTAAGCTGTGGAGAGATGAGCACAGAGAACAAAGCTTCTTTCTCTCTTGAGGTTCATATGGATCAGGGCCAGGGGAATGGTGACAAACGGGAAGGGAGGCACACTGTTTCATTATTCTATGTCACTTACAACAGCATCTTGAACAGGCTATATAGCCAAAGTAGAGAAGGGACATGAATACCCTAATTTTCAGAGATGCTCTACACCAGAGGTGGCTAATCTATGGCATGCATGCCACAACTGGCACAGGCAGCAGCTGTGTATGGCAGCAGCTGTGTATGGCATGCAAGTCCTGGGCACTCAGTAAAGGAAGTGGAGGCAGGAGGGCAGGATACTCCTGGCTCAGGTAGTATCACATATCACTGCCAAGAGCACTCACCACAAAACACTTCCCTGTTGCAGTTAACCTAGCTCTTAGCAGTGACATTTCTACATGATGAGGCTTGAGCCCCCTGCCTCCATTCTGGCACCCCAGTGCACAAACTCTACTGGGTATGCCTTAGCTTGTGGTATACCTGTCAAAAAGGCTGGCCACCACTGCTCTAGATCTACCACTGTCCATCAATTCATCACTATAATAAAGGGGTGCTGTCCTTCTTAAAATCAAGCTTGTTTGCCACAGCTGGGGGAAAAATGGAATGAACAACAGCTGCTGCAACAGGTCTAGAAACCTTAATAAAGGAGGGCAACCTCCAGTCCAACTCCAACTGAAGATGCAGGCACAATCTCATTCTGTTTTTCTACAGGAAAGGCCTATTGCCCATCAGCTTCACATTTACTTTTTGTACAAACACAATCCCAGCCAGTTTGCTCCCATCCACATCCAAATCTCTGACACCAAGAAAACACAGAAGCAAATGCATGTTTCCTTCCATCTAACTCAAAAAGCTGGGTGGTATTCAACTAGTAACGATAAGAAAGCCCATAAATGCTGTGCAATATCATCCAATATCCTTAGATATACATGGAACAAGAGGAGCAACAAATTCAAACTCTGCAGTGTCCTGCATTTGAGAACCCCGAGGGAGGAAGTTAAATGTAATAACCTCCCTTTCTTTGTTAACTGTCAGTATCTGGCTCTATATTCCTCATATGAGCAAACAACTCTTACTGAAATCAATGAGTTTTAGATGCACAAAAAATACTTGGAAGGAGTACAACAAAGGAAGGGCTACCCCGATCATCTTCAGGAAGGCATTGTGCATTGCATCACACAGCTTGATTTCTATATTTTATTTATCTGATTTACAGAACTTACTTTTTTTTAAAGTTATTTGGATGGGATAATTTCTCAGGTTTTTCATTCCTGGTTTCTTAATTGGCTAGGAAAGCTAGGAATGTCATAGAACTAGCTTCTAATTTTAGTTTGATGATGTTTTTTCCCCCCCAAAGCAGTCTTATAAACTGAGATGCTATGTTACAATACACAACAGCATACCATGCCTTCTAAAATAGGTTTGCTACTTGCCATCAGTCACCCTGCTGTCTCAGGACAATTGTTAATCTCTAAAATGATCTGTGATTTAGCACCACAGAAGAAATGCAATAGTGCATTAGCTTGATTTGTCTGTGATAAGACAGTACATTCAGACTTGAAGTGCTTTCTTATTTTTAAACATTCAGCAGAACTTCTTAGTTTAACTGGCATATTTATAAGCTAACAGATCAAGCAGCGTTAACTCTGGATGCAACACCATTTCTATGTTTATAAGAAACATTGTTGGACAGGAAGCACACATTTTGAAAAGGGAATTAAAAATAACCTGCAGCATATCAAAATATTGTTGACTGAGAGAACAGACACAAAAATAAAACTACTCTGGTTTATCCCTTAATCTTGTTTCTTTGTGACTATGTTGTAGTATGCATGGGAAAATATTTGACCAAAAAGCTAACTGTGGAGATGGGAACAATGATTCTGAATTTCACTATGAAATAATGGTACTGAAAGCAGTTTATGAGCTACGTCAGGCATGTAAACCAATTCTGTGTTGAGACTCTCTGACTAAATGTCAGTATTTCAAAGCTTTGTTGGCCTATCTTAAAAATCTACTCATCAGAAAGAAAGGGAGAATGGGACAGAGAGAGCAATCAAAATGGCAGAAGCAGAATGCATGAAAATGCCAGTTGGAGTGAGTTTGATATAGTGGTTCTCTCCTGCAACATTTAATGATACCACAAGAGAATGTTTTAGCATGATGGCTAGGAGCATTTTACTAAAACTGGGGTTGCAGTGGATGTGCTCAACATCTGGAATTTAATATGCTTGCCTAAACCATACTTGCTTAACCTAAGTAATTATAAGTTTTGCTTTTATGAAACCCAGGCAGAATTTCCATCCTAAATCACAGAAAAAGTCATGAATAAATCATGTGACACACCCATGTAAACTGTAACCTGTCAAGGAGCTGCTGATTGTAGTCAAGTGTATGGCAGCCATATTGCTGCATTTTCTGCAAACTGACTACCTCAGCCTTATCCCCATCCCCAAGTGCTGTAGGTAAAAACTACATATGACAAAAGAACTTGCTTGCTGGGTTTTTGAGAAATTCCTCCCATGTGCACATCAGTGAGAAGCTGTAGGTTTAGTACATACAGTGAGAAAGGCACTGAGCCAAAATGTATGTCTTATTCCTCTCATGTCTTTCTGTGTGTTGTACACCTACCACAATCTGACTTTCATTATGAGTTGGGCCTTTTGGTGCTATTGCTATTACACCATCTTTTAGTTTTAGGGACAAAATTCAAAACAATACAAATTAATTCCAGGGACATGATTTAACTTTAACAATGCACATGCTGTTTGTTTAAAAAAGTTGGGATCAGATCTGGAAATAATCCCTGTGGCTTTCTGTTGGTTGCTCAAAAAAAAAAAAAAAAAAAAAAAAAAAAAAAAAAAATCGGCATTTAAGTATTTAAGTACAGCAAATCCACTATTAATTGTCTCTTCTTTTCTGTGCAACTAAATTAATCAGCATCTTAAGGACATTGTATTGCCATTTAAACAGATAAATAAATCTGTAGTTTTCCTATATCACAGTCGAAACACTGACACTGAAATTCATATGTGAATATTCTAGCAGGTAAACAGTACAGTTCATCTAGTTTCAAGCAAATAAACATTATTCTTGTTCATTCAGAGAAGAATGCAACCAAGTTTTCCAATAAATTATTTATAGTGCTTTATTTAGCCCAAAATAGTAAGAAAAATGGTAAAGTTACAGTAACAAATTATACAGTCATTTCACATTGAGGTTACTTGAATTTGGTCAGCTCAAAGTGTTAGAAATTCTTACCAACATGATGGCTCCCCAAGGGGTCCTATGTTAAATGGCCCTCAATCAAGCCATTACTGGAAAATGATTAGACTTTTAAAAAGTGCTGAGTATTCAAATACCATCAAATTCAGCACTTCTGATGTAAAGCTCTAAGTGTATGTCACAATGCCCCCCCAAGCACTAATGTGATTAGCAGCTTAATTTAAAAGGACACACAATTTAAGCTTTCAAAGACACACACACAAATGTTTTATAGTATTTGCACTGGAGTCCTGCTTTCCAGCCTGTAGCTAAAAACAAAGACGACAAACAAAAACAAACAAAACTTTTTTTTTTTTTCATTTTAAGTTTAAGGCTTCTTCCATCTCTTTGGTGACAATTTTAACAAAGAGCAATTATGCAGAGGCCACAAAAAAGGATTACACACAACACTTAAAATGTACAGAATAAATTGCGAAAATGGCGAGAAAATCAGAACCAGGATTTCCAAGTGACAGCATCATATTCTAACAAATACATTGTGCTTAGGTATGTTGGGGAGGCAAAAAAGGGCTATGAACAGACAAGAGGAATTAGATGGGCAATGTTTTCTGAGTTCTATATAAATAGGTTTTCTTTTATATTCATGGATATACTGTACTTGGGCCCAGACTTTGCAGTGAGACACAGGGGAGGGGGCGGGGGGGCTCTATATTCATGAAGAACAAGTTACAGATAGAGCCATCAGACTTGAATTTAAGTGCATGAGAATTTTTAAGTCTTCATCTCTGCAAATGGAAAATATTTTCACAACATCAAATTAATGGATTTGAAAAAAGGAGGAACATTTGCACCTAATTAGAAATGCTACTGTTTGTACCAAAAACCCACTTTTAGAAAACACCAATTTGAAAATTTGTAGTTTAGGTATCTGCACCACTGTTGCTACCTCAATCCACACACAACCTCCTCTCTTCTTGCTTATTTATTTACACTGTTTAAATTACTTCTTTTATTTCTCCCCTTTCTCTGTCACTTGCAAACAATGACCTGAGCAAGCAAAGGAAGTCACTATTATCCCTAATCTGTAATATTCTTATGCAGAAGCAAAAGTTAATGACAGAACGTTAATTTACATTACGTAAATATTACTCCTGCCTTACATATTGCGCTAGATTTTCAAAAGTTGCATACATACAGTTACAATAAAAATTACCAGCCCAATTTAACGCTTCATTTGTATATGTACTTACTGTAATTAAGCATAGGAATTGGACAACTGCATGCACAAAGACTCAAGAGACTAAGAGCCAGATCCTATTCCGTGCATCAAGACAGCTGTGATCCTATTCCACCATGCTCAAGTCCCTGAAAAAAACTGAATGCAACAGGTGGGTTCGTCCTTATCTTCTGCCTTCTCACTGCTTTATTGTGACTTGTGGTACGACAGGCATTCGTTTCCAGCACTGCAGATACCTGAGAAAACTTCAGCGCTAGAAACCTGCTTGTACTCTCCCTCTCTCAGGAATTCTAGCTTGAAGCTGCCCCCTCTCCTCTGCCCTTCTCAGGGGACCTCCTCTCATCCCTGAGAAGAGTCAAGCAGCAGGGAAGTATATAGGTGGTTGTTCCTGTGCAAGAAAAAAAATGTTCTTTCCCGTGGAAGGAACTGCATGAATACCGTTATGCCCCCAGTTTCTAGTCAAAGAATAGCATTTCTCTCACTAGAAATGTTGCACCTATCTACCCTTAATCCTAAAGCCAAGATGATGGTGTGTTACAAAAGTAGACATTACGGGCACTTTTACACATGCTCCAGAGGTGGGGGAAGGGTTGCTTTATTTAGAGTGGCTGTGAGAGCCTCTCTAATTAAAGCGCCACAGTGTCTCGTGTATTAGCGTCCCTGCGCTTCAAATGGTGGCGGGGACACTTGAACTAAAGCTTGTTCGACGACCTTTAGTTCAACTGGCCCCGCTGCCATTTTGAAGTATAAAGACGCTAACAGAATCATAGAAAATGAGGGCTGGAAGGGACTACAGGAGGTCTAATCCAACCCCCTACTCAAAGCAGGACCAGCTCCAATTAGATCAGTGGTTCCCAACCTTTTTGGACCACTGCAAACTGTGGACCAGAAGTGACCACGGACTGGCAAATTGCGGACCAGCATACCGCAGATTGGAAGTAACCAGCATATGGTGGATTGGCAGCCAACCTTTTTTTATACTCAGTATAAAAAAGGGGTGGCTGCCAGTCCACAGTATGCCGGTCACTTCCGGACTTCTGGTCTGGCAGCCAACCCTCCTGCAGACCAGCAGCCAATGCTTTGCAGCCTGGTACCAGGCCATAGCCTGGGGGTTGGGAACCTCTGAACTAGATCATCCCAGTCAAAGCTTTGTCTAGCCATGCCTTAAAATCTCCCAAGGATGGAGATTCCACCACCTCTCTAGGTAACCTGTTCCAGTGCTTCAACTCCCACCTAGTGAGAAAGTTTTTCCTAATATCCAACCTAAATTTCCCTTGCTGCAACTCGAGCCCATAGTTCCTTGTTGTTACCTGCCACCACTGAGAATAGTCCAACTTCATCCACTTTGGAGCCCCCCTTCAGGTAGTTAAAGCCTGCTCTCATAATACATGAGATGCAGAACCTGGTAATTACCACACTCCAGCAGACTCAATTAATCGAGTCTCCTCTGATGTGCTGTAATTACAGCGTGTCAGAGCAGCCCCGCAGCACATCTACAGGCACCTTAACACTTCTTCAGGGACTCAATTAGGGAGTAATCACAATGAAGTGCCCAACTGGTAGAACAGGACCTGGCGGAAATTGTGCACATAATTCTAGAATTATTTATGTGATTTATATGCCACCCTTCCCAACAAAGACTCAGGTGGCTTACACTAAAAGAACATAGTAACATATAAAATAGGAGAGCAACAACAGAATAAACCAACTTAAAAGGGGTACTAAAATATCAACAGAAAACAGAGACCCACTAAGCAATTATCTTGGCCTAACTGTCTGCAGGAAGGTTTTACAGCGCTTCCAAAAGATGTCCAGGCTCAGGCAGGGCTCAAGGGAGGGAGTTTCAGAAATGGGGAGCAACTGGATATGCTTTCACCAAGCAAACCTGATATACTGATGGTGCTAACAGGACGTTGTTCTCAGCTGACCATAGGCATTGTGTGGCAGACCCATGCCCACAGCGCCGCCACTAATGTGTCCTGCCCACCTGGGTGGTACCCCAGGACCTACTCATCTGCCACGACTTAGTGTTGTTTAAGGTTACCTGGGGGTGTTGTTCAGTGTTCCTTTTCTGTGACCCAGGGGTCTCTGCTGCTATTTCTTCTGTGAGGCTCCTCCTCCTCGGCACCTCATCTTTTCCACTTGGGTGATCTACTTTGGGTGATTAGCTCTGGAACCGGACGCTGGTGCCATTTGTTCCCTCTCAACTCCTGCCCATACTGTTTTTAGCAGGAGCATGGCCAGGCTCTTGCACCTTAGCAAATGTACAACTTAGCTATCACTGAACACAAGATGCTCTGGTGGTGCAGATAAGCAGGGCACCAATGCTACATGCCTCGAATCACTTCAATTCCACACTCTAGGCTCAGCAGAACGTGTTTTACCCGATTCCCACACACTTCCTCAGGTGCAAGTACACTCTGGGTGGGCCAGCACCTTAAACCTGTTGGTGTTTGGCCATATGCCGTGCTGCTTCACAAGACGTTCCCTCACACTTGCTTGGGCCCTGTGAGGCTGGCACTGCCCTTGCAGGAATTTTTTACTCTGGGCTCACTCATACATGATGCATGGAAACCCAGGGGCACCCAATGAGCTTCCTCTCCTGGTGGGTCCCACAAGTCCTTCTTGGACAGCCCACATCCTCTCTCGACTACCTTCAGAATACCTGATGGTGTCATGGTGAGCGAGTGGTTGCCTACTCAGGCATGCGTCCCATGCCTCACCGGTCGTGGTTCCTGCACCAATACCTGCTCTCTCTCCCACAGGCTCCCAGCTGTCTGCGGCTTCTGCTGGTTCGGCAGGGGCTCCTGCTTCAGGAAGAATCCCCAGCTCTGCTGCTGCAGATAAGCATTTCCCCAGCCCCCTATGGACTGGGCTCTGCCAGTGTTATCCAGCAGCCAGCTTCTGCAGGGGCTCACTAGTTCTGCTCCAGGTGCGGGGAGGGTATCATGTAGCACTTCTTCCTCCCTCTGAGCTACAACTAAGGAGATCCTTTTATCCTGGTAGCCTTCCAGGGTTGGGCCACTCCACAGGGCCCCTCCTGGCCACATGGTGCCAGCCAATTTCCCCACAGACCAGCCACCTGGACACCAGCGCTGCAGTGAGTTGGCCATAAGCCTGCCACACATCGCAATAAAGTTTAGCTTTGCAATTATGAAAATCCAATGTTAAGTAACTGGGGTTTTTTTGTTGCCAGGTTTGACTATTCCCTCTGACCCCCTTTCCCCCCAACAGAATTTAAGTCTGAAAAATCAGAACAAAGTCCACAAAACTCTGCTTTTTAACCCTATCAGCAGGGTAGAGAAACCTTGCTGTTTTCAATAACAAAAAAAATGGAATTTTTAATTCTCACACCAATCATTTCCCAATCAAATCCTTCATATTGTCTAAATGGATTTAAATGGTCTAACAAGATTATGTCAATACACAGAGACTGAATTATAGCAGAAACATTTAATAAAATTAAAAATCCAGCAGAGAACTGTAACATTCTCCTTCCAGCTGATCTCCTCCCACTAAAGTGGTCTCCAGTTCATAAGGAGGACACAAAAATTATGAAGCCTGCAGTATCATATGTTATAAATACATACATTCTGGCAAATTTGCACTCAATGCCTATTTAATGATAGGCTACTAAGCAGCTTACAGTCCTAAATAATTTTATGCTAAGCCACTATTATAGGGATGCTCTGTGGCAAGCTTTTTAAAAACTATCATTTTGTTGTTATTAGGTGAGGAGCAAAATTTTATTCTAAATATCTATATTTTAAATCACTTCCCTCAAAATGGATTGTGCTGATGTAGCAGCAGTGACAATTGGGAAGGACATGTCACACTGAGGAGAAGCTGTTAGGCCAAAAAAAAAGAAAAGCAAAAAAGATGTTAATTTCAGCTACATTAATGTATATTTGAAGTGCCATACTGGGTCAGACCAATGGTTCATCTATCTCCATATCCTGTCTCCAATAACGGGAAGAATGGATGCTTTAGAGGGAGAGTGTACGAACAGACATTGAAACTTTTTGCCAAATGGACAGAGGACAAAAAACAAGGGATGTGCTCAAAGATAAGGCTGAGAAAGGAGAGGGGGAGTAAAGACTATATTCAAATTTTTAATAGGCAATAACACATTTTCTGGAAGACGTAATTCCAAAAACATCTGGCAGAGATTCAGGGCATCCATCACCACAAGCAAAATAAGGGTCAGTTGGCCATACTGTGAAATATTAAGCTGAAGGTTTTGAGAGTCATAAATTGTATAAAACGTACATGTGCCAAATATATGCCCCTCCCTAGTTGTATGCTTTTTTTTGGTAACTTCTGTCCTAGACTTATGTCCTTCAATGCATCAATAGTGGGAAACGTCTAGTAAACTAAACTCAGAGGAATTAAGACCAAATAAAAACAGACAATGCATAAATATTCTAAGGCCCCGTTTAAGGAAACAAAAGAGTAACAAGATAGCCAAAAGCCTGAGACAAAAAGCAGAGCTGCTGGTTTTGCTAGAGGGCTGTAATTAGTGAGGAATGAACCACTTTGGAGAAATTAAAGAAACTAAATCTTCCAGGTCTCAGTCTTTCCAGGAATAGATCAGGCTCTTAAGTAAACCTAGTAGCCTCTGCTGGGTATTTCAAAGCTGCTTTACTGACATCTTAATTTTTTTGTTTTTATTTCTACATGCTTTTAGTTCAGGGGCATCAAGCATACAGCATGCAAAGCTGCTTTATCCAGACTGCTGGGCTACCAGAAGCTGGGGGCACAGCCAGTGCTGCCAAATCTGCAGCTACTGGGCCCCAGTGGATGTGGCCGTTGGTACATGGAGGGCGAGTGCAGGCTCTTGCAGGCACTAGAACCTTCAAGACTTTGCTCTGGTGACAAATACATCAGTTCACAGATGGTAAAGCCAAAATGGACTATGATCTGTATCTACCTTGAGCTGCTTCAGCATAGCACAGGCCATAGGATTTCTTTGTTCTGTTCTCCCTACATGAGCTGCCCTCTAAAAAGTGTTAAAAGAACCTCCCTCATCAGGAAAAGTTACTCCACAGTGACAGAACTTCTTGCACCCATCTCTAAAATAATTGGAGAATCAGGGCACCTGACTGGATGAACCACTTGGCTAGGGGCAGAAGTTGCACATAAGCTGGTTTAAAGGGTCAGAAATTAATTTAATCCTGTAACAGAAGAGAGGTTCAGTGCCCATAAGCCAGTTTCAAATGGTCAAAACTGGTTTAAGACAAACCTGGTTTAATGTAGTATCAGACTTAACTGATTGAGGTCAAACCAGTTTGGGAACTTCTGCCCCAGATCCCTTCCTTTTTCAAGTTCAATCACAGTCCCCCAGCATCCCAGCATGCTTTGCAGCCCTGGGCTGGGCTGTGCTGTCTGCTCCAGAGAGGCGGGCTGATCCCGCCCTTCTGCTCTCTAGGCAGAGCATTGAGAGCTGGCTGACAAGGGGGCTGGGGTGGGAAACCTGGCTAGGTACCACACCTGGGTCTGCCTGGGGGCAGGGGCAGCCCCTGCCAGATCTCTCCCTCTGGAATGGAGGGCGTGGGTTGTGGGGCAGGGCAGAGCAACAGCCTGAGAGGGACTGCCCTCCTCCCCCCCCGCCCCCCAAGCAAACCTGTGCTGAGGTCTGGGGTCCCAGAGAAGCTTTAATCGTCCTGTCTATAGCTCAGTGTGCTGCCCACAACTCCTCCTCTCTGCTGGAGCAGGGTGTGGGATGTAGGCAGGCAATAGCCTGCAAGGGACTGCTCCCCCAGATGAACCCCAGCTGGAGTCTGGCAGGGACTTCAATCCCCACTTCCCCAACTCAGTGCTGCCCACACCCCCTGCTCTCTGCTGGAGCAGGGCATGGGGCGTGGGCAGGTAACAGCCTGAGAAGAACTGCCCCTCCTCCCCCCAGACAAAACCCAGCTGGGGGCTGGAGGGGCTTTAATCCCCCCTTCCCTAACTCAGTGTGCTGGCACCAAGCCCTGCAGGACCAAACTGAGAGGTGAGAGGTGTTGGCCAAGGCCTGACACAATTATGACATACGTGTGCTGGAGATGGAGTTAAGGGAACAGGAGAGGGACTGCTTGGGCTGATGTGACCAAAGAAAGCAGAGAACTACATTTACAAATGGCAGGAGACCAGCAGACTCCACCCACTCCCACCTCTGGCAGAAACTGAGGCAAGCAGTTGATAAGGGGAGGGGGCATAATTCCTTTCAGCGCCCCCCAGGCCATGGGGGAGGGGGAAGAGGCTGGGGAACTGGGCTAGTGCCCTGCCACCTGTGAGCACAGGACCAAGCCCTGCAGGGCCAGACTGAGAGATGGGAGGTGTTGACAAAGACCTGGCACGGAGGAGCAGGAGTGAAGGAGAGGAGTTTAAACTCTGGGGTACCATGGGGCCG
>NW_005841862.1:2058632-2063708 GCF_000455745.1 Alligator sinensis | reverse complement strand
GGGGCAGGGTTTAGCGCCCCCCCCAACCATATTCAGGTGTCCTGCTGGGGCCTGGCCAGGCCCCCCCCAGCTCGAGCACGGAGGGGTGAAAAGCCTCGGAGGGCTTTGCTTCCAGCTTTCCTTCAGCCTTCCTGCCACTGCCAAAGGGAAGGGAGGGGAAGGTGTACTCTAGCACCCCGCAGCTTCTGGCCTAAGCCACTGCAAGCATGTGCCTGAATTTCCAGAATCAAAAGTGAATGTGTTCACTTGCTTCTGGTTCAATCTACACAGTTTAGACTAACCTGCAAAGATCGAATTGATTCAGCCTTGGGCATTCCGACTGCCTGTACTTAGCTCAGCAGAGCAGGGCTGGCCCTGCCCCCCTGGTATCCTGAATCAGTAAAGCCTCTGCTCCCCAGCCTCTGCCTGTAACTCTCAACACAGCAGGATGGGGGGCAGGGGAACCCCACCCAGGGGTGGGGATTATTGTCCCCCTGCCACAGACCCTCAAGCTGGGCTGGAATCACTTTAGGCACCTGCCCCGCCCCCCCAGAGGCAAGGGCAACTGGAGTCCCTCAAAGGCAAGGGGAGCTGGTAGGGGGGTTGGGGCCGGAGAGACCATTCCCCCCTTGTGGGGGGGACAGGAAAGGGCTGGGGGGCTGTGGGCATGTGCTAAGCAGCCAATCAAGGATTTGCCCCACTGTGGTGCATTCCAGTGGTGCCCACCCCCCCCCTGCCCCCCCCCGGCTGCAGCCCCTGCCCCTGCAGCCCGGTGACTGAGCCGGCAGTCCCAGAGGGAGAGGTAGAGGGAGGAGGCAGGTCAGGGTGTGCTCCCCATGGGGAAAGCCAGAGTAGTGGGAGGTGCTGGGCTGCTCTGTTCTCTGGAGCTGCCTTGGTGAGAAGTGGGTGGGGCTTTGGCCAATTTCTGGAGAGCTGCAAGTACCGTGCTAGTGAGCCACAGTTTGGCCACCATGGTCCTATGACTTTTAAACTTGATACTGGTGCACAAGGCAATGTTATTATACTGGACTTGAACTTGCCAAGCCCCTTGCAATAAACAAAGGACCTAAGATTAAGCTGTCTGAACCCTATACTCCTATAATACATGCTCTCAGAAAAAAATCTGTTAGTTCCAAGGCAAACCCTGAAAAAAGAATAAGAAAAAAACTAGTTGCTCAGGGTATTATTGAGAAAGTAGAGGAACTGACAGATTGGGTACATTTTTTAGTAACAGTGAAAAAAGATGGAACCCTTCACATTCACCCAGACCCAAAACAATTTAATAGATATGTAAAAAGAGAACATTTTCCGATTTCAACCGGGGAAGGAATCTTTACAGAGAGATGGCACAAGCAACATATTTATTTCTCCAAATTAGATGCATCAGCTGGGTTTTGGCATGTTCCTTTAGAGAAAAATAGCAGATATTTGTGCATACTCAAGCCTCCATATGGAAGATTCTGCTGTCACAGATTGCCTTTTGGGTTATGTTCAGCACCAGAAGTCTTTTGTAAATATATACAACAAATTTGATGACCCTGAAGGTGCCAAAGTATATACAGCTGATATTTTAATATGGGGACATACACTGGCATGTGTGTGTGCATGTGCACACAGACACGTTACTGGGTGAAATGGGTTGTATTTTCTGCTTGGAAAGGGGAGCTGTGAAAATTGTGTACCTTTAAATGTTAGGATGTCACTCAGTGACCCTCCAGGATATCACTGTTAAACGTGGGCGGAGTTTGAGAGATAGCCAAAAAAGGAATTTCATGGATGTCTGGGTGCTTTTGGCATAAATAAAGAAACCTCTTTGTTCAAGTGGCTCCTGACTTAGTGAACTGAACCCACAACACAAGAGGACCTAACATATGCTCTGCATCCTGGGCCAGATCAAGGTCAAAGTTGGAGCCAGAGCCAAGACTGAGGGTAAGCAATGGAGAGGGAAGGGGGAGGCAGCAGAAGGGGTGCAGGCCCTGGGGGCAGATAGTAGGGGGTGCAAGTAGCAGGGAGAGAGCAGGTACTGGAAGGCACAGACATGGTAGTGGGGGCAGGCACCATGGAGGGGGCTACGGGTGGCATGGGTAGCTTGGCTCCCCCCACTACCTGCTCTCCCACTGCTTGCCCCTGTGCCTCTACTTTTCCCGCTGCAAAGGTGGTGGTGGTGGGGGAATATTTAAGATGAACCACCAATCGTTACATTCTATACATGGAAAATATAACAAACTTATAAATTTTCTATGTATAGAAACTAATTACTGGTGGGGGGGGGAATCTTAAATTCAAAGTTGCCTTGGATTTCTCTAAATACAGTATTTTGTTTTTATGACAACCATGGAATGTGATTTTAAACGAGAAGACACAACGTCTGGCCTAGAAAACAGGCATTTTATGTCATTTAACTCACATGAATAAAAACTTTACTGGTCTCTGATGAGGGAAAGTTTGTATTTAATTTGTTAAGGACTAAAGTATTTGGAAAACTTGGAAAAACTTGGGGAAAAGTACTTTTTAATAATCTATATTTTACCAGGCTTTAAAACTATTCCCCACCCACTCTGTTATCACAGTGTTGAGGTCCTTAGTTTTGGGGAAAAACATTAACCTCCTTCTTGTCTCAAAGGTGGTGCTCACACATCAGACTTCCTAATATAATAAGGGAGGTTCATGGGATAATTTATTAATATGTAGATACCTTTTTACTAACAAAGACAAATACAAAACACTCTTAATGAAATAGCAGTATTCTTACTACAACAGTGATGATTGCATGCCAGTCACAAAGAACTGGTAAGCTTTTACATTTTGTGTTCCAGAGCCTCAAAGCTACTGCCTTCTCTGAAGAGTCCATCAAGAGAGAGCGGGGAGTATCTGAATGAAACTTAATCTGGTTTAATAGGAAAAAAAAAATCAGCATGCATGTGATAAGAGTCTATAAGGGGGGCAAGCACTAAGAATTAGTCAGTTCAACCTGAAAACATTAACAGGACTTTCAAACAGCGTGTGGGTTAAGGGCAGGGAGGAAAACTATCACAACTTGCATGGCATCTTATGGATATTTTAAGTGACTGTTTTAAATCAAGGGCAGAGGGGAATCAGAGTGAGGGGAATCTGCTGGATATTGCCTTTAAAAGCATTAGTAAAATCCATGAAGGGGTACAAGTGAGATTGGGTGATAAGAGAAGAAGAGGGGAAGACCTGATTCAAGAACACAAACACATGATAAAGTTAGGACTAGGAGCAAGGGAGAAGCGTGTTTAAGTAGAAAGACGAAGTTGGCAAAGAGTGTTACAAGTTACCATCCTTTTCTCAAAAAAAAAAAAAAAAAAAAAAAAAAAAAAAAAAAAAAGATAGGGAAACTGTGCATGCCTCTACTGAAGATACTTGTATCAAATGATGGAATGAATTAATGATCTTCAAGAAGTTTGGTTAAGGAAACAGTTCCTTGACTAGTGCTTTAAATGCTAAGTTTAAAGTGGAAAGAATAGAAAATATTGGCTAATTTTTGGAAACTGAAGGAGAAAAATATGCTGCCTCTTCAAAAGGACAGCTTGCATTCTCTCTCAAAAATGTTATTTTCCCCATTTATGTTCCACTGTTAACATCAGAGGTCTATCATATTTGCTCAAACATCCAAAGTCATCATGACTTTGACAGACAGTTTGTACCTGTCAGCACAAAACATTACAGTACCTTGAATTAAAAAAACAACAAAAAAACAGCCCAGGCAAAACTGTTTCTATGGCAGGTAAAAATAGGAGCTAGATTTTAGATGACAAAGATCCTTTGAGGATAATTTCTGATTGGCTAAAAACAGGGGTCATTCAGGTTTTGACTAGAAAAGGCACCTGGTTCCCTGGAGCCATGCAGCCAGACATGAAAAAATAACTTTATAGAAGCAATGAAAATTTATTGCAAGTTCAGACATTTATAAGCTGGCACTGTTTGGTTAAGATGCTCACATGTTAAATTGATATATATATCTCACTGGCCAAAAAAATAACTCTAGATTACTATACTGACTAATTTATTTAGGATGATAAAAAGTTATTCCCTCTGCTTTGACTGTGTTCTCTCTCTTTTGGAGAATGACCACTTTGGGTTTGCCATATGCAACACACCACAGGCAAAACAGATGATTTTATCAAAAATGTCCTTGTATGATGTTCATTATAATTTACAGTTTATTGCTGACTTATTAATTTCAGTTTAAGCGGTTTAGATGATTAGATAACAGCCCCAGAGAACAGATAATTTCCGTAGCTTACCACAGAAAACAGGAATAGAAAAAATGAAGGGAAAAAAGACAGCATTACATGCAAATGAAAAAATACAAGCAACAACGTGCATTTTTACACATTATCAATACAGGGCACTCTTAAACAGAGAACCACAAACATATTAATTTGGAATGAAAGATTGCTAGCTTTATATTCTACCTTATTTTATGTACCTGAAGAGAACTATTAACATTGTTTTTTCATGAGCAGAGAGAGGTAATTATTACTTTACATAAGGAGGTAACAAAACAGCTACTTTAGCAAAGGAAAGCAGTGACTAACATTCAGCTACCCCATGTTACGTATGTATATACTCGATTATACTGATGTGATACTGGCTTTTTAGAAACAGCAAAGTTTGAAACCTAACATTTAATTCAGGCTTGCACTGAACTCTTTTTTCCCCCCTCTTGGACTAATTGTAAATATACCTGTAGATTCTTAGCAACCTCTTTCCCCAAACTGGGGACAGTGAATGCCAACAGATTCAGGAAATGAAACTAAACTGGGCAGCAAAAAGAATCGAGAAAGAGAGTTTCACTTTTCATGGGCATATTTATAAAAGCATGTATGTAAGAGGCAAATAGATGGATGGCAGATTTTTAGAACTGTCTTGGCAGGTGAAATACCCATTTCTCATTAAAGCCAATGGCAATCAACAACTTCATGTAGTAGGCACTTTTTCATTAGCCACCTCTCTCTCTGGGCCAGTGGTCAGCAACCTTTCTGGGCTGCAGGCCGGAATGACCCAGTATGAGTCACAGGTAGATAACTAGATAGATTGATGGGTGCTAGGACCCAGCCATCACCACCACTG